>NC_135307.1:37925507-38525507 GCF_048772815.1 Callospermophilus lateralis | reverse complement strand
GCACAGTTATGTCCCTTCTTAAAATTAAAAAAAGCATAAAATTAAAATAAATATTCAACTCTCCCCACCACACAAAAAAAGCAAATATCAAATCCTTATCTTCTAATTACTGTCCTACTGATCTCACAGACAGGCTTCTTAAAAGAGTCTCTAGGAGTTCTTCATATTGCAAATAGCAAAACAACCAAACAAACAAACAAAAAACCTCCCTGATTAACCAAGTCTCAAATAGATAGGGATTTATGTTTTCTTACATAATAATAATTCTGGAGTTAGAATTTTATGTTATTGGATACTGATATCCTTAATGATTAATTCCCTTTTTGCATTTTACTATGTTTTCATCCTCATCTATAGGTTTGTTTCCTATGATGCCAAAACAGCTGCTGCAGCATCAATGTCACAACTGAATTAAAGAAGAAACAGGGATATACTCTGTCCTTTACCCTCCATACCCTGTCCCTCTTCCCCCCCTCTAGTGTATGTTTATCTGGGAGAAAAATATATTTCCCTCAAGACCCGTAGCATGTTTTTATGTAGAGTTTATGGCCCATAAGTGGTGAGCCCTATTTGCAAAGGGATTTTGAGAGTGCATATTTGGTGTTTTAGTTTATTGTTTGTAGAGGTTAAAGAAAGGGATCAAAGATATTTTTAATGTGACTAAATGGTTGCTCTCACAGCATCTTTACTTCCTCACCTCCTGACCACTTCTCACCCATGAAATCCATCTTCAGCCTCCGGTCATTTGTGGTCTGCTGTAGTTATCAATATTTTCCCATTGATATGTCAAATGCTCTTTAACTTGTTTCCTTAAAATCTGCATGGTGTTTCCATTGCAGCTGATCCCATGTTATGCTCTCTCTTGTGTTCCTCCTCTTCCCTGTTTATGGGCTCCTTCCACGTGCTTGGTTTTCCATGTGCCTGTTAAATATCGGTTTCCTGGGGAATATCTTCTATGTGTCTAAGGCTCCAACCTACACATTATTGAAGCTTAAGACTCAATTTTGAGGTTAGATTTCTCTCTCGTGGTCAAGATCTGCATATATAACTTACTACCTCTACCTGGATTCACAAATCCAACATATCTCTAAACAAATTCATTATAATCCTTAGAAAACACTGTTTCCTGTATTTTAAATCATTCTGAACATACCATGGGTCCCATTTTCAATCAAAGAAAACATGAAAACTGCAAGTATCTTGGACTTTTTCTCATGCCTCATGTTAAATGCAGTCTGGCATCATGCAGTCTGCTGACCAAATGCTTGTGTTAAGTACATTTTTTTCTTTTTACACCCTTACTTCTCTTGTCTTAGTTTAGGCTTTTCTAAATTTTTAATGGCATTACAAGCCTAACTTATTTTCTAATTTACTCCAAAGTTTATCTCCTATATTCTATCCTCTGCTTTTCCTCCAGCATTTTTCCCCAAGCTTGACTGGCTGGCTGCATGAGTCAGAGTCCCCTACCCGCAACATGGCTTATAGAAAAAGAGCAACCTTGGGGTTTTCAAGGATGCAGTTTCTCTCTTCTCTAATGTGTTTCTCTATGCTCCAGTATAGGAGAGTCTTCTAACCTTCTAAAGAATATAGTTGGGGATGGGTATGTAGTTTCACATAATGACTCCAGCCCAACATGCTCATTCTCCTCAGGACCCCCACACATAAATTCCCCACACAACCACTAGCCATTAACTTTAGCCTCTGGATTCCCCCTATAGCTTATTCCAAGGCATCCCAAGCTTATCAAGAAAGTCATCATTAAGTTTAGGTTGCAGCTAACCAGCTAACTAAGCTCTTATAGTCATCTTTAGCTTATGTGCTAACACATTAAATCCACAATCTTTAGTAGGTATGTACACGTTATTATCTGGGAATGCTGGCTAGTTCTAGCATTATCTTTTACCTTCCTTGGTCTAAGAGCCTTAGAATCTACTACCACACATTTATATGTACATCAATAAGTTACATATGAGTTTACCCCAATATATGTAACCAAAGCACACCCAAGTATAATCTATTTTCTCTTGGGTCATGGTGTATACTGCTCCCCATTGAGCATGCTGATATTTCACCTTAGCTGGTCTGGTGACAGTGTAGAGTATTTGTGGCAGGGGGTTTAAGGATAACAAGAAATAATTTTTAAACATATTTAACCCAGGTGAGACCATTATGTATTGTGGGGGGGGAGGGTTACCAGGGGTTGAACCCAGGGACGTTCTACCACTGAGTCAAATCCCCAGTCATTTTTCATATTTTATTTAGTGACAGGGTCTTGCTGAGTTGCTTAGGGCCTCACTAAGTTGATGAGGCTGGCTTTGAACTCATGATCCTCTTGCCTCAGGCTTCTATGCTGCTGGAATTACAGGCATGTGCCATCGTACCCTTTCAAGCAGAGGAAGACTAGTCTCCTCAGATATTGTAGCAAAATGCTCACTGGCAAAAGAATCTGAAAATGATTTGGGACTCAAGAATGTCATTTGGGTCTAACTATATGTCACTAGTCAAAGTTTTAAGGTCCCATCATTTCCAATAAATGTCCTGACATTTCCACAAAAAACTTGTTAAGATTGTGAATTCAATTTCTATTATAAATAATAATAAGACCCTTCTCATTTAAATTTGATTTTCAATAATAGTGATCAACAGCTATAATTAATAAGAGACTCTTGTTCTCAAATCTTGATTTGAGCTGATAATTAAAGATCTGGGGGCTGGGGTTGTGGCTCAATGGTAGAGTGTTCACCTAACGCGTGTGAGGCGCTGGGTTCGATCCTCAGCACCACATATAAATAAATAAATAAAATAAAGGTATATATTTTTTAAAAAATCTGGAATCATCATTTCCTTTCTATAAGCATGCCATTGCACTCAGAAGAATCTATCTCATACCTGATTCTTTAATAATCCTTGGATTACTGCCATAAGTGTCAGGTGCTACAACCACTCACTTGGGCCCTCAAGGTACATGCCCCAGTTGCCACCTTAGCACCACCAAGCACAGGTGACAGATTGATTAATTGTGATACCATTGCATGCCATGGATTAGTAACATCCACTTCTCATTTTCAAGTACTTAGCGCTCAGCTCAAGCCTATTGGAGTGACCAAACCAGACCACAAATCTCACCTTTGTGGTACCTCTCCAAGTACCAATTCTTGGACAATTAGATTCTAATCTGGAGACATAAACAAGCAGTAATTTGTACACAACAAGTTCAATGTAAAAAATTATTAATTATATCAAGGGATTGGATTGGGAGATGTAGAGAGAATAAAGTAGTCACTGCCCAGAGGGCTGAAGTAGAGTAAATCTGGAAGAGCCTCCTCACCTCCACTGTAGCTGACATCCAGCCTTCACTGCAGGGGGTTGATGGGTGAACAGAGGCCCCTGCATGACAGAAAGGTTACAGAAGTCTACACTGACAGGACTCTATGGAAACCCTGCTCTGGAGTGCCAAGAAGTCCACCATAAAAATGTACTCTAGAATTCGGGAGCAGAGCCCTTCCTTCATTTATGGTCCCTCTGGCACCCTCTACTGATGAGATCTACTGTCATGCCAGCTGGCAGTGGAAAGAGGTTCCAGCATTAGAAACAGGGCAAAGAAGAGAGGAATTGGAGCTGAGCAGCAACAGGAGGACCCTGGCACATCTGGATCTTCTCCTTTAGGATGACCTTCAGAATCCCTAGGGTGACATAAAAGGATATGCACAAGGTAACACTTCCCATAGACACCACTTTATCATTCAGCCATGCTAATCTTTCTGGATACTTCTAAACACACAGTACTCTTTTCTCCTCATCTTTGCACATGGCTTTCTCTCAATCTCTTTGCTTCTATGTTGGAATCTGATCATTTTCCATCTTGGTCATCTTTCATGTATTCTGATGGGCTCTGCACAAGGAACATGTTTTCAAATAAATCTTCTACTAAGTGCTGAATAATTGCTGACAAAATAACTGACCTCAATAATGCCCATCTCATCCTGAAACGGATTCTGCCCTTGAAGAGGTTCTCCAAGTACAGAATTAATCACACCAGATAATGATGGCTGATTTTCTCTATATATATCTTGTGTGATAAAGTCACCCATGGCAAGTGCTAGATCTTGCTCATTTTTGGAGGCACACATTGTCTAGAACACAGCAGACCAAATGAATATTATTATGGTTTAGATGTGAGGTGTACCCCCAAACCTTGTGTGTGAGACAATGCAGGAATGTTTGAGGTGAAATGACTGGGTTAAGAGAGTCTTAACCTAATCAGTGCATTCATTTGATGATAGGGATTAACTTGGTAACTGTAGACAGGTGGAGTGTGGCTAGAGGATGTGGGCCATTTGGGTCAGTGTCATTGGGGTACATATTTTGTTCTTGGTGAGCAGAGCCCCACCCTCTTTCTTTCTGCTTCCTGGTGCCATGTCCTCATATGCTTTCATCCTCCACACTCTTGTTCTGCCTCACCTCCAGCTAAGGAATGAAGTTGGCTGTCTATAGACTGACACCTCTGAAACCGTGATCTCCAAATAAACTTTTCATCTTCTAACTGTTCTTGTCAGTTCTTTTGGTCACAGTTGTGAAAAGCTGACTAAAATAGATACAAAGATAACTGGAAAAAATATATTTCACGTTATTATTATTTGTTTCAAAGGAAACATAAAAATGTATGTAGATGTTCATGTTTACTTACAGAAGATCAAGTCTAAAGAAAGAATAATGAATTATTTGCTTCTAATCAAAGGCTAATTTGCCCCTGCTGCCTTGAGCTATGGTTTTTATCATGTCAAAAGTATTTTTAAAAATAGATAATAAAAGTCACTTTGGGAATCTGAAAGTAGTTTACTTGTTGTGGGAGTTAGTGATGTAAAGTTTTATTTTTTTTAATTAAGTGATTTTGTGATGATACAATGCAGGAGGCTAGGAAGAAATATTTTACTTAACTAAAAAATCCAAAACATTCTTTGCTTGAATCTTTTCAATTCCTTTTTTTTTTATAAAGAAAAAAAAAAGTGGTTTCACAGGGATGTTGTATTTATAGAACATTAGGAGAGAAAGAGAATTGGGGCATAATTCAGACAATTGAATGCATAATTTCTGAAGCTACAGTCCTGAACCTCTTACATAATTCTCACCAGTGTGTGGGATTTTCAAGTGTATTGAGGACATGGCGGAGAAAAGATAATGTAGTATTGCCAGTATCTACTAGGTTTGTGGTTAGTATTAATTTAACTATAGAAAGCTGACAATGAACCGTGGAGAAGAGCCCATCAGTCCCAGGTGAATCGATAGGTCTGTCAACACTTGAAGTGTTTAGTCCCTTGAAAAAGGTTTCAGTTTGTGAGAATCTTCTGGAGGGCCGTGAAATGGTGTGGGGTTACAGAACTCCTGGAATCCACTTGTAAAAGGCGCTCTTTCTTTCTCCTTTTAGGAAGGAAAACCACGAGGAGAAATATCATGTTCAGTGCAAAGTTTGATTATTTAATTGGCAGTGACAGGGGACCGCAATGTTTTAGTTTAGAAAAAGTTTTCTGAATTTATAGTTCACTTTTACATCTCTCACAGAATTCCAGATGATGACTGGTTCGGTAATTATTTAGAGGATATGAATATTGTTGGCTGTTTCTTAACACAGAAGTGAAGCAAATGATAATAAGCTGTTTTGAATATTATCTGTCATGGCAAAAAATCCTAGCTGCTGAAAATAATCTCTGCCCTAGTGCTTTCCAGTAAAGAGCATGTAAAAGGAGAACTAAGGAAGCCACCTCCCCATTATTTTCCCAGTGATGGCTTTCTAGGAGAAATTTCAGCTCTGCAACCTCCTGTGCTGTTCCTTCTCCACTCTGGGAGGAGGACATCAGGTTTGAGAATTTTTTGTTGTTGTTTCCCTTTGGTGGCCACTTTTTTTTTTTTCCTGAAGAATTATAATGGGTGGGTGGGTGGGGCAAATTCTCAAAGACAGAACAAATAAGAGAAAGAACAAAACAAAAGAAGAGTACTGTTCTTGACCTCTTCCTCACACTCACTCACACCCAAAGAAAGAAAGGAAGAAAAAAGCCTTGAAGATAAGTAAGCAAACAGGACAGCTCCCCTTGACTGGGTGCTGGCTGGGCACTTTGGTTTCCCTCCCCATAGCTCCTGGTTAGGGAGTTGTTTCTCTTCTTATATTCTTTTCTAATTTCTGCTGGCATTCATGATGTCTCTTTCTTTCTGCCTCCAGGCCTCTTGGCTCCCAGAGGCATTCTTTGTGTGCTTTTTAAGTCTCTGTTATTTCCCAGGCTCCTTTCCTCGCATTTTGTCCTGAAGAACTATGATATCCACTCTGATGTCTCGAAGTTTGTGGAATTTATCTTTGTTGGAGGAAAAGGGCCTCATGCATTTTACCTCCTTCGTCTGCTATCTGAAAAGAAGAAGCTGCAGAAAAGAGGTAGGTCCGATTCCTAATCACAAGGACGGTGTTTACTGAAATCTCACTGTAACTGGGACATTATTCTAAAGCTGTCACATATAACAGCTCATTAAACCCATAGGCCAATCCTGTGTGGTAGAATTATACTCTTTTTCCTGCTGTGTAGATGAGGAAACTGAGACACAGAGACGTTGGGTGATCCGACCAAGCCTAATACATCTTGAGTTAGGGTTCAGGCCCAGGAAGTGTGGTTTCTGAGTCTGCCTTGGCCTTCGGAGCCCATGTTCTCTTCTCTTCTTACTTGCTGTTGAAACATTGTTAAGCAACTACTGTTTACTACAAGCAAGAAGTGGTCACCAGACTGGAACCCCCTGTGCTCTGATATCATGTTGACACTGTGGTGAAGAACACATGTGCATCTGGAAGTAAACAGACTTCTACTCTAGACTGCAGCCTGGTTGGCTTTACCAGGTTAAAGAAAGCAGTACAATTTGTACTTGGAACTGGTTTCCTTTTTTTCTGGTCTCTTGGCATGACTGCTCTGGGTAATCTGCATGCTTTAATCTAGCCCTGGTGAGTTTAGGCATGAAGACTCATAGCTCATGTTATCAGGATATTTTCAAACCTTTTACAGAATCTTAATGGCAGTAACCCAAGAGCCCCTCCCTTTCTCTGATCATGAATTCCTCTCCCCATCTTATCTCCTGTTCATTGCTCTACTATTTATGTACATATAAACTGTGATAAAGGGAATATTTTACACTTGCACATAACACCATAGTAATTTACCCAGCTTTAGTAACATTACCCCCAAATGCAAAAATGTCTTATTAATACTTTGCTTTAAATTGAATATAAATACTTTTTTTTCTTTTTTGTCAATTAAGAGTTCTTAGAAAAATAGAATTGTGTTTTCAAATACACAAAACAATCTATGGGGACTGATGAATCGAAATCATCCAATGTGGTGCCTTCAGCACTCCCCAAGTAGATTTCCTAAGGAAATTCCTGTTAAAGTTGGGGGGTGGGGGCACTTCTATGAGTCTTCCCATTCACTTACTGCA
Source organism: Callospermophilus lateralis (assembly GCF_048772815.1). NCBI lineage: Eukaryota > Metazoa > Chordata > Mammalia > Rodentia > Sciuridae > Callospermophilus > Callospermophilus lateralis. The sequence continues at coordinate 38,518,040 of NC_135307.1, read as the reverse complement.
GGCAAGTTGAGGTAGCACACTGTAGCTGGGTTATCATTGCTCATGTTTAGATCATAATTACTCCATAAGAAATTAAAGGGTACCTGAGAGTTGAGGCCTTCTCTGATCTTTGTAGCTCCAGCCTAAGAAAATACGTGAGAAAAATTGGTAAATTTGATATGAACCTAAGGGAAGGAGGAAAGCTGGTATTTCTAATTAAATCACTGAGTTGGTTTCTAATCAATACACAGCTGAAAAAGATTTGAAACAGACGAAAATTAATATTTTCTTTGGTCTTGCTAACTCCTTTTCCATTTTTTTTTTTCAAGAGTTTAAAGCAAAGGGAAGGTTCGCATTCAAACAATGTGCAGTATCAGGAGCAATGATGAATTTGCCTACAATCAGAAATGTCTCACCTATTGACTTAGTGAATGCAAAATTATACCTAGTTGTGTAACAATTCTTTCTTTATCGCTCCTTATAACTGTAAACCAGTGAGTTATATTCTGTATATATAGCCACAGGAAAGATCACAAATTAAGACGGGAAAACAGGCCACCCACGATAGGTTTCTAAAAGGCTGAGAGATTAATTCCATAGATAGCTCATCTAAAAACCAGTAGTGTTCAGACTATTTCTTTATGGAAAAAAAATGAATATATTTGCAGAAAGAATCTTAAAATGTGTAAAAGAAACTCTAGGAACTCTTAGAAATGAAGTACTCTTTCTATAATTTTACTCCTATCATTTTCCCCTCTAGGGCTACTTTCTGGGCAGCCTGTGAGTTGAGAATCAGAGACATACAGATTCATTTTTTTTTTTTTTTGGAGGGGTGTCCTGAAGGCAATTGAATGTTTCAAGTTCAGATGATGAAAAAGGTCTCTATAAAGCAGATTTACAACTGGATAGACATCAAGTCTCTCTGGTTATACAGAAAGAAAAGGTGACATATTCTATAGCAGAGGTGAGCTTACTACACACTCCACATAGGGGCTCCTATTATATTTCTCAATATCTCTTATTTTATTTTATTTTAGTTTTTGGTACCAGTGATTGAACTCAGGGGTGCTCGACCACTAAGCCACATCCCCAGACCTATTTTATTTTATTTAGAGACGGGTCTCTGAGTTGCTTAAGGAACTCACAAAGTTGCTGAGACTGGCTTTGAACTCATGATTCAACTCAGCTTTGCTAACTCCTTTTCCATTTTTTTTTAAAGAGTTTAAAGCAAAGGGAAGATTTTCATTTAAATAATGTGCAGTGTCAGGAGCAATGATGAATTTGTCTGCAATCAGAAATGTCTCACCTATTGACTTAGTGAATGCAAAATTATACCTAGTTGTGTAACAATCCTTTCTTTATAGCTCCCCCTGAGCCTCTGAGATTACAAGCATGTGCTACCATGCCTGGCTATATCAATATATGTTTATTTTTTTAAAAAAAAAACATTTTTTAAAATTGTAGATGGACACAGTATCTTTGTTTGTATCTTTATTTATTTTTTTAATGTGGTGCTGAGGATCAAACTCAGTGCCTCATGCATGTGAGGCAAGCCCTCAACCACTGAGCTACAACCCCAGCCCCAGTATATGTTATTTCAAGAATGAATTACAACTTGAGTTGGAGATTAGAGGTACCTCTGCCAGGTTCATGTCCCATTGATCATATTTTGAAATTGACACAGTATCTTTATTGTTCTTAGTTACTGTTGATCTAGAATTTGTTTATTTTCTCATTTACATTTTGTAAAATTTTCAAACACACAGGAATGGAGAGGATAGTATGCTGAATCTGCACATGCCTGTCATTTGGCTTCCCATTTTGCTGATGAATTGACTCTTGTATTTATTAATCTTGTTGTACACCTTTTCAACACATCAGAAATTTTTTGGTAGCTCCTCTCCCATCAAGAAGTCCTAAAAGAGGTGAAGTCATTACCACAGATTGAGTTTCTTTTGTGTGGTTAGCCAGTTGGTCGTAAGAACAATCTTCTAGGTACTTCTAGATGTTCATCTTCCAAATCACATTTTTTCTTGCAAAACATTTTTGTGCCTTGTTCCAGTTTAAAGTTCACACATGCAAATGGGGGCAATTTGAGTTGCTGGCAATTGCAAGTTTTCCCTTGTGTCCAGTTATCACTAGAGATAATGCACCATGGTAGGAGAAACCTTTCCAGATGTCTTTTTTTTTTTTTCCTTTCTGTTCCTAGGAACTGTTTCTCTCTTTCTGTTCATATGAACCTGAAGTTTACCCAGGTCTTAGCCTGTATGTCCTGCAATAGCAAAATGCCTGAGACTTGGTTCATTATAAGAACCATAAATTTATTTTCTTGCAGATCTGGAGACAATGAAGTCACAATTAAAAGCACTGGTAAATTCAGTGTTTAGCAAAGACTCTCTGCTTCAGGAGATGGCACAATGTTGCTGCATCCTAAATGGTGGAGAGCAGAAGGGTCAAAAAGGGCCATCGCTCTAGCCCTTTAAAAAGATGATAATTCCATGCACACCTATCATCTCCCAAAGGCCCCATATCTTTATATTATTACATTGGAAATTAAGTTTCAAAATGAATTTGGGTGGATGCACAAACATTGAAGCCATAGCACCCATTGTCTGTGTTTGGCTCTAAGTAGTTCTTGACATAACTGTGAGTAGGTACACTGCACTATTACTATCAAAACTGCTATATAGAGGAGAAAATGGCACATAATAAAATGCAAACAGAAGAAAAAAAAGTGTAGTATAAGTATTATTTTATATGTACACCATGAATATGGATTCCCTCTACTCTGGGACTAGAATAGTTTTGGGAGACCAATAATATAAGCAATTGCACAGAGGATTTGCCCATTTTCATAATGTTGTCTGTGGACTCCAAAAGGGGAAACAAATAGAAATATTTATGACTTATCCGTAACCTGGGAAGAGCACATCCTGGTTCTTCTTTTTCTAGGAAGGATATGGCAGGACACGATGCTGTCCTGTGTTGATCACTTTAATCATCCCCACAAGAGAAATAATACTTGTTTCTCTTTCCTTTTTATTTCCTTTCCCCCTCATTACCCTCTCTCCAAGTGTAGTAGGGATCTCGTGGTAAAATTCCTTCAGAAATATGCTTACAGTGTGGTTTATTCAGCATTTCATTGCTGAGACCAAAATACCTGACAAGAACATCTTAGAAGAAGGAAAGTTTATTTTGGGCTCACTGTTTCAGAGGTTCGGTCCATGGTTGAATGAATATATTGTTCTGAGCCCGAGATGAGGCAAAACATCATGGCAAAAGGTCATGGTGGAGAAATGCTGCTCAATTCATGGCAGCTTGGGAAGGGGGAGTGGGAGGAGAGAAGCCAGGACAAAATATATACCCCCAAATCATGCCCCCAACACCTACTTCCTCCAGTCACACCCCAGGTGCCTTCAGTTACTACCTAGTTATTTCTATTTAATTACTAATCCACTGAATATATTATATCACCGATGAGGTTACAACTCTCATAATCTAATCATTTCACTTGAGCTTTCAGGGGACCTTCTATATCCAAACCATGACGTTCCACCCCTGGCCCCAAAAGCTCATGTTCATCTCACAGCGCAAAATGCATTTTGGCCACCTCCAAGTCTCCACAGTCTTAACAGTTCCACCACGGCTCAAAAGTTCAACTCCAAAGTCTCATTTGAGACTCAAGGCAAACTCATGGCTGTGAGCTCCCATAATGATCAAAAGCAAGTTACATATACCCAATATGCAATAACAAACAATAGCAGCAAAACAAAGTTGCCCTCAATGCTCCCCGCCCACTGCTGCAAACTCCATTTATTGGGGAAAATGTGGGGATACAGTACTAGTAGGATATGCTAACTTGGATTCAAGGGTTAGAAGTATAAAACAGAAACTGAGTGTTGGTACATGGTGCAGAGTGCAGCAGGGTGAAGCTAAGCACAAGAAGGATGGAGGTAGAAGAGAAGAAAAGAGAGATCAATAGAGGACTGGTAGAGACCTGGAAAAATGTTTCTCTATTGTAGAAAAGGTGGTGCCAGGGAATGTTTGCACTCAGGACTCAAGTGCATTCCTGGCCTTTATAAGTGATGGTCTGAGTTTGCATACCCACTAACCCCTGCTACCCCAGAAGTTACTAGTCTTATTGAGAAAACAACAATATCTGTCAATTCCTTGATCTGGAGCTCTAGTCAAAGGCCAGCCGTTCACATTCTGTGTTCTCCTGTAGACAGTTACTAATATGTTGTTTTCGAGCTTCTGCTCACAGAAGCTATAGCTGTCCTTTTTTTTCCATTGCAATCTAGGTCAACTGAAACAAATTTCTCCAAGCTTCCTACTCTCTACTCAGGTTTCTATATCCCTATCAGCTCTCTCCTTTTTTACTTTAGCTTCTCTATCAGTTCTATCAGTATTTAAATTACCACCATTATCTGAATATTCCTACTGCTGTTACCATTGTACACATTATTAAAGTCTGGTCTCCTAGACTGGGCTGAGTTTCTTATAAGATGTTTTACATTTTTTTTTTCAACCTGTACTTTTCAACTTACACACATTTTCAGGGAGGTTTTTTTTTTTTTTTTTTTTTTTTTTTTTTTTTCTTTTCTTCCCACCATTTACCTCTGCATTTAGCACAATGCTTGGACGTCATAACTGCATAATCAATATTTGCAAGAAATGGAAATCTCTTTGCAGACTTTTGTTAAACTTTTCTCAAAAGTCTCATAAATGATCCTTGATAAAAATATAAACAATAAAGGGAGATAACACTAAAATTGCTCTAATTTCTATGTTCAAAGAAATTCCTGTATTAATTAGCTTTTGCTAAAATCTCAAAATCCAAACTCATGGAAAAATAAAATCCTTATTAATACACATGGATCCACAGGTCATCTGGGAAATACTTGTGGTCTGAGCTGAGTTTAGCTGATCTCAGGTAGGCTACCGGTAATATTTGTATCTGCCATTCTGATGGGGCAGTTGGGATTGGCTGAGAGCTTCCTGTAGTGGAAGTGTCCTGAGATTGCCTCTGCTTAGATCACTGCTTTCTATTCCACATGGCCTCTCATTCTCCCAGCAGGCTGACCCAGGGTTATTCTTCTTATGGCAGAGGCAGTATTCCTACAGGAATGAAAAACACTCCAGTTTCTTGAGGTCTAGGCTTGAAACTGCAAATTTTACTGAATTCTGTTAGCCAAAGCACTTTGCAAGATGTATAAATAAATAAATAAATGTGTATTGAACATGTAAATATCTACAGATTAGTTTTTCTTGTTATTATTTCCTAAATAATGCAGTAACAATTTACACTGTATGATTATTATAAGAAATCTAGGATGCACAGAAGTTATATGTGAACATTTTGCCATTTTAAAATAAAGGAGTTGAACATCTATGGATTTTGGAATCCACAGAGATCCTAGAACCAATTCCCCACAAATACCAAGGGTTGACTCTATCTCAAATATATATTATATTATATATAACATTTGTTATAATTATTTTAAATGATACATATATACATTACAAACTGTGATTATAAAACTTAATATTCTCAATTTATTTCATACTATCAGAATTATTTTTTATTTTCTTAAATGATTTTTTAAATTTTTTTTTAGTATTCTAGTAGCTCAAATTATCTAATTGTATGGGTGAACTGTAATAACATTAACAGCCATTTTTATTTATTTCATTAAGCTGCTTTTTTCCTACAGGGTCTACCATGTTGCCCAGGACAACCTTGAACTCCTAGACTCAAATGAGCCTTCTGTCTCAGCCCCCTGAGTGTCTGGAACTACAGGCATGAACCACCATATCCAACTTTGTTCCGATTTTTGAAATATGTTAATCCTGTTTTTTTTTTTTTAAGAGAGAGTGAAAGAGGAGAGAGAGAGAGAGAGAGAGAGAGAGAGAGAGAGAGAGAGAGAGAGAGAGAACTTTAATATCCATTTTTTAGTTATCGGCGGACACAACATCTTTTGTTTGTATGTGGTGCTGAGGATCGAACCCGGGCCGCACGCATGCCAGGCAACGCGCTACCGCTTGAGCCACATCCCCAGCCCCCTTAATTCTGTTTTAATTATACATTATAGATTTTAAAATAATGGTGATCAATAAAGTCTTTTCAAAGTAGAATTAAAGAATTGTGTAACTGATTAAAAAATCTAAATAAAATAATAATAAATAATTTTAGGAAAATATTAAATAAAGGATTCATGAGCTATCTTATATAATGATAAAATCCAAATCATACTGAGCCCCACTGGGAAAGAGTAAGCAGTGAGCATCTTTCTTTGTCTGGTAGCAGAAAGGACTGTGTATAGCATCTTTTTCATATGATTTTTGGCTCAGCAATTCTGCTTGAAGGAATATAACCTAGCAAAGCTCTGACATATAAGTCATAGAAATATAAAAAAAATCATGGCATAATGTTTAATAATAACAAAGCTGGAAACACTAATATGTACATCAGCAAGAGATTAGGCAAAAGCATTATATTATATTCATAAAATAGAATATTAATGAACTCCAGTTGTAGTTCTAAACAGGTTCTCTGAAGCCAGCCTACTTTGGTTCATGCATACCTTCAGCTCTTAAGACCTGTGTGACTATAAGTAAAATACCCATCACCACATTTTCTTATCCCAGGTAGCAATAATAAAGTACCAACCTTATTGTTTCTTCAAAGCATTAAATGCACATATATGTAAATCAAGGATAAGAGCATTTGACATAGCTCCAGATACTACTGTTATTTTATTAAGCTGTGTTATTTTGTTTGTTGAATTGATTTTTATTTTCTATTTTGGGGGGATTGAGGCTTGGGTGGCAATTCACACAAACAAATTTCAGCTTGGGTCCTTTTTCTCTGTCTTACATTTGAGTAAGATTGCTCCCACCTTAAGGCTTTGTAGGGACTCTTCCTCTGCCTAGAGTGCCTTTCTCTTTCATTCACTTAGTTTTCTGTAACTTTTCTCAAGCTTCACCTTCTACTCATGCTGACTATGCTATATATTTAGAATTGCATACTCAAACCCAAAAAACTCAAAATGTGGAAGTTTTGACTTAACTTTGCTTCATTCTCCCATCTCATCTTGTAACACACGGTATATTCAGCTTGCCAGCCTGATCCTCCTTGCTAGAACCATATTCTTCATGGACTGAGATTTCTGTTTACTTCATTTACTTCCATGTACTGAACTTAGAGCAGTCCCAGTACATACATGGCAAGCAGTTAAATGTTGTTGTTGTTGTTGTTTTGAATGGTGAAAGAATGAGTAGGAATCCTTACCTAATGATTTACTGACGTACAATCTTGGGAAGTCATTAACATTTTCCAGTCTCAATCTCTATTTTAGAGAGAATAATGCCTATTTTACAGCTTTGGAGGTGTGTTGTAATGATCCAAGGTGGGGGTCTATGAAGTACTCAGTACAGTTCTGACACCAGCATCAGGATCAGAAAATGTTTGCAGTCTCATATGTCTTCCTTTCTTCTTCTCCTCTCTATTATGACTATCCTCAGTTTCTATTAAAATGATGGAGTTAGTCCCTAAATCTTTAATGAATTGTTGAATAATACAAGTTATAAGGCAATTAAGTCTCAAGAATGGCATGCATTAAGTGTTACAAATGTTCAGGAGAAGGCTGGGATGAAGGGAATGGGGATGGGAGGGTTCCATAAGGATGCAGGAGCCTGGCCCTGGAGTTAGCTGAACCCAGGAGCCTCAGCTCAGACTGAACACCTTGAGTGTGGCCAGCTAAACACCTTGAGTGTCTTTGGTTTCTCTCAACATTTGGTCACACACATGAGAATTATTGTTAACAATTTCTTATTTTCACATTTGAATTGAAGATCAGATGAGATCGTTGTTTTAAATGCCTCTCATTGATACTTTTCATAGTGGAACTTGAAAAGCTGAATCTAAGAAGGCATTTGGTCTTTACCAAAATGATGAGAATTTCAATGTTTAGAGAGAGGAAAGGATATAGAGAGAAGAAAGGCACAGATGGAATGAGGTTAAGACATAGATGGAGCACATTTCTGAACACTTAAGTTTAGCTTCTATGAAAACCTATAAGAATGTATGATAATAAAAACATTGGCCTCAGCTAGAATACAAGGGGTTCTTTTCTTCCATGTAAAACATTTGGAATTATTCAGTGGCCAGTGGCAAACCTTAAGAGACTCTTGAGTATGAGATTAATAAAATGGAAACCATGCTTTAGTAAGATGGACTAATATGACAGCAGGTGTGCAGGCACGATTGAAGAGAGAAGAATCCAGGCAGGGAGATCAGTCCCTACTGGGTGCCTGGCACTTAACCAATATTTGCTGAATTAATTGAATATTAAAAAATGTATTTGCATTTGGATAGGTGCACTATTCACCATTCTAATTGGTGTCTGGAGACATTGTGCACATGATGCTGCTTGCTTACTTTTCCCATTTCTAATGCACATGACGGGAATAAAGGATATGGACATTTCCAGAGACTCTCAGGACTGACATACCATCTCCTTTTTGCCTCATTTGAAATGGAGAGATTGAAAGTCAAATATAAAGGATTGAGAAGATTGCTTTAAGTTATTAAATAAAATGTCCCCTGAGGCTGAAGTTATGATGGGATGTAAATAGCCATTTGTCAGCGATATGGGAGGAACCACCTTAAACCTGTTTTTTTTTTTTTTTCCCCTAAACAAAATGATGGCTCTTGCAAAACTGAGCAGGCTTCTTGTTTGAAGTGATCTTTTGTTGACACTTCTGCCCTAGTGGAACTGGCATCCCAATTTGTGAATGGGCACTCAGCCAACTTGCAAATGGGCATGAACATAGGCAGCCAGTTTTTGTGGCTGACGTGCATTGATTATGCAGGATGTCAGGCTAGTAAAGTTGAAATGGCCGTCTGTCCTCAGCTTCTGTGCTGGCCACTGAGGGGATGGGCTGTCATGAATCCAGCTTTCAGCTCAATTAATTCCAAAAAATAAAAATTAGCTTCTGCAGTGAATGGCACCAAATTAATATGCCTAGGAAATGAGAATAGGTATTCTTCCAAAAGGAAAAAAAAAGCAGTCTTTCTCTTTATGGTACAAAAATGAAAGACAGGCTCTATAATAAAATATTACCTCTACCCTGATTTTGTTTTTAATTTTCTCTTCCCCTAGAATGAGTAATATTCCAGGAAATAGATGAATTTTACCCATGTTTGCCAAGAAAGCTATGAATTCTAGGACACTGCCATTTCTAAGCCTTTCAGTATTTTTTTAATAAGAATTTTTTAATTAGAAGAAATAATTTAAAAGCAGAGACTAAATCTATGTTTTCAGTGCATGAAGTCAAGTGATCTGTCACTGGTGGTTCCTGGATTGAATTTCAAATTTTCAGTCTCTTTGGGTACTTTTTAAGGAAACCAATAGATTAATCTTATTTTTACTTTCTAGGGGGAACTGTGATAATCCCTGAGTTTGGTGTTTTGGTTCTGCCAAACCGTGAACTTCCAAAGGACAGCTCATGTGCTGTTCATGGACATATCCCTCATTACTAGCACTAATCATGGCATATATCAAATGCTCAGCAAATATTCTTATGTCAGTGAATGAAATGTATTGTGTGGGCTTGGTTTGCAGGAGTTAAGGGTGATAGCAGAAGAAAAGGTAAAGAGAAATGCAACCCATTGAATTACTGCAATGCACCAAGCACAATGCTTAGCTCTTGATACATGCATTGCTGTTCCTTCATTCCATAAGTATTCCATAAAGCATCCCTTAAGTGCTTTATTCTAGGTCCAAAGTTGCTTAGCTAATTGAAATCCCAAGTCAATACCCACGGGTAACAAAAACCTGTTAGTTCACTTGTAGACTAAATAGAAACCTCAATCCCTTAGTGCTTAGAGCTACCTTTAGGTAATATTTCTTCAAAGATGTCACCCACCGTGTTCATTTTGCAAACCCTCCTGGTCACTCAGGTCTTGGTTACTTGTCTCTTGCACATGTTCCCAAGCGTCTCTCATAGCATCTGTAGATCACAGAATATTAAAATAGCTTGTTCATGGATTATCGTTCTCCCCTAAACTGCAGCACCCCTGATTCAAGTGAGAATATTGGGTTCAGATACGTTAAACCACTCACCAAAGTCAAGTGGCAGAATCTGAATTAAAACTCAAAGTCTGTATTTCTTGCATGTGACACTGCTGTGCTCCCTTGTTATACTGATGACTTGCCAGGAGTCCATGAAAAGAGATGTTCAGAGATCTGCCACCTGAGGTGTAGAAGCTTCTAGTCTTATGTTGACCATTTCTAATATAGTAATGTTGATCCTGTCCCTTGCAACTGCATCCCCGGAGCTTTATGTTTATTTTCAATATTTCATTTATAAAAGTAAACTCAGCGCCTGGACATCTGGGTATATAGGCAAACAATAAGATATCATACATTTCAATTTCAACACGAACCAGAGGGACTCTCTATCAAATCAGGCAAAAGCCTGACTGGAAAGAAGGGATAAATTTTTATCAAGAGAATATATTAAAAACAGATGGAATTGGGAAATAGGTACAAGTACAAATCATACATATAGTACCTCTGCTGCCTCTAACTATATTGTGGAAGCTCAGGCTACAGAGTCCTAAAGCCAATCTAAGGAGAAAATAAGAGAAGAATGAACAAACATCCTGAGGGTGACTTCAAGTTCCTCTGTTAAGTCTTTCCCTAGAGCTCCCTATCACAAAGGCAGGGTCCTGGGACCCAGAAACAAAAGCTTCAGAATTTGTTTATTAGCCTAATAGGAAAAGAAGATAGAGAAATAGCAAGGGAGAAACAGAACACCCTCCGGCTAATATTTCTCAGAGTTTCTGTCTTTAGTTAGTTTGAAGAAAAGGCAAGAAAAAGTTTAAATTTATGTCTCCTACATATAAGCCATAAAGTTTCTAGAGAAGCCTTCAAAGATGTTCCATATGAAGTTGCCTCAAGGGGAAGAAACTCTGAAAAAAAATACATTAATAAGAAGAGCATAGTGATACATATGACAATTGCAGAAACAATTTTGATGAAGAAAACATCAAGTCATACTTAAATAAATGTTATTCAAACACGTTGACCTTCTTTCGGGGACAAAATTTCTCATGTTCCTCCATATCCCTTTATACTTTCAAACTGTTTTCTGTGCGTCTGATCATCCGTCAAACTTCTCAGTTTTATATCATCTTGGAATAAAAAAGGCTTACAATATATTATATATTTTCAATCTTTGTGTTGATAATGCACAGGACAAAAGGGCTGAGCCCGATGAGAATTTTTCTTCTTTCTTGTAAAGAGTTTCTTCCTTTCATCTGTGCCCCATGCAGTATTATGGCTGTGAAGGGACTTTAAACACCAGTTAGTCACAACCCTTTATGTCAAAGATGAGAGGATGACACATCTGACACAGTTACACAACTCTTTCCACCCTGTATCCTTGACCTTTAGAAATAGTTCCATATCTATCACAATAAGCAAAAATGGTGGAATTGGCTTCACAGTAGAGGTGGCATCCTTTGCCCTTGGTTGTCCTCCTAGAGGGTCAAATTTCTTCAAAGGCTGGGCAGCTTTTAGGTTCTTTCCCCACTCAAAGGTCTTCTTGGTCTCTTAAGTCAAATCAGATAGCATTATTTGGACAGTACTATAGGTATCCATTCCCCAGTTTAAAATACAAAAAATATCTGTTTTTCTGCCTATGACACATAGGTAGACCACAATTGTAATAATATAGAATCTATACATGCGATATGTATGTATATAGAATGCATGTATAGTTATTGGGGAACAGTATAAACAGGCACATTAGGCACAATAGAAAAACAAAAATATTGTTGTGCATTTGTCTAAGAGAGGGTGGAAAGGAAACTATGTGTGGTGTCTATGGGAACTCTGGACTATCTAAATTTTACAGTAAAAAGAGAAAGTATCATTTATAAATAAATAAATGAGGTCTGCAGTCTGCAGATTCCTGCTACCTAGATTTTCTCTGGTCCCTTAAGTGCTTTATTCTAGGTCCAAAGTTGCTTAGCTAACTGAAATCCCAAGTTGACACCCACAGGTAGCAAAAACCTGTTAGTTCACTTGTAGACTAAATAGAAACCTCAATGCCTTAGTGCTTAGAGCCACCTTTAGGTAATATTTTGCTGAAAAGAAAAGGAAAGAAACTAACAACAACAACAACAACAACAAAAAATGGTTGGGTTTTGTTTGAGTAACATGGCCTCTGAATATTTGTACCTTATATCTTGTAGGAAGCGTAGATTCCCCGAGGCCAGCATTTACAGTGATTCTTTTACTCTCTGCAGTTTCTCAGAAGGATGGATTTTATGTGCAATTATGGAGGAAAACATATATATTTATACAAAGATTGTACTTTGTTGTTATTATTATGATTATTACAAAGAAAAGAAGGAAATGAGTTTGCATCCTAACCAAAAAACAAACAAACAAAACCAAAAAACCATTGCTACTAAAAACAGGGACTATAATTTAAAAGGAGAATGGCAAAAAATCATTGTGCTACTTTGTGTTCAGAAAATGAATACATCAATGCTTAATGTTATGGAGCAATATAAACCAGCTTCAGCTATTTCTCTCAAGGAAAGAGATGAACTGGTTGAGAGTAAAATAACACAAAACAAATAGCATGTCTAACTGACATGTAGTCACCCCAATCGTGTCTGTAGATTATGTGCCACAGAGATGTTTCATGGTGTTAGTATGTACCAATACATTATTCAGAAATATTATGAGCACATACTCAGAAACAGACTTCTAAAAGAAATCTGCAATGAGAGCAAGAACCCATAGCATATTAAATTTATAGGACGTGGAACAGTTAATAAATCATTTTTTATTAAGGCTGGATTTCCCCCTTTTCTTTGACACAGTGATGTATGCATGCAACTAAATATCATAAACCCAATATTTGGGTGCATGTGGATGGAAGTAAAAATATTCAGCTATTAATAAAAATTATTTCCTAGGGCATATATTCACGCAGGGATTAGTTCAGTCTGAGCTCCATTCTTTTAAAAAGAGCATTAAAAGGCAAAGTCTTTGCTAGAGAAAGTCACCTTCTCCCATCTTCCTACTTTGCCTGGCTCAGCTGGAAAACTACCTCAATTCTCTACTCTATTCGGGGTGAGGAGACCTCCTGATCTTGTGACTTAATGAAAAGCTGGGAAGGTTCTTATTTACTCTTGCACGGAGTCAGCCATTTTAAACACATTTGTATTCAGAGCGCTGTTCCCAGTCAGACCAGGCTGCATTCCACGTCGCGTTCCCTAATGCCTGCGGCAGGATGGTCCTGCAGGCGGGTCCTGATGGGCTGAGCTGCTTTCACCTGCACAGGATGCAGGCACAGGAGGCGCCTCAGTGCGCCGAAATCCTGCGTGGCTCAGGCTCTGTCCGTTGTCATTTTCATGAAGACGTGAGCAAAGGAGGATGAGAAACGGGGCATTTCGACTACATTAATAAACACAGAACTGAGTGTTGGGAGTGGTACACAGTAAATGGAAAAAACCAAAAAGCTGACATATGCAAGCATGGGTAATTAGGTAACACTGGATGAATTGCCATCCTCTCCTCTAAAATTCCACTCTCTTATGTTCTTAAAAAAAAAAAAAAAAGAGGCATTTGAATTTGGGTTCCCTGTGTGACTGTGGTAATTTCACACAAACAACCTACATTTTTTGCCACATAAATATAGCTTTCCAAGGGTGTGCATGTGTATGTGTTTACATAAAATCGCCCATAAAAAATATTAAAAGTCCCATGAGAAGGGAAAGTGGGCATGGATATGTGCATCCTCTAAAGGAAAAACTACTCTGCAATACTTTCTGGTTCACAGACATATGCCTTGTGATAGCTCACAACAAATAGGCCATATTTAAAAAAAAAAAAAAAAAGATATTGGGAATCAAAACACCTTCTCCATCTTTGGGGTAAAGGAGGTAGGATAAAGTGCAGAGGAGCAGGAATTCCTGAGCTTCACTGTTGGCCTCAAACCCTAGCTCTGCTGCACCACAGCCATGTGGCTTGGGCAAACTAGGTATCTGTGCTTCGGTTTCTTCTCCTGTCAAATGGGTTCTGTAATGGTCCCTACCTCACAGAGCTGCTGCTGGGTTAATTGAGTTTCTATAAGTAACTTGCTGAGGATGGTGTCTGTCCCACAAGCAATGGCAGCTTCATGCCTTCTTTGGAACACAGAAATGAGATGATGCACTTCAGACCCTATCTTCCCAGTAGTAGCTCAGTGTCACCAATTCACCATGTAGGAAAAAAAAAATAGCAAATGAATTTATTTCAGCTTCTTGGGAGATGCAGATGTGGCGTTATGGTTCTTGCCTTCAAGGAAGTTAGGATCTGATAAGAAATTAGGATTTCTACATAATAAGACAAAACACATATCCCTCCCAAGCCAGGTGAATATTTAAATAGGAATCAAAATTTCATAAATCACTAGAGGCAAATGACACTAGAGCTATAATCACTGAAAGCCAAAGAAGAATATTACCTAAATATGAATGAATATTAGTATCTGCATGAAATGCTTTTTGTTCTTTCTTACTTGGCAATAACCCTTTTTCATCCTGCTACAGAAATCACACTTTCCCTTAAGAGGCATTAAGCCAACACTAATTCCTGTGGTTTCCTGATCAATAGCAGAATGATCATATATGTATATATAGTTTCTCATGTTGGTTAAGACTCTACAGACTGCAAGTTATTTCCCCTCTGATGCTGTTTTTATATTCAGGTCTTCTAGGTAACATAAGAAACAAAATTAAGAGTAATATATGTTCATTTTTAAAATAAGCAAAACCAAGCTATAAAATTTTAGATGCCTTTGAGTGTACCTCAAAGAATGTGACATCAGCAGTTATATAATTTTATTGCTGATGTGAAGACTGTGACAAACTCTCAGCTACAGTTTGCTCTGGATGTCGGAAAATGAACCTTATGAATTTTAATGCCTTTTACTTTTGACATTGATTTATGTTTTGTACAGCTGTACTTTTCTATACACTGATATAAATAAACAGCATCCTTAATAGAACATTTGGAGAATGCCTTGTTCTGAAGTGTTATTTTTTTTAAACATCAGCTGGAGGTTGTTTAAGTAATAATATTCAAAGTGTGTACACTAATCACAACAATTTGAAGTGATATAAGGATGTCTATAAATGTTTGTGTATTTGTTTTACAGATTCAGGCTTTTAGGTATGAAAACAGTGTTCAAATAAAGCTGCTAGAGGTGCTTTCAAACACTGCCAAAAACAAAGATGACATGATGATAATCTAATAGACTTGGAGCCAGCATCGGCCATGACTCATTGAGATAGGAGGTGTTTGTGCTCATTCAAGGGCAAAGTTTGGCCTCCAAGATAGGGAAACAGGGCACAGAAAGACAAATTTTCCTGTAGTCTTTCTGTTTATCTCTTATACCACATTAGATGGCATCTTAATTAATGTGATTTTATTCACATGATAGACACTTGGAAAATCGTTTGGTGGAAGTTGTTGGGTACCCAGATAGTTCAACCTGCCATCCTCCACTTCTTCATGCAACTAATGTGATAGTGACCAAAAGTAAAGAGACTTCTCATGAGTCACTTTGCCAATGACCTTGCATTTTACTTCCTTTTATTAGTAGGAGATGTCCACAAAAAGATTGGCTCTCTATCATGAAGAGGTGATGAATCAAGTTACTTCCTACTCTAGTTTTTCAGAGCTGTCCATGACCAAGGAGTATATTCAGAAAATATCCATATGTTACTATGAGCCATTCACATAATTTGGAGGTTGATTTTTATTTCACAAAACTCAGGTAAAATAAATAACAGACTCATTTATTTTCTGAGTCAGTTCATGTACTTTGAGTATCTAGATGTCAGGAAATGAAATCCTGATTATTCTATGGGAAGGCTTTTCTTTCTTGCTGGGTAGTAAAAGAAACTGAGTGGTCGGCTGAATTTCAAAACATTGCAGGAAAAGACTTGAATTTTGAGAACTAGCCACTGTGAATGTGTTATCCAATCTTCATGATCCATGCCTTGTAAACTCTTCGAATGAAATGGAGGACATGACAAAATGCAGTTGGATTCTGTATCCAAACCTTATCTTTTTAATTGTAGTTTTCTATGAAATGGTAGGTATTTTGGTCATAAAGAAATCGTTCCCGATGTGTTAATAGTGAAGTAATATGGAACTTGGGAGGTTCACTGCTAGCTAGACAATTGAAGAAAAGGTATTCTGGCCCTAAGACATTTACCGGCTTCTCCTCGGAAATTGTTTCCAATGTGAATGGCGCTCCCTAGTTGTAGGCAACTGCACCACAGCATACAGCACCTCAGTAGAGGTTAGTGACTTTTGTTTGTTTTTCAACATTACCCACATTATGTTAGGATAATGGAACTGCAAAGGACTTCATGATTATTTGACACTTATGAAAAATGAGGCAAAAATGTATAAAATGAATAGTTAAAGCTGGTGTTTTTAAAAGAAGTAAAATCAACATGCATTTTCTAGTTCTTTGCCATATTTTCTACTTTGATAAAATTCTTAAAAACAAATTTTTGATTTAAAAAATCTGAAACATAACAAAATAAAAATAATAAGTGGTTAAATATGAGTTAAGTCATTATAAAAGGATTTGCTCCCATTAAAAAATAGGAAAGCAAAACAAACTTCCATAAACTTAAAAAAAAAAAAAAAACCCAGCTAGTTATCCAAGTGTAAATTTACATACAACTTCCAGGAATGTGTTTTGTTTGAAGAATGATGCTCCCATATAAGTAATAATATGTCAGGGTCTACCGGCTGTATAATGTGCCAGAAGATGTGGCATCTCTCCATAAACACTTTTTTTCTATAAAGCTACTAAATAAAAGACAGAGATTAGCAACCACTTGCTAAAGCTAGGTAAAGTATTGCCAATGACCTGCATTGTCTAAAAAATAATGAAAGTTCAACATCATAGAACCATGATGTCATTATCATTGGCTCTCTCCAGCTTAACACAGCAGTTCACCTTCTCTCTTCACCTTTACTCTTCTGATTTCCCTTCAGTCATTTGTGAGGGCAAAGCTGGCTCAGTGCCTCAATAGTTTGGAAAGTGCTTAATGATGCTATTGGAATCAGAAATACAATTAATAAAGAACAAATGGTAGAGCCCTTGGTGTAAGCACCCTGCTTTGTCCTTTACATATATTTGCTTTTGATGAAAAATAATGAAGACTTCCTGAATTTAGGGACATAATAGCTTCTATTTTCAACAGAGGGTAATTTTTTTTTCCACGGGCAGAACAAATTACTTAGATTTATTACATATTTTACTCAGTTCATCTACACTCTACCTCATGCGTTGCAAAATAGAATATTTTATTCTCTATTAAAGTCTTTATTTTTTTTCAAGAATTGCCATTTTTCCTAGCTTAGAGAGTCACTTAGGTTATGGAGACTGGTGTTTGAAGAGATTTTCTATTTTTTATAGTTTCTGTCCTTAGCATACTGGACAGTAATTACATGCACAATTACATAATAATATTTTTTTATTAAAAGAATTTATGCCACCCCCTTCTCTTATTTTCACATGCTGGGTGCATTATCCTCTTCCAGATCAGTTGCCTTTCATCTCCCATCTTTCAATCATGTCACAAAAGGGGACAAAATCACCCATAAGGTCCCAAAATCTAGGTGTTATGCAAGTGGAATATGTATAATATCTAACTGAAAAAATGAGTTAAACACAGTGTAAGTGTAGTACATTGATGAAATGAGAATAATAAATATTGTAAGATCATAATAATCATCACCCAGCTAAAGGGATGAGAATTATGGGGTCTGTTTGCTCTGGGTTGATGACATTAGATTTCCGATGTCATCTCCTTCATCACCATGCCTTATGAGAAAATGGAGCATCGAAATGACTGTATATATTGACCAGAGTGCTAAGCACAGGTCCTGAACCTGGACCCTTTCTTTTTCTAAATAATCTGAGAGCCTGTAAGGGCAGTGATATTTGTTTGTTAGGAAGAGAATGCTCTATTCTACTCTTGAAAATCTAAAGACAATTAGAAAATATTCTTTCATCCCCTCTCCCCAACTATAGCCTCTTGCCTTTCTTTTGATTGACATCAGCTATGAGACTAATTTTAAAATCATACTTTTTTTTCCTAGCTACAAAATCTAAATTGCACCTAGCAACACTCAACCCTTGGCTCTTGTCTTCCAAACCTTATTTAGTGCTCCCTGGGTCTTTCAGTTAAGGGAACACAATTTCTCTCTTAGCTGTCTGGGAAGTTTTCTCAAAATGTAGGGTCCCAGAAGCAATTTAACCACATGGATCAAACTGATTAGTCACAAAATAAGGTGCTAATAAGTTACTATTTGATAATCTGATTATCTCGATTAACTGGCTGTTTTATTGAGGGACTTTTTCCTGCTAATAATAACACCTTTCTCATAAGAGTTTTCAAAGATGGGATGGATTGTCTCATTACAGCTGCTGAATCATTTTAAGTGGTGAAAATTAATGAGGGCTTAAACTCTGAAATTCTATGAACTGATATTTCAATTCGGTCAAAACAGTACATCTAGTTTCTATCTATAGCACTAGTTTCTATCTATAGAGAAAGCATGGAAAAGAAAACCCAATTCATTGGTTAACATGCATGAGTTTTCTTACAATTTCCTCCAGCCCCAAGACAAATGAGTCAATGATTTATTTTTGTGAATGTTATTTTTATTATTATTTAAAAACCTGTTTCATAAGAGTTTCCTCTCCCATGTAATAGGAGATAGCATATCTTTTTCGAAGTTTCTTCTTTCCCACATCAAAACATGATCAGCTGTAATTTGTGATGTGGTTACTGGGTCCCTCAAAACCATAGGGTCTTATTGGATATTATTGACACATATTTAAGTCCATTTAAAAGCCTTTGTACATGATTGCTTTCAATTCAAGCATTGTATTTTCTTAGGTTATTCTGAACCAAACATAGGCTTTAAAAATTAGATTGTTAACTTTTTTTTTTTTTTTTTTGGTGTGGATATTTAAACCCAGATTTGAAGCTAAAAGAGATTTTTTAAACTCCCATTTCTTCATTCAGCATTAGCCCTCCCTGTGAACTTAAGAATTTACATAAATGCGATCAACATGATTTCCATGTCTTCATCTAAATTATTCATTGAATATTAAATGTTGATACAAATATTGAACAGAACAAGAAAAAGGAAAGTCTGGGGAATATCACATGCTATGATCCCCCTAGAGTGATGTTCTAAAACTTATTACACTAGCCTAATTTTTAAAGGGGAAAATGTTTTCTTCATTCTCAGTGTTGACTTAAGTTTATAATTACTGATTAAGTGCGTACAAATTTTGTATGCATGACACTTATGTAAAAATTGCAAATTACAAAAAAAAAGAAAGAAAAAGTAGCAAATTAAAAGAGGTGGGTATTCTGTTCCTTATTGAATATAGAGCAGTGATGATATAATTACAAGTAGAACTATTCCAGCTTCACCAGTTTCTTAAATATTAGCCGTGGACTTGAACAGTTGTCTTGTACCCAACAGTAATGGTGATATTTCTAATGCTTCTTCAGTGTGTGCACAGTTTGTTTTAAGGCTTTATAAATAACTTCTATCAGGTTAAAGGAATGGTATGTATAAAGTATACATACAAATGTGTGCCTGCATAAACACATTATATACACATAATACCCATTTTAAACCTCTTATTAGAGTGAACTTGTTAACAAGTTATGTGGGAATTTTTTTTATCTATACTTATAATTGATATGGGCCTTTAGTTTTCTAATTCTGTACTATTCTTCATTCTCTGGCTTAAATATTACAAATATATTTGCCTAATGAATAACTTTGGAAGATGCTTTCTTATTCTAAAGCTTAGAAAATTTCAAAATAAGAACTATCCTTTCTTGAAAATTTTGCTGAATTCCACATGAACAATGACCTGGACTTAATGCATTTTTGTGGGGAAAGTATGGGAGGAGAGATATCTGAGTTACTTAAAAGGATATTGCTATATATATCTATAAAAGGGGAAATTAGCATATTATAAATAGCACATATTTACAATGTACAATTTATTTTTTTGAAACAAATATATTTGATATATGTGTACTTGGTATATGTATGCTTGACATATAGATATGAGCTCTCAAGGAACAGAAAAAATTAATTTTGAAGAAGTCCTATTTATCAATTTTTTAATAAACTGTATTTTTATGAGATAATGATAAAATCTTTGCCTAGCTAGAGTTCATAAAGATTCCCCTCCTTTTTTATTCTAAAAGTTTCATGTTTGCATTTTGCTTTTATATCTACAATTCATTTTCAGTTCATTTTATAGTGTGAAATTATTTTTTTCTTTGCCTATAGATATAAAATATTCCATGTCATATATGGGAAAGATGATCCTCTATCAATTGAGCCAAACATTTATTGAAAATCACTTATACTTGTGTGTGCACATTTGTGTGTGTGTACATTTGTGTGTGTGTGTGTGTGTGCACGTGTGTGCTTGTGTCTTTTCCTGAATTCTCTTCTGTAGCAGCTGTTTTATCTCAACACCAATGCTGTGCTGCTGTATTTGCAATGGGTTTTTAACATGTCTTGATTTCAGGTAGTGAGTGTTAATACATCAATTTTGTTTTTCCTTTTTTAAAATTGTTTTAGCTTTTCAAAGTCTTTTGTTTTCCATGTTAGAAAAAGATTGTCAATTTTTCCAAATGTCTGTTTGGATTTTGATTGAGATTGCTCTGGATCCATGATCTATTTGAAGAAAATTGACATCTTAATGATATTGAGTCTTCCAATCTATATACCCAATATATGTCTACATTTATTTCTTACTCCATTAATTCCACTAAGCAGTATTACAAAATACTGCTTTTTTTAAGTGTACTGGTGTTGCATGTATTTTGTTAGGTATGTTGCTAAATAGTTCATAATTTTAGTGCTTATATATATATATTTTCAATTTTTAAGCATTACTTGCTAATATATGGTAGGTAGCACAATTGAGTTTTAAACTGATTATGTACTCTGTAACCTTGATAGATTCATTTATCACTTATTGTTTTAAAGATTATTTAGTATTTTATACAGATAATTATTTCATCTGCAAATAGATTTATTCTTCCTTTGTAGTCCATATGCCTTTTATTATTATGCAAGCCTTATTACACTGGCAGAGTATTATAGTCTATTGAGAAAACCATATGCTCTTTTTGTTTGCTTTTAAGTATGTTTATGTGTGAGAACAAATACTCTTGCTTGCAGCATGACCTTAGAGGAAAAGCATTCAGTTTTTCATCATTAAATAGAATTTTAGCTATAGATTTTTTTTTGTCATATGGAGAAACTTTCCACTAAATCATATTTTTTGGAGAGTTTTTAAAATTAAAAAATGGACATTGGATTTTTTGTGAGCATGAATACTAGATTTTGCTAAATATACTTACCATGTTTGTTGAGAAAATCATATGCTCTTTTGTTTGTTTTTGTTTTTAGGTGGTAAATAACATTGATCTCTGAACGTTCAGCTGGGCTTACAATTCTGGGATAAACTCCCGTTGTTCATTATGACAGGCAGAATGCTAAGGTGGTTTCCGAGACTTCTGCTTCAAGGTGCATACGGGCTGTCCTTGAGTGGGGTGGGGTGTGGGAACAGTATGAAAATCACTACCCAGGTTATATTAGAATGTATGAAAGTTCATGGTAGCAGTCTAGAGATAGATTTAATTATTGTATTTGAAAAAAATAAATTGCCATGCTTCCAGAAGCCAAAATTTTAGGACCTGAGGGCAGCACCTAAGAACTTAGAGTAACCATCAACCAACACCAGCAAGAAATGAGGACTTTAGTCCTAGAGTCACAGTAAAAAAAAATATATATTACCAATAACCTGAATGAGGCCAGGAGAGCACCATGATCCTCAAATGAGATTGCTGCCTTAGTCAGTACCTTGATTTCTGCCTTGTCATACCCTGAGCAGAAGATCAAGCTTAGGTGTCCAGTCTCCTGACCCATAGCAACTGTGGGATAAAAAAATTCATATTATTTTAAGCCACTTAGTTTGTGGGAACTTGTCAAACAGCAGAAAATGAATAAATTCATAATATGCTCCTATTTTTAGTTATTTATTTGATGCTAGCAGTTGAACCAAAGGGCATTGAGTCACACTCCAATCCCTTTTTATTTTTTATTTATTTTTTATTTTTTTTAATTTTGAGACAGTCTTGCTAAGTTTCCAAGGCTGGTTTTGAACTTGTGATCCTTCTGCCTTAGTTTTCTGAGTGGCTGGGATCATAGGTGTGTGCCACTAGACCCCACCATGCTTCTCATATTTTGTTGAATTTTATTTGCTAAAACTCTTTTAAGAACTATTTATAAGTGAGCTAACTTAAATGCCTAAGAATTATCCAAATATCTTTGTTATTTTCTGATTTCTTATAGTTTTCTTATAAGAAAACATAACTGGTATAGTTAAATCCTTTTATACTTAATGGATAGCAGTTTTATTGCTTAGAATATTGTCTTTATTGAAACATCTTCCAAGTACATTTGAAAAAGGTATATATTCTTCTGTTGTAGGGTAGAACATTCTATAAATATAAACTGGGGTTGAAGTTGTTTGACAATATGTGTTATAAAAAATCAGAACGGGAACCACGGGCAGGGTAGATTCCAAGTTTCTTAGATGACTCAATTTGTCTTTACATCCCACATAGACATTTTTCTTAAAGCTGCAATTGGTCTTTTGGGTGGAGATTTTAAATCACTTTTCAAAAAAAAAAAAGCAGCATTTTATTACATTCTAGAACAAAAGAGGAAGCTCAATTTCTTTCTTTCTTTCTTTTTTTAGGAAGCTCAATTTCTATGTGGTTGATATGAGGCAAAGGAGGTTTTCTGTATCTGCTCATCTGGCATCTTGAGCCAAACCTAATCTACATTCTTTTTTTTTTTTTTTGGCTTGACCACAGTCATTCCATTTTTCTATTTCAGAGAATTATTATTATTTGAATAAATGTGTTAGATGAGGTGGTAACAACAGTGTTAAAGTTTAGTTTGCTAATTTAGAACAATAAGCCCTGTTTCTTAGCCCAATACCCATATTTGAGAGACGCTTGAATAGAAGTTTTGATAACATTGTGTAGCATTCTTATTAATGTTAAGATATGGTTTTGGGGTACTATTGAAAATGCTATTTGAAGAATTTTCAATTCATTTATCAGTATTATTAGAAACAGGAATTGAAAAGGAATTCATTGAGTTTTTCTTCTAAGCAGTAATAAATTATTGGAAGTTGCAAGAATAGGACTGATTCTCCTATGGGCAGATCCTTTGGTTTTGGCATATTCATAAACCCACAGGCTTGTGATATTTCAATTATTATACAACTATTTTTCAAATTACTTTAGAAATTTAGTCCAACCTCTCATGGAATTCTTGCAGCACACAGGCACAGCTGTGCACATACCAGCAAACATGAGCACTAAATTTACATGGTAGTGTTTAATCATAAGTAAGAATGTCAATAATTCAGAGTGTAGTTATTTTAATTTTTATAATTAATATTAAAATTAAGTCACCAAATTTTAAACATTATTAAAGAGCACATTTGGAGAAAGATTATTTTAGACTCTAGTATATATCTTCAACTAAGTGTAGGGAATTAAGGAAACTCAGAAGGTTAGTATTGTGTTGAGGGTTGAAGCCAAATCAAATTGGTACATCATAGATTTCTTGGATTTTTCCAAGCAGTTGGGTCTTGGCATCAGATTCTCCCTCCTTAGTAGTGTGCCCTTCACACTGAGCATCTGTCCTAGAGAGATCTGTGAGCAGCAGTAAATGAAGTAAGGTTAGGAATTTTTTTGAGTTAAGTTTTAGTGAGGATCACATACTTCATCTTAAGTAAAATTTCCTTTCTCTGTTCTTTAGACATACAGTAATACTAGATGAAATATAGAAAACAGAACCACAAGGTATAGCTTGCTTCAGAATGTTACCACAATTCAGCACAGAACAGACACACACACATGGGAAGTGAGAGGGTCATTTGGTCCTCAGTAAGTATAGAGGCAGCAATAGCTGGAGGTTTAATGCATGCAAAATGTGGTAAGGTAGGTGGAGTTCAGAACCTGAGATGTTTTTGAAAGGAGGCTGGGAAATTGCTAACCTAGTGCTTTGGGTTATAACTTTCTAGGAAACTTTGGGTTTAGGGAAGTAGGAGGAGAAAGACAAAGACTCAAGATGAAAAACTGATTCAAGTCATTCAGTGGCTCACAGGCTAGACCTACTGATGTCACAACTAGCACCCAGTACAAGAGTCCTAAATACCATTACAAAACTAGAATAAGAACTGGAGGCCCAATGCTTCAGGCAATCACAAATTACAGATTCAGAGGGAAAGAAAGCAAACCAATAACACAATGAATAATGTGTTTCAATAATGTTTGTTCCCTTCCTCTCACCATGTATGAAGTGTAATTTCTCTCCTCCTGCCCATATATTGTGTTTTGTGATTTTCTTAGGTCAATGGGATATTAGCAGATATGATACAAAAAGCAGCATGAATTATGTAATCATCATCACATGAGAACCTGTACGGCCTTACCTGATGGTCCAAGAAGAATGAAAGCAATATAGGTAGGCAGGGAGCCAAATTTGAGACAAGCCCAAACACTTAGATCCAAGACCTTCCACTGAGGACCTGCAGATCAATAAGAATAAATGATTGTTTTCTTAAATATTGAGATTTGGTGTGGTTTAATTTTGAGCATGGCTGTGCTTATAATTAAATATATTAAAGAACCTCCTCTCCAAAATATAACTTAAAGTTATTGAAATTCCCAAATCTAGAATCTATATAAATTTCTCAAATACACATAATTGTAATAAGGATATGGGAGAAAGTAAAAAAAATAGAATTAATCCACTTCTGATGTAAATAATTCTGAAAATTCAACGAAGACTTTAGAATGAAAGTATTAAGATGTTTGCAAAAGACTGAGTACCTGTGTCTCCAACCCCCATCAATTTCATGTTGAAAGCTAATCCCCAGCATTATAGTATTTGGTGTCGGGACCTTTGGGGAGTGATTAAATAATGAGGGTGAACACTGATGAATGATATCACTGTCCTTATAAAAATGATCCTATAGAGTTTCCTCACTTTTTCCATCATGTGAGGACACAGTGAGAAGGCAGCCATCTGTGAACTAGGAACTAGGCCCTTACTAGATACTGACCTTGCTGGGGACATAATTTTGGACTTCTGAGCCTCCACACCTGTGAGTTTTCCATCTGCTTCAATTCATGCTCCTGGGCACAAAAGTTCTCCTCAGGGGTCATAGTTAGAGTAAGACCCAAAGATTGGTAACACCTTGCCCCTGCCAAGGAGACCAGCCTTAGCTGCATCTAATCATACAGCAATTTACACCTCAGCACGTTGTCAAAAATTATAGAGGAGACGTCTAGCAATTAGTGAAGGCGAACAGCCATGTGTGATATCCATTAAGGCAGACAATTTAGAAGCTTAATTGGAGATCAGGGAAGGAGATAGTAAAAGAGGCTTGCTAAAGCCACAGACATCTCTGGGGGTCAGGAAGACCAATCCTGTACTCAAGTCTGGGTCTTCTGAGGAGTGCTGTCAGAAGATATAAACTTTGTAGGAAATGGACCTCATCAAACTATTCCAGCTGTATCACTTTAACAAAAACAAGCAGATCAGCAAACAATAAGCCACAGAGGGGGAAAGAATATTCAGGGTTTCTACAATATATTCTATAAAATGTCCAGTTCAAAAATTATGAAACATGAAAAGAACAGAAAAGTGTGACCCATATATGGGAGGAAAAATAGGCAATAGAACAACAAAAATCCCACTACCTTAGAAGAGGCCAATATATTAGGCTTAGCAGACTACCTATAAGTAGCTATTATAACCTGCAAAAAATAGATAAATTCCTATATACATACAACTTGCCAGGACAGGATTATGAAGAAATGCAAAATCTAAACAGGTCAGTAATGAGAAAAGATATTGAATATGCAATAAAATATCTCCCATTAAAACCCAGAAGTTTGTGTCTTGACTACTGAATCCTAACAAATAATTAAATATTTAACATCATTGTTTCTCAAACTCTTGCCAAAAATCAAGAGGGGAGAATACTTTCAAACTCATTCTATGAAATAAGCATATTACCCTGATGCCAAAATCAGACAAAGTACCAAAAATATTATGTCATTGACTAACATATAAGCAAAAATCCTTAAGCAATGCTAGCTCACTGAATTCAACATAAGATTAAAAGCTATCATTCTCCATGACCACATTGGATTTATCCTTGGGATGCAATAGTAGTTCAACATAGACAAATCAATAAATATGACACATTGCATTAACAAGATGAAGGGAAAAAAATGATCATCTTGATAGGTGCAGAAAAAGCATTTGACAGGATCAAAATCCTTTTATAATAGATACTTTCAACAAATTAGGCACAGAAGGAATGTATTTCAACACAATAAAGGTCAGCTATGACAAGCCCAGAGCTTGACGTTAATTCAACAGTGAAAATCTGGAAGATTTCTTTCTAGGATCAGGAAGCAAGACAAGGATGACTGCTCTCACTACTTGTACTCAATCTAACCAGAGCAATTAGGCAAGAAAAAAAAAACAACAAAAAAAAAAAAACAAGGCATCCAAACTTGGAAGGAAGAATTCAAATTATCTTTATTTGCTGATTACATGATTATAAGCATAGAAAACCCTAAAGATACCACCCAAGAAAACAAAAACAAACAAACAAACAAACAAACAAAAAAACAAAACCCAGTTAGAATGAAAAAACAATTAGAAATATTGTAGGATTCAAAACCAACATACAAAAATCAGTAACATTTCTATATAGATTAATAGTGAACTATCCTAAGAAGATATCAAGAAAATCCCATTTACAATATTATTGAAAAATAAATAAAATATTTAGTAAAACAGTAAATGAAGGAAATGGACAAAACCTCATAGAATTGTGGGATACTATTATGTGCACCAACATGATAAAAAAGGGAAATGAGTAGAAAATATATTTGAAATAATAATGTCTGTAAACTTCACAACAAGAACTCAGTGGTAGATTTAAGCAGGCAAAAGAATAAACAAACGTGTATTCTCATCACATTTATGTTGGTGGGCCTAATGGTGCACCACATTCTCTGAAGCTCTATTCAATATTTTCTTACATTGTGGAAAAATTTCAAAATTTTTATGTCATAGGCTCCAATCTTCTGATCTAAAATTTCACCTTCTTTTACTGAGAAAATATAAATCATTTGGAGAGGTCAGTTTTTAGCTATCAGACTTGCTACAATATTTTTCTAGACAGTTAGCTATCTTATTCTTTCTCACTGTATGTTTGAAACAGACACATGAACTCACATGTATATGTACACACCCTCATGGTCAGCTTACTTTGGTATCTTGGCATTATGTTTGCCAGTCTAAGTTCATTCTAACTTTTATATATGTAACATTACTATTCATGGCCATAATTTCCCATTTGTAATCAGCTATATGCTGTTAAATTTATTGTTGACACTGAAAATATGAAACCACTGGGATTTTTGTGTTTCTGTTATTTCCTTAGCTGTACTTTTTAAAAATTATAAATTTATAAACTTCTATTTATTTCAATGCATTTAACTTCTGTTATCCTTTAGATATCATCATGGAGCTTTCTATATTTTTTTCTCTTAGTAGCTTAAAATATACAGTTTAATGTCCAGGGTACATTTATGATTATGCTTGACCTTCTATTTCTTGGATATTTTACTATATTTATACAACATCTACTAAGTGCCAGATTCTTTACTAAGAACCTACATTTACTGCTGAGAGCCATAGCCAAGTAGGAATGACACATGGCATTTTTGGTTGAAAGGTGACCCCAGCAAGCCATTGAGATGATAATGATTATGTTAAGATGTGCATTCAACTGTAGATTAGACCCCTGCTGTATGCCTAGGCCTGCTACTTTGGAGCTCTCCTGGAGAGTTCCCATTGGTTGGGGAAGTGTAGTAGGAGGGAATTCCGGAGGAGGGATTTGCTGTTGGTGTAATGTGTCCCGGGAGAAGGCCACATGCTTGGCATTTGAGGGAGTTTTGGAAATAAAGTTTGTTCCTGCTTAAGTGGCTCTTGATTTTGTGCCCAGCCAGACTGTGGCAATTTACTACAGCCATTATTTAATTCGTTTATCAATCCATGAGATATAATTGTCTTCTACATTTTATTGTTGAGAAAATAGGCTTATGTAATTTCCTAAAGGCACATACCTTTTGGCAAAAGTGAAATTTAAAACATGGCCTGTGTGAATCCAAAGCTGTGCTGCTTTTACTATAATATGTTGTCTCTTTGATGCAAACTCTAAGGTGATGTTAATTCTTATATCCAAAGTTAAAAGTTTGTGGTTTTGATTATGTCTTTTATATTGTTGAAATTTCATGGCAGCTACCTGGGGTTCCAACAGCATGTTTTAGAGGAACAGAAAGCCTTACCTGATTTCCTGATGAATTCAAGGGCTTATTAATATGAGGAATGTCAAAAGGAGCTATTCCAGAGTTTCTTAAGATTTTTAAAAAGTTTTTATTAAGCATTTTTTAAAAAAGAAAAGATGCATCATTATTAAGTTACTAAGTTAAATCAAGACAAGGGAAAAAGAGCAAAAACTAAAAGTAAAAAAAAAAAAAAAATCACTTAGTATTTATTGAGTTCTTTCCGTACAAAAGATATTAAATTGAAGGTCTTACACAAATAATTTAACCTATCATTTAAAAAATTAAACCCTAATGTCCCATATTCTTATTCCCATTTTACAGATAGCAGAGTGAACCCTGGAGGGCTGAAGAAATTATTTAGCATTCAATGATGAATAACTAGTGTTGGGGATGTTTTCTCATCTAGCTTTATCTGAAATCAAACTTTGTATTCTTAATCATTATGCAACTCTAGGAACTATCTATCATAAAAATTAACAAAACCATAAAAGCAACTCAGACATTAAATTAGTTCTTGTATAAATTTTTTATTATTTAGTTATGTGTGTCAAGAGCCAAATATATGCACTAAAAAGAGTTTTCCCACTGTTTCAGAATTCAGAGCTGAATGCAATATGATAAAATAATAAGAGACATTTGTTAAGTGCCAGAAAAGACACACACCATGGTAATGGATAGTACCTCAGAGTTCAAACTCTCTTAAGTCACACTCATGATGGAATGCATAGGCTATGGAAGAATTGGTAATAAACCTGGAAATGCTTGAAATTATAGGATTTTCAGTTAAAAGAAAGAAAAGGAAAGTTTTTTAACTGAAAATTTCATGATTTCAAGCATTTTAGGATTAGGTGTTTAATGCTTAAACGGAATATGTAAAGAATAATCTGAAGATATCTTTAAATGAACAAAAATATTAAAATAGTCCCCTCTACTTCTTGAATATTTTTACTATGATAGCATCAACTATACTATTCCTAAAGACCAAAAATCCACTTTCTTTTTCAGGTTTACCACTAATTCAACAAACATTGAAAATATATATATATCTCCTGATGTGACTAAAAATGAATTAGAATGGTCCTAATAATATTTTTTTTGTATAGTACTGGGGATCAAACTCAGGCCCTCATGCATGTCAGGCAAACACTCTACCATTGAGCTACATGCCCAACCCTTTTTGTTTTATTTTGAAATGGCATCTTGCTAAATTGTCAAGGCTACCCTCAAATTTGCAATCCTCCTGCCTTAGCCTCCTGAGTTGTTGGAATTACAGTCATGCCTCACTGAACATGGCCTAAAGTAGTAGCTTCTTATGCTTCAGTGATCTTTTTGTGAAATTGATGTTACTGGCTCCAACTGGCTGGAGGGGCAGGCAAGAGAAACCTTCACACACTAGAAGGATTAGTACTGTACTTCCTAAAGCAAAAAAAAAAAAAAAAAAAAATTAGACTCATTCAGGTTGAAAGAAGCAAAAAGTGATTCTTGCTTTTATAAACATATTTTCCCTAATAAAGCATGATATCAAAGTTTAAATGTATAAAAGTGTGCTAATTATGTGCTATATAAAAAAGACTTTCAGACAGATTTTTTTTCTTTCCTGTTTTTCTCTTATCTTTTTCCTTTCCTCCCCTCTCTACCTTTCTTCCTGCATTTTTTTTGTTAATCTTTCATCTGTTTTCTATAACATCTTATTCTTCTATTCTTTTCATTTCCTTTCATTTTTTTCTTAATCCATTCTCTTTTTTGGCTAATTTATTTCAAAGAGAATTCTTTGCAACAGAATTATTTGGGAGAGGTTGTCTGTATCTGTAACAAGCAATACTACTTGAATGTGTGCATCTCTGATTTTGACTTTGTCTACTTGGAGTCCTCCACGGTTCAGCCAAAGAATGGTGTCCTTGAATGGCATATGGGTGAAGAAATTTATTTTCTTTTGTCAATATTTATGCTTCAATTGACCTATATAGAAAGAACAAATCCAATTATAGTAACTCTGACATGCACTGAAGAGTAATCATACTTAGAAAACACTTGATACCATGTGCTTTGTCTATAAGGTTGGTGATTTCTTACTTCTTTTCCTGGGAGCAAAACATCTACCCTAGGGTGTAACAGTTTAGAACTCAAAATCTGTTACAGCAGGTGAAGCCCTGGAGGCCAGAGAGTGTACTTATCACCCATCACCATAACACCCAACAGAGGAGAGTCCTGGCAATTGTCTTTGTTACCTCAGCCTGGGCCCAGACCTTCCTGGTGTGTGTGTGTGTGTGTGTGTGTGTGTGTGTGTGTGTGTGTGTGAATATGAGAGAGAGAGAGAGAGAGAGAGAGAGAGAGAGAGAGAGAGGAGAATTAATTATTGACTCTTTTACTATTGGAGATGTTGATATTTCACTCTTGAGATCTTCTTGTTCAAGGCTTGAACAGTTAATCTCTGAGAAGAATAGGGCTGGGGTTGAAGAATGAAGCTTCTATTTCTCATACAATCTGAAGACTTACATTTCAGAAATGACTTGGCATCTACTGGGACCCTGGAATTTGCTTTTTAAACTAGAAAATACAAATCTCCTGCTATGTGAGAGATTACCTTAATCCCTGAGCCTGTTTTCCATTGCTGGTATATGGAAAAGCAACAGTGTGAAATTATTTTAACACCATGTCAGATGAATGGAGAAAAGGATGCATTCTCTTTTTGGTAAGAATGACATGAACTTATTAGGAATTTTTGCTACTTGTTTGCAAGCATTTTTCTAGTGGAAACTCCCATGCCTGATATGGAGGAGGTAGAGGGGAAAATAAAAACAAAAACAGAAGCAAAAATCTGGGTTGATTCTACCAGGTTCTTGACTTACAAATGGCAACCCTCTAGGTGAATGAAAAAAAGGTGAGGTGAGCTTCAGAGACTAGACCAATAAGCAAACACAACCTGATTCAGATGAGCGGAAAGCAGTCAATGAGCAATCATGAGAGCAAATGGTCACCTGACATGGCAAGATTCATAACTATGAGAATCTGAAGGTAAGGACGAGGTCTTTGTAGTGAAGGAGGCCTTGGAAAGGACAAGGTTAAAAGGAGAATAGATAGCAAGTGAGAGAAAGAAAAACAGAAAACTGGAGGTACGGGAAAACAGAGCAAGAGACAGAGAATGATACAGGGGCTACCAACTCAATCAAGGGATCACTATGATCCAGGCAGCATGGTGGCTGTACTTCCACTTAGATACAGTCAGGTGGTCAAGTGTCAGCTGAAACTTGGGAAAGAATATGTATCATATGAATTTTATTGATTGATTGATTGATTGATTTTTGTGGTGCTGGGGATGAAACCCAGGGGTCTTCTACCACTGAGCCATATCCCTAGTCCTTTAAATTTTATTTTGAGGTAGATTGTCACTAAGTTGCCCAGGCTGGTCTCAAACTTGTGACTTTCCTGCCTCAGCCTCTCTAGTCACTGGGATTTCAGAGGCATGGGTGACCACATGGGTGTTATCAGTTGGATTTTAAATGCACTGTTATGGAAGGAGGTGGTGCAGAGGACTAAAAAAAAAAAAAAAAGAAGAAAGAAAACCAATAGGCAGGTTTAATATCTTCAGTGACATTTTGGGAGTAAAGAAGACTATAGAAATATTCATCTAACTTGTGACAGATACTTTAATGCAGTACTGGTATTATTTTCAATCCAAATATAAGTTAGATTGAAAAGTTTTCCCTACACGAAGGTAACCTAGGGCCAGAAAATTACGCTGGCTTCATACAGTTATCCCATTCCAGTTTTTTTGATATGTCATATTTCACATGAATCCTATTTTCCTTGTTTTTGTGTGCCTGTCTTTGAACCTGACATCGTGATAGAAACCCTGTGATGGTATAGAAGCATAATCTGTCTCAGTAGTTTCTTATTTTTATGATTCTAGGGATCAAACCCAGGGCCTTGCACATTCTAGACAAGCATCTACCATTGACCTACCTCCCCACCTCACAATGGTTTATCTTTTATTAGCTTTTCTTCCATTTCACATGAGTAGAACCAGTACAGATATGACAAGGAGGGGCACACATAACTTTTCTGTGACTTTTCTACTATTCATAACCATTCTATATGAAACTCAGAAGCAAAAGACCAATGATCTATTTCTTTCTAATTCCTTTATTCTGGTTTCCATATTTGGTCTCCTTTTATCATACTATTCCCTCGCTTATCTTCTATCTTTGAGGACGGGGCAGATTGGCCAGCATCTGAGATGCCACTCACAGGAAGCAGGACTCTGGATGGAGGGAGAGCTCCTTTATAAGCCACGTCTCAGGCACTGAGGGCTCAAACAGCAGCAGAAACACAGGAGAATGAATTTCCTCTGAACTGCTCTCCCTTCTGAGAGAGCTATTCTGCTCCCTGCATCATCTGAGCATATAAATTTTTATTTAAATGAAATAAATGCGCATGCACAAATGCAGCAAGAAGGAGGTTTACCCAGTACAGGAAATTGGTATGCATCACTTTTAAAGTGAATACTTCCCATCGTTTCGAGATCCCCACCCTTGCTCATCTTCCACTAGGCACCTTCATTGAAAAGTTGTAAGTTAGGTGGAAGATATCTTTGAGATAAGCAAGTCTGGACTCTCTCAACAATTTTCAGAGGATGAAGCTGAGGCATAAAAAAAAGTTGATGGATATTGGTAAGAAAAGTTCTGGTTAGTGATGGAATTCTTAGCCCAGTTCTTTACCCAAAGCCCTGCTACTTCATGCACTAAACTACATAATAGTACTTTAAAATATATTTCACCATCTCTTTCCCACTTTTAGGTCAACCGAGATTATTAACTAATTTTTAAATGTTTCATAGTGAAATTTTAGCTTTAGGAAACTTGTAAGTTCAAGTGTCTCTTTTGGAGTTGTTGGGTTTTTGTGTTTGTTTTCGATCACGATGAGTAGACTTTTCCCTATAAAATGAATAGTTTGTGGAAGACTCAGACCTATGCTTTTAGAAAAGTGCTCTAAAATAAATGGCGGCACAGAGGTTGATGCTGGAGTCTCAGACCTGCTTCAAATTCAAGCTATGTGCATTTGCTAATCATGTGATCCTGGGCAAGTTCCTTAACCTCTTGGAACCTCTGTTTCCTCACCCATAAAATCCTGAGAGTGATGACACATTGTCAAAGGTTTGTTGTGATGATTTAAGTATGGCAGATTGCTGTTCAAGGCATAAGTGTAAACATGTGTAAAACAATGAGACACACTGAAAATGAACGTAATAATTTAACAAGTCATTTTGGAGAGGCTACTCTGGCATTTTGGATAGTGTGGTAGAGAAATTCAGACACATAGGAGTTAATAGATATTATGTAAAATCTAAAATGTCCATTAGTTAAATTATTAAGAAAGGCTGGTTTATGAAAATTAAAGAGCCTTTCCCCCCTTTCTATTGATTTCTCACAATTTTTAACTCACTAAAAGTATCTTGTGATTTAAACTATGGGATTTAAGTCCAGAAAGCACTTTTTTAACTCAGAACTTTAGTGACCATAGACACAGACAGTAGTAGACAGTTGTTTTCTATTCTTATTTCAGCTACATAGCTATAATTCAGAACTGATTTGGAGGAGACTTCAGGAAATCACCTTGTGGTTTGGTACAATCAAGGCTTCTTTTCTTCTAAAGATTTTTTTTTTTTACCAAAAACTGAATTAATTTAATCTTGACACATGACTTTTTGTCTTCTTTTTATTTTTAATTGTGGTAAAAATATAAATTTATTGTCAACCATTTGAAGTATATAGTTCAGTGATATTAAATCCATTTACATTGCTATGCTTTCAACTTGCAGAAATGAAATTCTGTGCCCATTAAACAAACACACAAACAAAAAACCTCCCCATTCTCTCCTGCTCCTGTCTCTAGAAACCACCATCATATTCTCTGCTTTATGAGTTTGACTACTCCAGGCACCTCACAGAAGTGATCTGACCTTTTGTGACTTGCTTATTTCATTTAGAATAATGTTTTCAAGGTTCACCCCCCTCACATGTGTCAAAATTTTCTGCCTTTTTATGGCTGTATAATAGCATTCCATCATAAACATATACCATGCTTTCTTTGTCTGTTGATAAAAACATGGGTGGTTTTACCTTTTGACTAATGTGAATAACGCTGCTGTGAATATAAAGATATAACTATCTATTTGAGATCCTTCTTTGAATTTTGGGGGAATATGCCCATTAGTGGATTTGCTGGACCATATAGTAATTCCATGTTTAATTTTTTGAGGTACTATCATTTTATTTTCTATAATGGCTGCATCATTTTACAATCCCACCAATAGTGAGGCTTATAATTTCTCCACATCCTTGTCAACTTTTATATCTTTCTGGTGAAGCATATTTTTATATACTTGCTGGCTAATATCTTAATTTTGATCAGATTTTCCTCTTAATGCTTCAACTTGGAAACAAATAACACTTATTACAACATATTATATTGATGACAATCAGAAATGTGAACTTTTATGCACAACTATGTATACACAACTGTACCATAATACAATTTTGTAAAATGCAATATGTAAACTGGGTGTGGTGACACACACCTATAATCCCAAAGGCTCAGGAGGATTGTAAATTTGAAGACAGTAACTCAACATCTTAGTAAGGCTCCAAGCAATTTAGTGAGACTCTGTCTCAAAGTAAAAAATAAAAAGGGCTGGGGATGTGGCTCAATGGTTAAATGCCCCTGGGTTCAATATCTAGTTACCCTCCCTCAGAAAAAAGCAATGTATACTTTATCTTTTTAAATGAATATTTTAGTTCTGTATTTTTGATGTTTTAGAATACAAAGTCCTCTTTAAAAAAATCACTAACTCTTATGTGGTAGTACTCACATATACTTTTATTAATTACAGATTGAGAAAACATAGTAAAACTATAACTTGTGACTTCAGTTATTTGTCTTACTGGTCAGCTTAATTAACTCTCAGTGTTGCAGTAAACAAACCTGAAACCTATTCTACTTGACCCAAATTGTTACTTTCTCACTCATATGGAGATAGTATGGGTCAGGTGATCTCAGAAGACAAGGACTTCAAGGTCATTGCAAGAGCAGAAATGAGAAATGGAGTAGGTACTGAGTATACTTAACTGTATTGACCTTGAAGTGACCCATGTCACTTCTTTATTTCAATAATTTTTATTTGGAATTTAAAATTATTCCTTACTATGAACTCTTTTTTGTTTTGCATAACAAATTAAGTTTGCCACATTGAGTTTAAATTTTTCTGAGTTGTTTTGACTAATTGATCATATCTTAAATTGTTTTTATTTAAAGAGATGTTCATAATCCATGATCCATCCATTGGCCTGCCTAGAAATAGAACACTAATCAATCTGTAGTGGAGGCTGAGAGATGTAAGAGTATATAATTTGGGGGCCCTGATTCTATAAGACATGTATAAATGAATTCATACTACTTATTTATATATTTGCAGTGCTGGAGATTGAACCCAGTGTTTCATGCATGCTGGGCAAATGCACTACTCCCCCAGCCCTAAACCTGTGTTATGTAAAACAATAAAGTTTAGATATATTTTTAAAATTTCAATAAATATCTGTGTGATTTATTTAGTCTTCAAAACTTTTACACAAGAATTCATACACCTCTTGCAATAACTCTTTGCAAATCGAGCTTTTGTAGATAAGATGTGTTCACAGTGTCCATCATTAATCAAATTGTACTGTAATTTTAACTAGCAGAGAATTCATAGCATAAAACTCAGGACCATTCAGTTTCTAGAGAAGACTATCACTCAATTTAGCAGTTGCATGTATTTGTTTTTTTTTCAATCTCCAGGGAACATTATTAGTAATATTTTCTTCTATAGTTACTCACTGAAGATCTTTATTTCAATGACTTTGATGTGGGATTTAATATTAGTTCTTACTAGGCACTCTTTTTTTTTCTATTGTGTAACAAATGAAGTTTGCCACATTGATTTTAAATTTTCTGAGTTGGCATAGTTGTTTTGACTAATCAATCATATCTTAAATTGTTTTTACTCAAAGAGATGTTCATAAACTCTTATGTATAAAACTTAAGATTTAGTTGAAAAACACATGGCACATTAATCATACTTTCCATAAATACTTGATAGGTTTGTGTATCTTTAATAATTATATAAAGACTGTGCCTACATTATACCAAATACCTAATTAAAAAGCACTAAGTCTATGAAGTTAGTTATTTTGCATTAAATATCTAGGCAAAGGGAAAAAAAAACATTGCTCAAAAGACTCCAACTCATAAAAACTACCAAATCCCATCAAAGTATATCCTATATTGGAACACAGTGACAGCACATGACAGTGTTGCCTTATGCTTTATTACAATGGCTAATTTTAGCCCCCTAACATAGTTTCTGGTGGCCTTCTCTAACACATTTGAGAAAAATAGATATTAGTTTCCACCTTGCTGTGAACTGACTCAAGAAGCCTTGATTTATTTTTCAAAAACAGAGCCAATATTCAGTTACTTTCAAAATACATTTTGACAATAACTGGAATTTATTTGAAATTTTACTTCCACAATAAGTAACATTGGAATCATCTTGCATGATCAGGTGTTCTTATGCATTTTGAATAGACTTAAAATTACATTTAATCTTTGATTAATACTAGATCAAGTTTTTATAAGGCGATAATCCAGAATTATGGTTTGTGAGTCACTTGGTTTCTTGCATTAAAACTGGAAAGTGAATATCTGCAATGGATGAGATGTGTGCCCGGATGGTCACAGGAAATTATAGAAGTAAAGTAGTCTAGAAGATTCTCTGACACAAGGGATAGACATTTCCTCTGTAAAACTAGGGGAAACAAATAATAAAGTTATGGTTTGGGCCAAATGTAAGTGGATGAAGGGAAGAATTGGGTTTTATTGTGTGTGTTTTTGTTTTTTTGTGGTTGCAATTAGGATATGAAAATTCTGTACTTCTTACAAACTATTTTCAAAAGGCTTTTCTTGCCCAAAACCACATATTTTGTTTTTTGGTAGATTTGGTTTCCTTTTGTTTTTGTTTTCAGTGCTGGGGATTGATCCAGGGGCACTCAACTACATCCCCAGACTTGATTGATTGATTGATTGATTGAGACAGGGCCTGGCTAAGTTGCTGAAACTAGTCTTGAACTTGTGTTCCTCCTGCCTCAACATTCCAAGTAGGTGGCATTAAAGGCCTGTGCCCCTATACCCAGCTTCTGGTAGACTTGTTTTTGTCACTCTCTCAGTTGGATTGGCTCACACTCACTTAATCACCTTTATAATTTAAAGCAACCAGGGTAAAATGACCTCCCAAAGTTCACACAATAATCAACAATAGAAAAGAATATCAAAATGCTTAGCCCATCAACGTCTGATTTGTTTCATAGCCCACAGAAACTCCCTGTGTCATTTGTCTCAAATTATTTTAAATTCTTCAGTAGAGTTTGTCCTTAGAAAGACGTTGTCTTCCCAACATATCATTTTTTTTTTTTTTTTGCTGAGAGGAAGTATGAATTAATTTCTTTCTAGTTCTGTATATGGTCCTATTTTCATTCATATTAAATGCATTCTATAAATCCTACAGTTTTTTTTTTTTGATTGCTTACAAAAATACACTGGGAAGGAAAAGAAATGATTGCTAAGCTGGATTTCAGTAATGGAGTAATCAGAGACCTTCATGGAGTTCATTTTATTTCTTATTTATGATTTATAGTTGTTTCTTTAACTGCCTGCAAGATACATGCAGGAGCATAAACAAGAAAACTGTGGAAAATACATAAATATTTATTCAAACATATTACTCTTCAACTCATAACAATGTTCTTTTTTTTAACTTTTCTTTATTGGAGCATATTTTTCAGAGCAACTCCCTTATTTTTTTCCTCCTGTTTTGTTTTTATTCATTTTTGCAAATTTACTAGAGAAGAGGCAAAAGTTTTATTCTCCAAGAAGAAATTATATTCACAGCAACTTTATCATGCCCTCAGTTGAGAAGCATGAGAATATGATAATGATGCTCTTAACAGTTACCCAAAGAGCATGGTGAGAGCAAACTAAGCACAGTCCTGCCTTCTACATCACCTGAGGCATAAAACCAGCTTTGCACAGATCTAGAATTTGTGCCACCAATCTATAGTCTGCAAGTGTGTATGGGGCGGGGAGGTGTCCACCTTTCATTCCTTAACTACCTTATTAGACATATTTATATTGTGCCCAAATAGAGTGAGGAATGAAAAATTCAACCAACTGAAAGTACTAAATTATTGTTCTAAATGAAGTACCCTGATTTTACTGAATTAAATGTAATTTTAATGTTGTTAAGAAATGGAGTAAATCTGTGGTTTGGTAAGTCAAAACACCACTTGTATATGTTCTGGAGGGCGTGTTAGTAACATTGTCATCCCAGGCACTAGCTGGTGGCTGTAGAATCAGAAGCCCTGGTTTTAGATTATAGCTCTGCACTCCCTAGCTGTGTGATCCTAAATGGGTTATTTAATTTTTCTGGTGCTCAATTTCCACCTCTGTAAAATGAGAATAGTGACAGTACCTGTCCTATTTTTGTTTTGGGGATTAAATATGCTAAGTCCTTCAACCATAAAATGTGTTAAAGGGCTTAAGTACAATGCCAGGCTCTTAGTACTCAGTGAAATTCATTGACATCATTAAAAAAAAAAGTTGCTCTCGCTAAAGATTTTACAGCTCACTGACATCTCATCAGAGACTATTAGGTATGTAGGCAACAATCATGTCCAGAAGAGTGAGTCCATAGGCATTGAAGGCACAGTTTTCATGCAATGTGTTTTGGAGATGCTAGAATACAAATCAATTTCCTTAGTAATTAAAGGAAAGATCTCCACTGATTCACTGAAGCATAGCAATGTAGCATGTGACTTAGGGAAGGAAATAAAACTGACTCATGTTACAAATGTTTCATAATCTTTGATTTTCAGTGGAAGAAAGATATTATCTGTTCTAAAGCAGACATAGCTTGGCTTAGTATAGACTCACTGTGCAGACAGGCTGCTTGTGAGATCTCCATGAGAGAAACCACAGGTTAGTTACCACTGATTTAAGAGCAGGAATTCCAGAGGGACTGGAGTTTTGTTTTTGTCCCAAATACTACATGTATAATGCTTGAGTATTCATTGATTATCATTTGCTTTTTGGCATTGTACAGTATATCTAAGATATGCCAATCACAGAAACAAATAATATAAGAGTAAATATTTCAACAATAGCAGCAACAGCAGCAGCAGCAGTAACAAACAGCTCCACAGAGAATTTGTATTCCCAAAAATGTACAAATGTCAACAGTAACTGTTCTGGTTGTTTTGTAATCCAGCCTAAAACATTCTGTAATTTTTGGGTAATTAACACTGAACTAGACTTCTTTATGTCAATGTGCAATACTCAAAGATAGCAGAGAAGAATCTGCCTTCTAAGATAAAGGCACAAACATTTTTGTACATGCAATATAATATAATTACCACAAATCCTTCTTGAAGACACTAGTAGAGATTGATATCAAGTCAAAATGAATCCTATTGTTGTGTACATCTTCAAAAAAACAGTAAAAAGAGATGAATAGAGCAAATGATATGAATAGACACTTCTCATAAGAAGAAAGACTGATAGCCAATGAGAAAATTTTAAAACATGCTCAATATCATTAGTCATTAGTCTTCAGGGAAACACAAATCAAAG
Organism: Callospermophilus lateralis; assembly: GCF_048772815.1. Classification (NCBI taxonomy): domain Eukaryota; kingdom Metazoa; phylum Chordata; class Mammalia; order Rodentia; family Sciuridae; genus Callospermophilus; species Callospermophilus lateralis. The sequence continues at coordinate 38,477,734 of NC_135307.1, read as the reverse complement.
CTAAAATGAGATTTAATCTCACCCAAGTTAGAATAACTTTTTTTTTTTTTAAAGTGCTGGCAAGAATGTGAAGAAAAACAAACTCTTATATCCTGTTGGTGGAGATGTAAATTAGTACAACTCCTATAGAAAACAGTATGGAATCTCCTCTCCACTGGGTGCAGTGATACATGTCTTTAATCCCATCTCCTTAGAGGCTGAAGCAAGAGAGAATTAGTTCAAGTCTAGCCTGCCTGAGACAACAGAGGAAGAAGTTGTCAAAAAAATTGTCAAAAAAATAGAAGAAAAGAAAAAGAAAAAAAGGTAAAGAAAGAGAAAAACAAGAAACAACAACAACAACAACAAAATTTCAAAATAAGACTACCATATATATGATCCAGCTCTCCCACTCCTGGGTATATCTAAAAAGAGACACCTCTATGCCCATGTTTATTGTGGCACTAGTCACAATAGTTAAGATATGGCATCAGCCTGACTGTTAACAGAGGACTGGATAAAGAAAACATGGTGTCTACACAAAAGTCAACTTTATGTGAATCAACAATCAAGGGATTGGACCAGAAACACTGATACTGCTAGAAAAAAACAGGGGCAACACTCCAACATTTTGGCACAGGAATCAACTTCCTTCACAAGACTTTAGGAAAAGCACAAAAAATAAAACCAAGAAATCAATAATGGCATGACATCAAATTAAAAAAGATTCTACACAGCAAAGGAAAAAATTAAGACCATGAAGACAGAAACTACAGAATAAGAGATCTTTACCATCCAATCCTCAGATAGAGAATTAACATCTTGAATGTATAAAGAACTCAAAAAAACTTAACACCAGAGAAACAAATAACACAATTAATAAGTAGTCAGAAGAACTAAATTGACATTTTTTTAAAGAGAGAGAGAGAATTTTTTAACATTTATTTTTTAGTTTTCAGTAGATACAACATCTTTATTTTACTTTTATTTGGTGCTGAGGATCAAACCCAGTGCCCTGCACATGCCAGGCAAGTGCACTACCGCTTGAGCCACATCCCCAGCCCCTGAACTGACATTTTTCAAAAGAAGAGATACAAATGGCCAATAAACACATGAAAAATGTTGAAACTCCTAGCAATCAGGAAAACACAAATCAAAACTACATTAAAATTTCATCTCACTCTAGTCAGAATGGCAATTTTCAAGAATACACATAATGATATATGTTTGCAAGAATGTGAGGGAAAAGTTGTACCTGAACATTGTTGGTGGGACTGCAGATTAGTGCAACCACTGTGGAAAGGCAGCATGGAGATTCCTCAGAAAACTAGAATGGAACCACCATATGTGGCAGTTATCCCACTGTTCTCCAAAAGGTCTAAAATCAGCATATTATAGAGATGCAGCCACATCAGTGTTTACAGAACCAAAATTCACAACAGCCAAGCAATGGAACCAACCTAGGCACCCTTGAAGAAATTAATGGATCAAGAAAATGTGTTATATATGTATATTGAAGTATTACTCAACCATATAAAGAAGAATGAAATTGCAGCATTTTCCAGTAAATGGGTGGAACTAGAAATCATCACGCTAAGTGAAAAAAAACAGAGCCAGAAAGTTAAAGGTCAAATCTTTTCTCTGATAGGCAAACCTAGTTTGAAATAGGGGTGGAGAAGAAAAATATGTGGGGGCTAATTCCATTAAAATAGAAAGATCACTGGAGAAGAACAGGAAGGAGTAGTGAAAGGAGAAGGGAAGAACAGTGAAATGAATCTGACCTAACTATCCTATGGGCATATATGAATATACGACAGCATATCTCACCTTTATGTATATCCACAAGGCATTAATTAAAAAAAAAGTCTTGATGCTGAGTTTGTTCTCAGCACAACATACAAATAAAGATGTTGTGTCTGCCGAAAACTAAAAAAAAAAATATTAAAAAGTTCTCTCTCTCTCTCTGTCTCTGTCTCTCTCTTAAAAAAAAAGTCTTTAAGTAAATAGCAGAAAGTTCAGAATAGCAGAGAATGGGGAATGGATGGAGGGAGGAGGAGAGTGAAAGAGGAAATACTGGGGACTGAATTAGAGCAAATCATGTCAAAATGAATCCTAATGCTATGTATAACTTAAAAACAATAATAAAAAAAATGGAAGAAGATCTTATAAAAAAAGAGAAGGAAGGCCAATAGAGTAGAGTAAGGTGACAGAGAGGTAGTGGGGAGGAAAGGGCATGTGGAAGTACTAGGGAATAAAATCCACCAAATTATGCTATGTCTGTGGACAAATATACCATGATTGACCATATATGTGCACATATACTTATAACATGCTAATTAAAATATCAGTGACAATAATAGAAGGGAGATCAGTAGAGCAGAACAAGCAGAGTTGGGAGGAAGGAGTGGAGGGAGACGAAAGGTGCTGAGGAATGGGCTTGATCAAATAATGCTATGTGTATGTACCAATATGGCATAATGAATCCTACTACTCCCAAAGTGTCTAAAAAACATGGTCTATGGTGAAAATAGAGTATTATTGACCCATAAAGAATAATGAAATCCTGTCATTTGAAGCAGAGTTGTTAGAACTGGAGGACACCATGTTAAGTGAAATAAGCCAGACAGAAAGATGGGGACTACATGTTCTCTCTTATATATGAAACCTAAAAAACAAGTTGACCCAAAAGTAAAACAGTGATTATTAGGGACTTGAAGTTCCTGGGGTTTGGGAAGGATTGAAGAATGGTAGATGGACATGATCAATGCATGTTACATACATGGATGGAAATATAACAGGGAATCCCATTAATATGTATAATTCAATATGTGTTAATTAAAAATGCATACTAAGGAAGTAGATGAATAGAAAACTACAGTGAAAATCCTGGACAAGAGAATTAAGAATGAAGGACTAAAGGTGAATTGTAAGACTGTGATTGAGGCTGTGATTGAAAGATTAATTAGGATTTCAAGACTGATTGTCAAATGCGGAGGCTATAGTTACAGAGTAAAAAGCAATTGACATAAATCTTGACAATAAATAAGTCATTGGAAAGTAGGAAAGAAGGGAAGAGTATGTACATGAAAGAAAAAGTGCTTTTTTTTTTTTAATAATGTGTAGCCATGGGGTAAAATATACACATAAAATCGATAAATCAAGTAACAGAAGTATAAAACAATTAAAAAAATTGAAATCCTAAGAATGATAATGCATGTATACAATCTGCCAAAATTGATGGTGAAAGAGAGAGAAAAATGAGAAAGAGGAAAAATCATTCTACATACTATCTTTATCAATGGTCAGATAAAGTAACAAAGAAATTTGTAAGAAAACAAAGTTTATAATTCTGATCAGAGGAGTAGCAGTTTTAATAAAATGTTTTCTTTTAATATCAGAAAAAACTTGCAAATTACCAAAAGAGACAGCTAAACACACAAGCATACTTGGACTCCATCATCTACTTTCTGACCTTTATCATAAAATTTGACCAATGAGGATTTTCATTTTTCCCAGCGCCATTAATAACATTAATAACATTGTGAAATACTTTTAATATTTTAACTGAATTTCTACATGTTTTGCAAAAGTGGTCAATTTTTTTAAGAATAATTGTAAATAGAAGTATGGGCATTGATGTAAAACAAAATGTAGTGAAGCATGGAGATCTTTCATGAATGCTGTCTTTATTGTTGTAAAAGTCTTAACACAATACCATGATAAAGTTGGGGTTATACTAAATATGTAGAAGTAAAACATTTTAAAAAAAATCTCCTAATGTGTTTAAACATATGAATACATAAAATGTGCAAAAAGTCATTAAATCATAAATATTAATGTTTGAATAAATTTTCATACCCATCCTTTATTTTATTTTTATTAATTATTATTTTAATTGCACAAATATATCAGCTATATTATAATAATTAGATACATGTATATAGTATGTAATGATCAAATCAGAGTAGGTAACATTTTCATCTCCTTAAATATTCTTGATAAAAACAGCATAGGATAATGATGCTTTCCTAACATGATAAAATATACCAATGTCATCATGATAAATTGTGTGATACTTAACCTGAAAATAATATGAGTTAGATCACAAAGTTATGAATATGGCAAGTATGTTCACTATCACTGTTATTATTTAGCATTGTCCTAAAGCATTAGGCTAAGAAATTAGGTAAGAGAAATCAAAACAGAATTGCGTTAGTTCATTTTGTGTTGTTATAATGAAATACATGAAACTGGGTATTTTATAAAGAAAAGAGGTTTATCTAGCTTATATACAGTTCTGGTGGTCTAAGAGCATGGCACTGACATCAAATTTCTGGTGAGGGCCTTGTGGTGAGCAGCATAACATGGCAGAAGAGTATGTGAATGTAGTAAATGTTTATGCATAAAAGGTCAAGCATGTGGGATGGGCTCACTCTTAAGGTAACTAGTTTAGTCTCTTGAGGTCTATTCCATTTCTGCTACACAGGAATTAATCCTTCCAATGGTGGTGTCCCCATGACCAATTGTCTCCCTTAAAGCATCCACCATCCCAGTACTGCTTCACTGGGGAATGAAGTCTCAATTTGAATTCTGGCAGTGACAAACCACATTTAGACCATAGCAAAAGGTATATGAACCCCAAAGGAGGTAAAACTGCCATTGATAACAAGTGATAGACCTTCATACCTACAATACCAAAGGGAATTCCATCACAATATAGATACAATTAATAAAACAATTCAATAGTTTGTCTCTGAATAAAATTAATATGTAAAACTTCACATTAGCATTTGAATGTATTATTTACATTCAAATGATAAATTTAAAAATGTAAACAAAAATTCCACTTATGGTAGCAATAAATATAATAAAGTATTTGGGCATATGATCAATAAGATATGAGTAGGTTTTATATTTTTAAAAAGTTTAGGGGCTGAGGATATAGCTCAGTATTAGGGCTCTCACCAAACATGCCTGAGTTCCTGGGTTCCATCAAAACAAATGGAAAACTACAAAAAAATAAATATTTTAAAAATGTTACTGAGAAAAAGGCTTCAGCAAATGGGAATAAATACCATAATTCATCATGATAAGATGAACATTAAAATCTCCCTACGTTAATCCAGAAATTTCACATGATCTAAATAAAAACTGCATAATTATTTTAGAAAACATTCAATGTGATTCTAAATTTTCTGTGAAAAAAAATAAATAAGCAAGAATTATCAGCAATATTCTGAAAATTAAAAATAAAGAGAAAAATCTGACTAGGCAAATTGGTAAAATGAAACATTAAGGTAAAAGACAAAATCATTGAGGGATTTTCTTTACATAATCTTATATCAGTGAAACATTTTCTCAATAAGACCTAGAGAAATCATAAGAGAAATGATTAATACATTTAACTCAACAAAGATTTTAAAAATCATGGGAAATAACAACATAAAAAGGAAAATACATAAAAGACAAGTTGGAAGAAATATTTGCAACTCATAGACAGAAGACATTTTTCTCCTATATAAGAATGGTAGCCAATCAGTAATCCAATGACCCAAAAGTTCAGTAAAAAAATAGGGAAAGAGAATGCATGTATTATTCACAGAAAATAGTATGTATTGGCTCTTAATATGTGAATAGCTGCACAAAGTCACTCAGGATAAGGGAAACTCAAATTATAATGGTAGTGAGATGCCATTTCTTAGAATGGGGAACATCAAAAAGATTGACAGCACATCATGTTGATAAATGTGTTAGGCAACAATTTAAATGGCATGCTTTATACTAAGGGCAATTTAACAATATATAACAAAGATAAAAAATACACGTATCCTTTGAGCTAGCAATTCTATTTCAAAATAATTTACAATCTCCAACATATGTGAAATGACATATGTACAAGTTATTTATTATAGAATCACTTGTAATAGCAAAAGACTAAAAATACGAAAATGTTTACTAAAAGGAGAAGAATATTATTTAGAAACACACAATAGAAAAAAGGATTGTAAGAAATTTTTCTTATGTACATGTATGGAATAACGTCCAATGAAAAGTGTCCTAGTCTCTTCGGGCAGCTATAACAAAATAGCCATAAACTGAGTAACATTTAAACAGAGGAAATTTTATTTCTCCACAGTTCTAGAGGCTGAGAAATCCAAAAATAAAGAGAAGGAAGATTTCATATATGGTGAGGCCACTTCCTAGTTCATAGTCCCTTCTACCTGTGTCCTCAACTTATGGAAAGGTACAAATCCTTAAAAAGGTACTAATATAAAGCTTTGCCCTCTTAACCTCAATACCCACCATAGACTCATTCTTTTAACACCATTAGGGGAGGGGTAGGATTTAAACGTGAATTCTGGATGGACACAGACATTCAAATAATACATATAATAAATGAAAAAAAGAAATGAGCAGCAGAGTTCATGCAAACATTTAAAGAAAATGTAAAAAGAAATTCATGTATTAAATATTTCTAGATGCATGGCTAAAATTATTGCATAGAAATTTACTATAAGGGTAAGAATTAGGTTACAGGGTTGAAATTAGGGAGAACATTTCATTTGCCATTACATTTTTTAATGTTATTGCACTAATACTTTTCTTCATCTGTTTAGTGTTGCTATAACAGTATATCTGAGATTGGGTTACTTATAAAGAAAAGAGGTTGATTCTGGCCTGTGGTTCTGGAGGTTGGGAGTATCAGGTGGCTATATCTGGTGAGGGCTTGATACTGCTTCAGTTCTTGACAGAAGGCAGAAGGGAAGCAGATGCATGTGGAAGCAGATGGGCCAAACTCCCATAAGAGTTAATCCATTTCCTAGGAGGCTCTACCTCCCACTCAGCTCACCTTCCAGTACTGTGCAAAAGCAATCAAATTTCATGATAAATCTCAGAGAGAATAAACATAGCAGTACTTACTATGATTAAAATGAATCAAATTTGAGTTAAAAGGAAAAAAAACCCAGAAGTACTCACCTATGTCACTCATGAACTCAATGGAAAGGGTTCATTGGAACGGCTTGAATGGAGTAGGCTGAGGGGACAAGAGGGTATGAAAAGTTTGAGAAAATACAATAAAATATAATTATAGAAACACAGACTTAATAACTTCATCTATGCTTATAGTCACAGATGGGGGGGGTAATAAGGTAAGGAACTTTGATACAGGTAATAAATAAAGATGAATAATAAGATAAATAAAGATAGTAAATAACGAAAGTTAGCACTGTAATATGTTTTCATGCCACTAGAGATGATCCAATATCTAGGATGTAATTTTTTTTTTTTTAGATCTGAGAAGCTATTACCAAAAATAATGACGTTGATTTTACACACTGGATCTTTAATCATCTTTTTTTTTTTCTCCTGAAAGGAATTATGTAAAAGTACTTGCTTTCTGTGAGAGCCACTCCTACTTGGTGGCAATAAGAACATTTTATCTGCATCTATTTCTGTAACACAAGAGGGAGGAGGACTGCTGAGTAGATTATACAAAGCTGTGTCACTGTCATTGTGTGACAAGGCAGTCCTGGTGGGCTGGCAACATGGTGGCCTCTCTCCACCTGCTGCCCTGCTAATTTCAGACTCCACCAATTTCCATGGGGTTTGGTGGGTGGGGGTGAGGAATGAGGGAGTTGCAGGAGATATTCTGTAGGGCTAGCCCTACCAAACAAATGAAAAATAGCTACTATGTGGAAAAGAGAGATGGAGGAAAGTCGTGAAATGTGTCTATTTCAAGATCCATGATTATGCAAAGATTTGTTTTGCTTCCATTTCAACATACATTCTGATCTTATATATTCTCATCTCTAACTTATGGGGAAGCTCCTCTTGCTTATTGCATCTGGCTTTCACCATCTTATTCATGCTCAACCCAGGCCAGCGACCACCTACACCCACATGTCTTCTCCATTCCTACCCTTTTTTGATGCATCCTGGCTTTCCATTTTAGGATGTGGAAATGATGTTTCCTCACCTTCTCCTTCCGTGACAACACGTTGCATCCTAATGCTCCCACCAGTGGACTCTCCACCTTCTTTCTTTCAGACTTCTCATGTAATTTCGTAGACAATTGAGCAGAACTGTTGCATTCAGTTTTAGTAGATAAATAAGTAGAAATCCTCGAACATAGCACACTCCCAGTGAATTGAGCAGTCAGTAAGCATTACTTAAAAGAATGAGTCATAAATTTCAAGAGAAGCAAACTTTGGTTTAATTTGAGGCAGCTCTGCACCCAACACAGAACTAGATTCTTCTTTCAAAACAGGAAAGGTTTTCATCATGGACTACTAAGTCCCGGTTTGTTATAATAGGGATTTCTTCACCAAATAGGCAGTTGGTCTGAAATATGCTCAAGACTTTCTTCGTATCTTAAATGCAAAATTACTGAATTCATCACCTACTTATCACTGAAGTTGAGTCCTATGTCTGTGTTGCTTATGGAGTTGACTTGCTTATAGTAAAATGACTTACTTTTTATGGAAGATATTTGTCCTGTACCAAAATAACCTCACCTTAAAAAACAAACAAACAAACAAAAAAACTCAACCTGTTTAAGAATTCAACCAGCTTTTGCTGGAGGAGGCTATTGAAATAGTTGAGATAAAGGACAGGACTGCAGAAGCCCCCAACTTAGCAAGTGCAACTGAGACGGGCAACTAGCTCAGCCATTCAACAGAAGGGGGAGTTATTGGTTCCAGATCTGATCCAGAGAGAAACTCAAAGGGACTGACACTAGTAGAACAAACAACCCTAGAAGAGAGGCTTTGCTGCAGGAGGTAGGGTTTTGCTTCAGAAAAAGACTTTTTGGAGGAAAAGAAGGCTGACTATTTCAAACTCAAAAAAAAAAAAAAGAAAAAAAAAGTCGATTGCATGGCTCTTAGCAAAATAGTGAGGAAATATTATCTTGAATCCAGCTGACAGAAGTGGATCAAAGTAAACCTACTACATGTCTAGGAAAAGGAATGATGTTTTGTGTCCTTAGCTTTTGCCTGCTTTTCCTTTGTTTTATACCTTGGATTTTTCTATTGATAAATGTGCTTTAATTCTATAAGCCTATTTAGTTTGTTTTTCTCTGCATCATTAATATTTAATTCTAGGAACATTCAGAAATGTCTGTTATGGAGTAGATGCTATGCAAGTTGTTGTAGTCTAAAAATGTAGTTTAAAGATATAGATTTTTCCCTAATGGACCCAGTAGCCTACTGGGTGGACAGACATGGTAGTGGCAGAGGGTGATTAAAAGGCAAAAGCTTTGGAATGAAACAGGTATTTACATTCTTATTCTATCACATATCATCTGTAAGGACTAAGGTAAATAAAATAAATTCTAATCTTTAGGTTCCTTATTTGTAAAACTTGAATATGTCTTATGGGTTGTTGTGTTAAATGAGATTAAGCCTGGGTATTCTTAAAGCAAAAGAAAGTACCCAGCAGACAACATTTTCTTTACTAAGGTGTAAGCTACTATGACTATTTCTACCATCACAATTACTCTGAAAAAAAATGCTACAGTGTCATTTGTATATATTACAACTAATATCTTCAGGGATAGGATCAGATAAAGTACCAGGAGAAATATTTCTAACTCAGATCTTGAAGAATTAATTTAATTACCTTATGGGATAGTAGAAAAAGGCATTCCCAGCCAAAAAAAAAAAAATGAGAAAAAATGTTTGGGAGATTTAATTTGCAAAACTTAGTATTAGAAGATAAGGCTTGGAAATTTCCACATCTAACACGTAAAAAGCTAAGCCAAATAGGTATCTGCTTTCCCTCTGAACTGTATTCTGCTCTCTGTCCTAGGAGCTGGCCTGCAGGGAAATATCCAGAGGTTCTCTTGTCTTCTTGCTTCCAGTTGGGACCAGCTATTGGAAAGCCCCAGGATGTATCAGAGGGAGGGGCAAGAGAAATAGAGACATTTATTTATCTGGTGACTTTCCCCTAGAGACAGATAATTACAAGAGGGCTCTGTCCATGTACCAATAGCCACTACTCCTGCCATATCACCTATTCTACCTCTGAGTCTCTTTCTTTCAAGATTCTAGTAAACTCTCCTTTACCTTCTTGCTTTGGGCCTAAGGTTGACAACAATAATTTCCCATGTTAAGTACTTCATTCACTGTAATTCTGAGTTTGTTTTTTTTTTTGTTTGTTTGTTTGTTTGTTTTAACTCTCTCAGAGGTTTTCCAATTTGAGTATACTTTTTAAGAGTTAATTGATAGAGGTATTGATTGTTGTATTAAGACTTTATTCAAGCTGGGTACATGGCACATAACTGTAATCCCAGTGATTCAGGAGGCTGAGGCAGGAGGATCACAAGTCCAAGATCAACCTAAGCAATTTAGCAAAAACCTAAGAAATTAAGCAGAACCCTGTCTCAAAATAAAAAATAAAAAGGGAAGAGGATGTGGCTCAGTGGTAGAATATTCCTGGCTTCAATTCCCAATACCAGAAGGAAAAAGACGTTACTAATTTGTTCATTATTCTATTATAGAACAAAGATCTGTTGAATAATTATTAACATGCTACTAAACACTGTTTCTGGTCTCATGTAATTCACAGTCTAGTATGAGATATATGTGAGTAAAAAACAATGACAAAATAGTACAGTAAAGTTTAAAATTCTTTACTTCGCTATGTAATCTTACAGAGAAAAGACACATGACCTGAACATTATTATGCTATGGAAAAAAAAGTCATTGAATATAACAGAGATGAGGATATAGAAATCTTGTATATAACAAGGTGGTGCTACACATTGGCAATGAAAATGCATAATAGCGAGTGAAGCATAGTGATCTTAGATATACACATTTTATCCAAAAGATTATTCACAGAACCCCTGGGAACAGAGTGGGCCATTACATCATGGCCGAATTGATTTGCATGTGGTTTTTGTTTTAGGTGGATTTGGCCTCATTGGATGGTGTCATTTTTGATCCTCAATCATTTGAAAGGATCTGGGTGACAAAGTAGAATCTGAAGTCATCTTACTCTCAGGTTTATGTTATATATTTCAGAAACAATAGTATTTTATTTTCCTGCTCCTATGCCATATTTCTCTTTTAAATGTTTCAAATTAATGATTAAGACCTCTATGAGTGAGATTCCTCAGAGTAACAGAATCACTAGAATGTAGAAGTAGACAAAGACTTATTTTGAGGAAATGTCTACTGTGTTCTCAAACTCATAGTGCAGACAGGCAGGCTGGAGAACCAGCAAAGGAAGATTCTATGACATTCTGTCTGAAGACATGTTGGAGACAGATCTCCTTCTTCATCTGGGGACTTAGTGTTTTCTCTTAAGGCTTTGATTTATGGGATGAGGTCCATCCATATTATGGAGGATAATCTGCTTTATTAAAAATGTACTATTTGATCTGGGTGTGGTGGTGCATGCCTGAATTCCCAGTGGCTCCAGAGGCTGAGGCAAGAGGATTGCAAGTTAGTTCAAAACCAGCCTCAGCAATTTAGTGAGGCCCCAAGCAACTTAGTGAGAACTTGTCTCAAAATAAAACATAAAAAGGGCTGAAGATGTGGCTCAGTAGTTAAGCACCCTGGTGTTCAATCCCTGATACAAAAAAAAATTAAAGAAAAATAATCCTCATAGCAACACATATATTGGTGTTTGACCAAAGAACTATATATCATCACAGCACCCAAAGCCTCCACATTTCCACCTACTTCGTTGCACACCTTTAGCATTCCAATCCCATCAACAGCCCAAAATATCACTTTCTCAAAGGGCATCAAGGATTTCCTTGTTATTAAAAGTCCAGTGACTTTTTGACTATCATGGGCCTTTTGGTAATTTCTAACTGTTTCTTTCTGTTGATTTCTAGAAAATGCCAGATTTCATTTTTTCCTCTATGTCTGACCAGCTGTGATTATGTCCCAAAGCTTAGTTCTTAGTTTTTTTTTTTTTCTTCTAATTCTCATTCTTGAAAAACACATTTCGTATACTGGTTTCAACTGTTGGATTTGTGCCTGTTAGAAGGAAATTTTTTTATGTCTTGACCTCTCCTCTGGGAGACGGCTTAGTGTTATTACTCTTCTTTGTCCATTGCTGGCAGAATTTTGTCAGTCATGTGGCTTTTTATAGTCTCCTCTATTTTGAAATTTGGTATAAGACTATCCTAACTTAAACAACATTAATTATATCTCTCTCTCTCTTCTGATGCAAAATCACAATCATTATTAATCGAATCTAAACACTTTATCTATTTCTCAAGGTCTTTTATAATTTTTCCAAAGGTCTGATTTTTTATTCTTTTACTTTATAGTTTGCTATGATTTGGAAAATCTATTCACTGTCGTCAAATCATTTTATCCAGTTCCAATTAGGTAATCATGTTATGCTGGATGCTAGGTGCTATGGTTTAAATGTCCCTTCCAAATTTCATGTTGCAATTTAATTGCTCTGCAGCAAATCAGCCCTCACCAAATATAACCCCAGGATCTTTGCCTTCCTAGATTCTATGATCAGAAGCCAAAGCAACTATTATTAATAATTTCCCAGTCTGTTGTAAATGGTTATAGTAGCAGAAAAAAAAAGCATAAGACCACTGGGAATACACAAATAAATGGCAGGTGGTCCCTGTTCCTTGGGTTCTAACAGGAGCAGGCCAGTACAAGTGTGCAGGAGGCATGCACTGAGCTTATCTGCATACAACTCATGCTAATGCAATTTAGCCCATGATTAAGTATTTTAGTAGTTGCATAAACCAGGTTTAGGTGTCAGGTGACTCTTCTAGTAGGGGAGTAAGATATAATATGAAAGTCAACAGACGTGAGGGATCAATGTGTGGCCCTCTAAATAAACCTTAGCTTCTCTCCCTCTCTCCCCTACAATCTCAGTTTTCAATAGCCCTGTGTTATTTTAATAGGTTAAAGAGAGTCAGCTTTGCAACAGCTCTAGAGGGATTAGGCTGAACTGCAGGGGTCACAGTTGATGAATGGCTATTCAAAATTGTGTGGTTCCAAATACACAATGACACTAAAGTCCGAGAAAGCCCAGCTCTTTCTCATCTGTCTCGATAAGGATTCCCTCATTCAGAATCCTTTACTTCTCCTGCCAAGCATTTAAATTTAACCTGTCCTTCAAGTCCCAGCTCCATAACTATGACTTCCATGATAACTTTTTGTTTGTTTGTTGCCTGATTAGTCTGTCTGCCATTGATCTTTTCCTGGAATTGTACACTTTATTTAATATTCAATGATTTTTTAATGTTATCATTTGTAGTTTTATGTGTTAGTTTTATTTGTTCTGTCTAGGTGCTAAATACTCTTTTAAGACAAGGATTATGTCTTAAATTTATTCTTTTGATTTATTTTTGTTTTTGTGGTACTAGGGTTTCAACCCAGGACCTTGTGCAAGCTAGGCAAGAACTCTGACACTGAGCTATATCCCCAGTCCCTTGACTTTATTCTAACACTGTTAGAATAATGGTTAGCAAGATACATAAAAGGTATTTATTAGCTAACTAGTTATCTAGTTATGCTTTTGCATGGGAGAAATGGTCAGGATTGTAGAACTGATAGTTACTGTACTTCTAGTATGTGCAAGCTGTGATTGCAAACATTCTCTCTCTCTCTCTCTCTCTCTCAAATATAGACAAGAAAAAAGATGGAATGCCAGGCTGAGGCAGGAGGATCACAAATTCAAAGCCAATTTTAGCAATATATATATATATATATATATATATATATATATATATATAAATACGTGTGCATGTGTGTGTGTGTGTGTGTGTGTGTGTGTGTGTGCGTGCATGTGTTGTCCTAGTTAATAATCATGGCAGCAGAGTAAAGGAGATATTCTTATTCTCATTTTCACAAGAGGGAGCAGGGACTTCCAGAGGTCAAGGTATTTGACCAGGGTTGTCATAACTGGTGATCTGATCTTTGACCCTAGATCTGTTTAAATTCAAAGCCAATGTATTCCCAAATCTTCTTTGCTGCCTCTTTCTATACATACTCTCTCCTAGAACTTGTTCTCAGCTAAAGAAAGTATACCGACCTTCCCAGGGCAGTCTACGTCCAGTGCTGGTCCGTATAGGAGTATAAATGGCTAGTCCCTTGACCCATTTTGGGATGACCTTGAGCAGCATTCCAGCTCTAGAGACTTTGACACTATTGTTAAGGCCAGGACTCCATTACAGTCCAACTCTTCCTCTAAATATTCCTGCTTCTGCATTATGACTAGGCCCTGTGTTTCTCTGGAGAGCTCCTCCCCTCCGTAAACTTCATGTCCATCAATCTCTGCTCCAGAATCTACTTCCTAAAGAACTGACCTGCAACCCATGTGGTGTTGCAAGCACAATAGAAGAATAGCATGTTTCTTGGTGTGACTCATGAAGTTTACTATCATTCCTTCAGAGAAATTTCTGGTACCTATCATGAGTGCTAAAGTTTGTGGTAAGATGTTAATACTATTGGTTTTATTCCTCCTTCTTTACTTACAATTATAAGCAAAATAAATTCTTACCAAGAGCAGGGTAGCACAAATGTTGTCACCTCCTTCAAATGAATATAAATTGTGTAACTGTTTGCACATGACAGTACTTGTGAGAACATTTCCTCAGAAAATGAAAATGGGATTCTAGTTCAAATCATTTGACACTATCCAGAACACAAGAGTGGAAGGACTGACTCATTGCAGTTATGAGATAAACTTACATTGGTCCTTTCCTAAGTTTGATGATGTTTCATTAAAACCAGATTTCTTGGTTTATTATTATTTTTGTTATATTTTGACATGATTAAATTTAAACTTTTGCCCTTCACATGCAAACGATGAAAATGGTCTCTAAGTCATTGGTTTGATTTCAGATCTTTCAAATCTTTTTCCTGTTGGAGTATCATGTGAAGTCTCAGCCTAACAGAACACTCTCCTGAAAACTAGAACACTGCTGTGTGTTTTTATGGAGTTACTGTTGGATCACAATTGTAATGATAACAAAGATCGGGAAATTGATTACTGGTTTTCGGACACTATACAGGGCACAGCTTAGTAATAGTCCCCAGTGACTATTAAGACCTCAGAATTTAAAAACAAGGGCAAAACAGAAATGTGTACTAAGAAATAACTTCCTGAATCCCTTAGGGACCAGTGTAACTCTTTTTGACATAAGCTTTATTTTGGGAAAATATAGGACAAGAAATAAAGATAAAATGTCAGGCATGGTGGCACATTACTGTTATCCCCAGTGGCTTGGGAGGCTGAGGCAGGAGGATCACAAGTTCAAAGCCAACTTTAGCAACTCAATGAGAACTATATCTAAATAAAATATATGAAAGGGGCTGGGGATGTTGCTCAGTGGTTAAGCACCTCTGGGTTCAAACCCTGCTGCTAAAAAAAAAAAAAAAGATGGATATAATTAGGAAGTAGAAAAAATAACACTCCACCTGTAGGTACCCAGGTTTTGCACAAACAATTAAAACATAGTGAGGATGGATACTTAAGAGGGTGAGAGAGCTAACCTACTGCATGTACTTCTACAATTCTTAACTTTTTATTGTATTCTCCATGTGGTCAAGTGGAACTGAATAAACCAATAAAAGATTTACTTATAATATATCTTTTCAATTTATCTGGGAGCTCCTGACATTTTCTAGCTGGTAATATGATGATCTCAAGGCTTCAGGTTTCACTGTTCTGAGTCCCAGGGATTTGTTTTCTGCCTTTTTCTCACCCTCTCCCCTGCTTGCAGCCATCCTACAGTAAGAGATCCCAGCCCTGCTGCATCCCTTCCCTGTCACAAGCCCAACACAGCCAAACTGAAATCTATACCAGTCCTATCCCATGCAGCATAATTGGCAATCAGATTCAGGATCAGTAAGGGAGAAATGATAGAGGGGCCATTGTACCTGAGAATCTGCCGGACGACCTGGAATAAAGGGTGCCTATCTAGGTTGGCCTTTGCTAGAGGTGTGTGCAAAGCTCTAAAACTTTCAGTGCCTTGTTCAGAAGCCAGAAAGGAGCCACTACATTGCCTGGGAAGCAGACAGAAGTGACAAGCATTAATAGTGCCATTATCTCAAGATAATGCTAAGTTGATAAAATATTTGGCCATGGCCTAGGCTTTTATTTCCCATGGAAATATGGGTTTCAAATACCACAATCTATCACAGAATCTCAAGGGGACTGCACATTTTATAATGTATTAAATTCATGTAAACTGCCACTATGAAGACAGGAAATCTAATTTAGGGGAAAATATTCCAGCATAATAAGGAGGTTAAACTGAGGTGGCCACATTAGGGACACACTGGCTTTCTGGCTGACTATTTTCTTAATCAAAGAACATGTCAGTGGGAAGGCCACCAAAAATGATATGGGATTCAGAGCTGTCAGTTATTAGATGCACACAACAGGTAAATTAATATTTGGTGGTAGGCTTCTGGTGCTTGGATCCCGACAGCCTGTGCACTGCCACTTTGGCACTACAAATGAGGGGAGATCTGATTCTTTGTCATAATCAACCAAATATCACTATTCTCCTGCTGTCACCAGGCAGTTTAGGAATCTACATTAACTCTTTCAGGCCATCAACACCCTCTTTAAAAATTTCTTTCTTTTTCCCCCTAGAAATTAACTAGTCCATGGGAGAATTGATGAAAAGATCTACTAACTATAATTTCTGCCTTACATACCCAAGGCTCTGAATGGGAAGAGATCACATATCCTGTCTATCACAACCCTCTCCCTCCTTTATGTCTGCTAGAGAAGAGAGAAATTGCACCAGATCACACTTCTTACCAGCAGTGGTGTGGAAAGCACAAGCCATTTCTATTCTATTATGTGTGACTTACTAAAAAATAGTAAAATTTTGTGGAATACTTTGATACACACTCTACTTTGAACATAGCCAAACTCTGTGCGCGAGATGGGAACACATTAATAAGTGAAAAAAAAAAAAAAAAAAGACTCTCAGACAAAGCAACTCTCTTAATGTGAGGCAAAGTTGACACTGTCATCATTGATCCAGGCTGTGTGCTCTTCTTCCCAACAATGTGGCATGAAGACCAAGATTATTTACCGATATAAAATTTCCTTTAGATTAATAAAGGGTGTCCCTTATTAATTTGCTCCTTTTCAAATTTAAAAAGTGTAAATATGTCTGAACTCGTTTCACAACTATCTTGGAATTTCTAAACTCAAATGTAAATGCTAAATTTAAGTAAGTTCTAAGCGCTCTTTCTTTCCTCTTCCTCCTCCTCTACCTCTTTTCCCATCCCCCTGTTCTTTATTCCTTTTAGACTAAGAGAATAATACATTGTAAATATTCACCCCTCCATTTTATGCTTGCTTCCTGCACTATGTCTTTTAGAATGTATATATATACATATATACACATACTCATTCTTTATTTGCGTATCAGTTAATGTATACTAAATTCTAAAGGTTATTGAATCTTACAGACTACTGTTTATACAATCATTGTTCAGGTCAAATGCAAATCACTCAGAAAAAGTAAAAATGGAAATTTTTCATTTTTATTTTTCAATATAAATGAGTGGCATCGCTTGCCATAGTTGTGGGAAGCCCTGCAGTGCACACCATCAGATTACACCACAGAGAGGCTACAACACTCATATTAAGGTCTCATTCACTGAATGCTATCAGTCATCAGCTACGAAGGGACAATTTTCCACAAGGGCCTGTGCAGAAAATGAACCCTTTCCGATTCAGATGCTCTAGCTTAAACTACACTACCATCAAGGCCACTAATGATAAGATTTAATGGATACATAAAAACATTTGCTTAGATAAAAGCCACTGTAATTGTTTTTCGATAATTCAAGTGGATTCAAGCCTGGTGGTCTTTTCTTTGCTTCATTTTTAAAGTGATAATCTCTGAAACAGTAAGGAGCTATTTTATGAAGACAGCACTGTCATGATCTTATTCTGAGCAGAGTGGGGATGTTTGAAAGAGTACAGCCAGCTGAGAGCTTTACTGGTAAGACAGAGAAAAAGAAAGTTCTGATGTCTTCCAATTTAAACTTTCAGGTGTGTTACCACCCACTCGCTCTACCTCAGCTTCAAGTTCTAGAAGATTAACCAAAGCTCAGGCAGGTAGCTATAACATTGATGGAGTTTCCTGGGTTGTTGCTATTCCTAGGGTCCCTGAGGAAGCGTCTAACTGTGGCAGCAACAAAAAAACATCTTAAGACACAGGGGTGTTTGTTTGATTGTCAGCAGGTGGAACAGTGGGGGCTTCCATAAGAAGTTTAAAGAATATTCTTAAGGTTGATAAGTTTGAATAAACATTAAGTAATGTTTGAGCAGCTCAAAAGCAGAATCAGATTGAAAGATAATCTATTAAAAAGGCAGCCACTAAAGTCACCAACCTGAATCCACAATAGTGAATTTCACAAAGTGGACTGAAGTTACCTGCTCAGCAAGGCAACGCACATGGACACATACACATACACACACAATTATAAGTTTATCATGACTTATAGTACTATGCAATGTGGGAATGTCCTCATGTAACTGCAACATGAGGCATAGTCCCCATAGCTCTCCCCTTGTGCAGCAAGGTCACTGTTAGAGGTATGCTTCTTAGTATTAAAGATGCACATTCCTGTTCAACATGGCCCTTAAACTGAATGCAGATTATTTCATCTGATGCCAAGTCAAGGATATAGCAATCTGTTGTTTTAATGAAAGAAAAACTGATTGAGCTGGACTCACTGAGAGAGTTTCATACTAACTTTCTGTGGATGATTGAAGAGATTTTCAAAGGTAATTTTGACTTTGGAACCCAAATTCCATCTAATATATTACTCCCCTCTGATGATTGTCCACTCCACCTTCTCAACTTTGGTGTTCAGAAACTGTTCTTTAAAGCAGGTACAAATGGAAGACATTGAAAAATACTCAATTCATAGACCATATTTGACTAGGTGATTTTCTGTTTACATTCCACCAAAACAAAACAACATTTCCAAAGTTTGTTATGGTTTAGATAGAAGTGTCTCCCTCAAACTTATGTGAGGCAATGCAAGAATATTGAGAGGTGAAATGATTAGATTACGAGAACTATAAACTAATTGGTGAATTAATCCACTTAAATGGATTAATTGGGTGGTAACTGTGGGGTAGGGTATGCCTGGAGGAAATAAGTCACTGGAGGCATGCCTTTGGGAGTGCTATATTTTGTCCCTAGTACTTCACTCTTTCTGTGTTTCCCTTTCTCTCTCTGCTTCCTGACTGTCACAAACCAAGCCATTTTCCTCTGCGATTCCCTTCTCCCATGATGTTCTGCCTTACCTTGGGCCTACAGCTGTGGAGTTGGTTGATGATGGTCTAGACTTCTGAAACTGTGAGCCCAAATAAGCTTTCCCTCCTCTCAGCTGTTATTGTTGGGTATATAGTCACAGCAAGGCAAAGCTGACTAAAACAGTTTTTGTACTTCAAATTCTCCTGGACTCATATCTATAGAGCATTAAATTTTCATGTTTAATGACTACTAGAAGGATAGTCATGAACCAAGGAGTAAATCCCATGTGCATCCCACAAGTCTTTCTGTCTGGTATTATAAAGTGAGTAGAAACAGGCAATACAGAATCCTCTGGATGGTGAGCTGTTTCCTTATTTATAAAATGCTAGCACTAGTACGTTCAGTGCGATAATCGTGAGTTCCTACCAGTCCAGAAAGCTATATGATTCCATGTAAATATTGAAATGATTCATTGGAATGTCTTAATGTATCCGGTACAATGAAGACTTTTAAATATTTCACTGTTAAGCCTAATCACACACATGGAATACAAAAGATACACTTGTTTTTATGAGATTCCTCATAAAAAAAAAAAAATTGGATACGACCTTTAGGTTTGATCCAAGAGAAGGACTCCAAGGGAGTTCAGTCTGGATGCCTCTTGTTTTTGCAAGATCCAGTTTCTACTCATCTTCTACCTATCTCTGCAGGGTTCCTTATGCCACATATGTCTGCGCTTGAACATCACTCTGCTTGCTAAGACCATTATTGCTATTTGCATAGGTTTTACATCCATTTTCAGTCACTTAAAGTTTACTTTATGTATGAAGTATTCATTAATCGTTTCAAAAAAGAAAAGCTTTGTTGCCTCTTAAAAAACTCTTTTGAGTTCATTCCTACAAACCCGGGAGTTGCCTGACTGCTTACATGGCCCTCTTCCTTTCTCTCTCTCTCTCCAGTGAAACTTTTATGACTATGATCTTGGCCCAACTGCAGGATTGGGAAGAAATTACATTCCATCCTACTGACCGGAAGAGACACTTCCTGCTGGAGTCTGAACTGTATAACTACATTACATATCTTCCTGGCTCCAGCAGCTTGGAAGAACACCTCACAGCTTGAGAGTGTGAGCTGCTGCTACATTCACCAGAGACCAGGAAAAGGAAGCCATTATTCAAGTTAAGAACATTTATAAGGAGCTGAATGTATTCTTTGCCCAGGTGAAATTTTTTCCAGTTTCTTTTCTAATATTAATAAGACGACTAAGTGTTGACCCATAATATTATTTTTTTAACAATAGGAAAGAAAATAATCATTAAGAAGGGGGACTCAGAAAATGAAAAAAACTTCTTCCCGTTGTCATCTGCTCTTACCAAGAAAGTGTTTTGGCATTCTGGAATCTTTATTCAGAACCCTAAATATCTAAGGAATAGATTTCTACTGTTACCATTTTCAGTAGCATTTAGATCTCAGAAATATTTCCCAGTGGGTATGCTCTGCCTACTCATTTTTATCTTCTATTCCTAGGGGAAAGTGACATTAAAGATGTGCCAAAAGTCAGTTTTTTTTTTTTTAATTGGGCTTCAACAGCTGCTTGTTGACATTGAATGTGTAGCAACATCTTGAGAAGAAAACCCCCTTCCTACCTCTGAATTTCTCCTTGGCCCTGTGGTAGAAGGGTAGGGTGGATTTTTGCAACATTAAAGGAAGAAGTGCTTGGGTACAGGATAGCATAGAATCTAGCCCAACTTTTGCAGCTAGTTCAAGGTCATTCACAAATCCCTTAAGAAAAAAAAGATAAAAAAATCCAAACTTGAGACAAAAGTAAGCCCTAGTGACTCCATCAAAATTTTTTTTCTACATTTTGAGTGACATGGACCATAAGGCAGTTTTGCTATAATCCTGGCATAGTTACAAAGCTACTATTTACTTTATGAAATTAAGTAAATTCTTGGATCATGTTGTTTGTTTCAGAACTATGCTCTTCCAAGGCCTAGTCATTGTCAGGTGTTCATTTTATTAACACCTCTGAGTTTATACTACTAGAATAATCTTACATATATAATAAAATATGCATAAGTACATTCTACTAGTTCCTATAACATCTCAGTGGAGCAAGATTACTAGAAAGTAGTGTGCAGTGAAATTATTATTGTTACAAATGTTTATTAAAGATTTTAAAGGTAAAGGCATATGTCATTAAATACAGAAATTCACTTTTAATATCATCTGAAGAGCAAAACTGTTGCAAATGTAAATTCTAATATTTTCACCATATCGAGGACAACATTTTTACAAGACCATTCACTCAGACTTTAATACTAACTGTCAGCAACTCTACTTGCTATTCTAAGACCTAAAACTAAACTTCAATTAAGAAACTGAACCAGTGGGGGTTACAGAGTTGGGTGATAAATGTTTCCTCATTTCTGGCAACTATTGGATTTTTTTTTTCTCTCAGTCAAAGAATGAGAAAGCAGGCAAATCTCCAAGGCTGAGCTTTTTGGGGTGAGATTTTTTCTCACAACTCTACACCTAATTATCTGTGTGTACCATCAGCAGAGATTCTCAAGGTACTGCTTATTGAAACTGACCTGGTAGGCATCCCAGGTCTTAAGGATGAATGAATAAATAACTTTGCTGAATGCTGCTGAATATGTGATAATGTAATTAGTATTCCTGCCAACAGAATTGAAAATGAGATGGTGCATCTCCAGGGACTTTTATGCTTCTCTGTAAATAGTTTCTCTTAAAATACACAAGATACATATGAGCTAAGCAAAAAGGTTCACACTAAATTAAAATGCTATTATGCTACAATGATGTGGGTGAAGGGCTTATTCAATTGTCACTCTCAGATTGACAGGGAAAAGCCATTATTTACATATTTTCCAAGCACATGAAGCCCCAGAGGTATCTGGGTTCTTCAAATGACCAAAGTGGGGGAAAACCATTTGGGTTAGAAATAATCCACTAGAGGAATACAATGGTAACCTATTTGCTAGTATCCCATGACTATAAAAATAAACATTAGCATTTATTTGATACTAAAGAGAAGGAAAAGGAACTGCTTAAGATAAGATACCTTCAGTTTTCAATGTGAGGATTTTTAAAGTGTGCTGTTTCAAAATCATGCAAGATTGCTGTCTGGATTTGTTTAAAACATTAAGGCATTTACCATACTGGCACCAAATCAAGTCAATCTAATCAATTTTCCCTTGGATACTTCAGTAACTTAGAATTTAAATGTTAATCAGTTTCATTCAGATTATTTACATACAGGTGCATAGGAAATAATCCAGTGGATTGTTGCCCAATATTTGCTAGCTTAAACTGCAAAGACGAGAGTTATCTTTTTTTTTTTTTTTCTTTCTTACAGATCATTTGCAAAGGATGAGTGAACTTCCTTCAGACTCAGCAGGACTTCCTTAGTCTGGCTGTGTTTCAACTCAAAATGATTTCCTCCTCAGAAACAGGCACAGGGATGCCAGTTCACCTCTCACTAGAAATAAGAATAGAGATGTATGTCTCATGGCTAAAGACTCAAATCAGGAGCCTCTCTAAAGATCAGCTGCTATTGGTCCAGTATCTTTAATGGTGTCACTATAAACTTGAATAAAGAAAGGAACGAAGACCAACAAAATCAGAAGTTTATTGAAAGTGGCCACTAACAAGCTCTGTGGCTCTGAGCAAGCCTCAAATACTCCATGAGCTTCAATTTTTGCCTGTGTAAAGGAAAGCAGTTTGAACTGATTGTCCTCCATTTGTTCACATCTATTGAGTGCTCCCAATTTCCCTGTTTCTGTTAAAGGCTAGCAGAATATATCAAAATATGCAAATTTGGCATAAAACTTATTTTGAATTGAAGGCAACTGAGAAGAAGTAGAAACATGAAAAATTCCCTGCTCTCCCCTTATTTGTCTAAAGGCAGAACAGAAATTCAAAAGGGTGTCTCTTCAGCCTTCTCTAGGAGTAAGGACCAAGCTGATCACGAAGGATGGGTTGGGAGACCCTTATCAGCCTGGAGATGGCACAAAAGGAATCCATGTAACCAACCTTACTACCATGAGTTTGCTATGTATTTGTCTTCCCACAATTTGTTGCCCCTAGAGATTCAAAATCCTTTTCTTTTGTCTCATAATTTCTCTAAAAATTTGTTAGTCTTTGTTGAAGATGCTACATAAGGCATAGATGGAAGCCACTCATTGAAAACCTTCCGGGGTGGGGGGGGGGGAATATTTACTTGTCAGATATGTAAGTTAACAAACTTCTTCCGTTTTTTCTCTTGTTAATGTGTTGGCTACAGGAGTCCCAGATGAGAACTCAGAATGTGCTGTAGTTTAAATGTGCTCCCTCCAAAATTCAGGTCCCCTGGATGTGATGATATCGACAGGTGGGGCTGTGAGAGGCTGTGAGAGGCTAGATTGAAACTGAAGTCATCATAAAAGAGATTCCGTGCAGTGTTGGCTGGCATTCCCTTCCACCTTCTGCCATGTGAAGACATAGCGTTCACGTTCACCTTTTCTGCAAGCTGTAGCAGGAAGGCAGAGAGTAGCCCTCCCCCAGACACTAAACCTGCCAGCCTCCCAAACTGTGAGTAAATACATTTCTGTTTTTTTATAAATTATCCAGTTGTTATGAGTATTAGCTATAGCACATAAGACAGAAGGGTAGAGGAAAAGGTATTTGTACTTTGCCCTTTTTACTGAGATTCCTACTGGTGGACTACCTCAACTAGTCTGTCCCCTTGTGCTCTAGAATGGGCTTTCTGCCTCTCTTTGTTTTAATTGACACCAGCTTGGTTTATTGCTTTCCACATTGACTATGAAGAAAAGATTAGCACAGGTCAGCATGAACTAGCCCTTCTGATCTTACAAAGCTGGAACTATTCTTGCTTAATTAAGAACTAAAGGTCTATGTGAATAATTAATGATTAAAAGGATTGGCTTATTCTCAGTATTTTGGGCCTTTTTTTTTTTAAGCTAAAAATATCTGCATCTTCTTAAGAGTATGACATTTTAGGAAGGCTTCCATTGTTGGACGTGGGTGAAGCAGTGATCATTTTATAAATGTTAGCAAAACGTAACCTGCAAAGAGTACCATACTTGTTTGACCTTCTGATTCCCTATGTGATTTTTTCCTACTTGGGTTACTTTCCTTTGCAAATATCTATTAACCTTAGACCAACCTCCTCTTGTTGACTTAGAAACTTTGCTACATAAATATTTCTCCAATAATATTATATGCCATTTCAAAAAGTAGACAGCACCTATTTATTGAGCAATTACATGTGACAGATCCTGAACAAGCTCTTTATATGCATAAATCTTTCTGCAGGGAGATTTCTATAGCCCTAATGCCATTTCACATCTCATTTTATTCATTATTTGCTTCATTGAGCACACATTTAGTTTTCATTCACCATGTGCCTGGTATTACACTAAGTGCTGGGGACATGTCAAGGAGCAAAATGAAGTCATGACTTCATGGAAAGTGGGCTTCAAAGTACCGGACAAGTCCCTGGAACTCTGGGCCCCCCTTTTATGCTTCTTGTTTATATTTTGCTTTGTGTGCAGTATACAATAAATATTTCTTAAACACTAAAAGCTTATGCCAAAGATGCAAACATCTGGAAACCTGGAGGCAAGGAACCCATCTTCAGATGTGTCGTGGAGATGTTGAAGAATTGTCAGACAGCAACGCCCCAAGACACTCTGTTCAAGTCCAAGTGCTCCGTGTAGCACTGCCACCAGGGTGGAGAGGGTATGGTGACAGCCAGCCCCAGGAAGCACTGAGAGGACAATGTTTGTTTCTTAGAGTTCACCTCGCATGCTTGCCTCCTTCCCTTCCTTCTTCTCCTTTCCCTCCAGAATCATCTCAATAGTTACTGTAATAACATTTACTATAAACCTTGCCTTGCTCTTCTGAAAAGTATTGGCATGGTAGAGAGGAGTAAAGTTAATATATATTATTAAAGTATAGAATTTCAAATACTAGGATTCAGGAAAAGGAAGTTCCATCAGGACAAATGGCTTCCATAAAACTTCAAATTTTGGTACCTACAAGGGATGAACCGCTTGCAAAGAAAGGTGGCATTGTTCTTAGCAATGAAAGTAGGGAAAGCAGTTTGATAGTGATAGAGTGGTCAGAGTTTTACTTTTTAAGCAAAGAAATTTCTTAGCTTGCATTTTCTAAACTCGATAAACATTAACTTTTGGAAAGGTTAATTTCAGAACTGAATAGCCAAGCTATCAAAAAGCTTACTGTCTGGAAAGGTTGATAAGGACACCCGAAAAAAAAAAAGGGAAACAAATCTGTTTTTCTTAGAATATATCCAACTGATCAAACCTTCATTCCTGACAGCACACAGATTTCCTGACTTTCAATCTGACACCCATAAATATTCCAGCTCAGTGGGTCTTTGGGTTCCCTAGTCTCTATAAATATACCATAGCTTTTGATTGTTTTATGATGGAAGTTTATTTTATTTTATTTTTGCCTGCACAGTTGGCTTTGTTTTTTTCTATGCTTTATAGACCCTTGTCTTTTTATTAGTTCAGTGTTCCCTGTTGATTTTGTGTTTTATATTCCTGCTGTCACCACCAGAACCTCACTGTAAACAAGAATGTTGTATCTCAGTGGGTTATTTTCTGTTAATGACCTGTGATACAGTATATAAATAAACCAGAGAGTCATCCACAGGTGCAGTTTATTAGAGTTATTGCACTGTGGCTTGGGTAATGTTCCTTGGTTCTTTAAAACTTTGCCTGCTTTAGGAAGCAAAGGGGCCAGCTAGCTGGCAGTTTTGAAGAGAGAAAAATGAACCCGTCACTCTGCAATGGATGGGAACCCAGACAAATAATCATCATTTTAATTTCTCAGTGTCAACATCGAGGTTGCTATATGACTTAAAAAATTTCACTCAGCCAAATTACCCAGATAAAGTGGTCTGGTCTTAATAGTTGTCTTGAGCAGGAGTAGAGGGAACACACAGTGGTCCCGCCCCACACATAAAAAATAAAACCACAGGAAAACACACACACACACACACACACACACTCTACTGCTCAATTAGAAGGAGAGGGATTGTTTGGGGTTGCACACAGGTGCATAATGAAGACCGATAATGATAGTTTATTAATGAATTCTCATAACCCCCAGTGAGGTAGGTGTTATTAAGACTCAGGTTCACATGGGGCCATGGAGGCTAAGTAACTCGCCCAAGGCCACACAGTGAATCAATCTCTACTCTGGAAACAGAGACATCAAATGAGCTCCTGCCACACCTTGTGCTCTAACCACTAGATCATGGTCTGTTTTTGTCTTGGGATGAAATTAGCAGAAGTGAAACTGGAGCTGAAGAGTCAAGAAATAGAAGGGATATTTGGTAATGATTTCAGAAGGGAAATGAAAGGCAATAAAGGGCTCTGAGGATCCTGTAATGTGCTTCAGTGAACAGATACGTACCTCTGGCTTTGAAATACATTAGGAACAGATTGTGCCACACAGCAGATACACTCAGAGAAGACAAGAAAAGGAATACAGGTAAAGTGGGAAATGCAGCAGAGGAAACTAATGTTCTGGACACTCTATATTATTATGTAGGGTTCTGAAAACATACTTTAGTCTCAGACTCTTCCCTTGTTGGTGGAATGATCTAGAGAATAAGGCAGCAGGCTTTTGCCTCACTAATCAAGAACGGAATATTAATACATATTCCTTTGAAGTCAAATCCTGTTTTCTTGTTATTCACAATAAAAGTAATGTTCACGTATAGATCTTCATGATTATCCATCATTGGTATTAAAAAAAGAAAATCTCTACATTTCTGCCACTGGTATCCAGGAGGCATCCATCTAAGCTAACAAAAGCAACCCATGCATAACAAATCCCTAGTAATTTAAGATGTTTAACTAGTGCATGCACAGCCATACCTGTCATCAAAATGATGAGTTTCACTTTGATGCATCTCAATCTTCAAATTTGTTCCAGGTCCTTTATCAGACAGACATTCTTATTTCTCATTGCGGTGTTTGTTCTGGAAATATTTCTGCTGAGTGGAACTGCATGATCAGTTAGCTCCACTCCTTATCAAATATATAAAAAGCATGCAATCTATGCCTTTGCACAGAATTAGTTTAGTGAGTTATCACTCTAATACAACTTGTTTGAATTTTCTAACCTAAAGTGAACTATTGAAAAAGAAACCATAAATTTGACAACAGCCAAGTGATAACTGTCCTCAGGTTTGTGTTTGATTGTCTCACTTGCCATCCCATGGTGTCACCACTCTTTCATTCTTGGAGCATCAATATTGTTCATCTTTAAAGCACCTGTTAGTTTAGAGGGCTGTGGCAAGAAAGTGGCACCTGTCTTTGTTGTTGGAAAGAAAGCAGAGCTACCAGGGTGTGAAGATCACACAAGAGTTCTTTGCTTCCGTTGTACTTTGCATCTCTCCAGTTATTTCTCACCAACATTTTGTTTTCTGGAAGCATAATAATCAAGTAATTAAAGACCTGCATCCATAAGAACTTCTCTCCACATGGACTATCTATGTGGTTTATATCTTTATAGTCTCCTTATTAGTGATGTATCAAGTCATGTTAAGATGGTAAGCAAGAGAAAAATCCCTTGTGATAGATCTTTCCTGCCTATGGAATCTCTGTAATCACTATCTAATATTAAATCCAGTTACTAGTTGCCATTGCTATTTTGTTGTTGTTCTTGTGCAAAGAAGAAACACCTACACTATTATTTATCAGTAGAAAAGCTATTTTTGAGAAGCACAGGTACCTTGAATAGTGACCATGATGCTTCTTTAACAACTAACATCTAATGTAATTATCAGTGTATTTTAAGTGCAGGGTATTTCTCATGACTATACCCATTTCACCATGGGCTTAGTTTCTTCTATTTCTGTTATTTCACACCTTGCTTCCACTTTTACTAATTTAATTTCTAACTTATTAAATAAGAACAGAAAAAAATGAAAACTTTTACCTTTTGTCTCCTTTGAGAAATTATTTCAGAGCAGCATTTGAAAGTAATATTTTATATGCTTAATTAAATGCATGTATAAGTGCATATTAAGATACATAACTTTTTTAGTGATTTACACAACACATAATATTTCATCATAGAATTAAAAGTTAATATAGGAAAACACTATCAAAAAGGCCTCCAGAGTTAGAATGGTAAGATGATTGAGGGAATTAAATGGCTCCTCCATGTTGTTTCCTTCAGCTGAAACTTCTGGGAGCATCAGACACCAGGAAATGCAGGTTCAGAGGGCCAGAAGAGGTTGTTAGGGGATGATCTGCCAGAGGGCTACATCAAAGTGGGCCAGGGGAAGGTTGGGCCAATGCCACAGACAGGCCCAGGACACTGTCTTTCTTTGGTGATTCTCAGTAGTGTTGAATGATGGATATATAGTTTTCTTTTTCTACCATCAATATTATTTTGCCATGAGTAGACTTGGTTTTCTCTTGAATAGAGGGGAATCTTAGTGTTAGTAATCATAATAGAAATTGAAAGGAAATTAGAGATTTATTCAAGCAGACACCTGATGCCAGAATCCATAATGCATTATTTCTGCTAAATAGAAATCCACCTTTATAGGAATACTTGCAGTGAAAGTAAATTTACCACACTTCAAAGTAGTTGTTCCAAAGTCAGCCTCCCTGTAGCTTTTGTTTATTCATCTAGTTCTGCCTTACGAAGCTATCACAACAAGCAACTCCCTTCCAGGGGTCATGCTTCTGTGATTTGACAGTCACCATCCCTGATAAGTCCCTCTTCTCCTGACCTGAGATGCCAGGTCACTTCAGCCGCCCGTTAGCTCACAGGGCTCTAAGACCATTCCTATCTTCCTGAATGCTATCCGTTGGATGCACATGGGTTTGTCAAGATTTCAACAATAAATATTACTCAATATTCCAGATATGGTTTAATCAATGCAGCATGTAATAGAGATATTGATTTCTATGGTTTAGATATTATACCTCTACTGATGCCATTTAAATTTGCTTACATGGTGATCAGCTGTATCACAGAATTCAATTAGGGTAAGCTTGAAGAACATTAACTTCTTCAGACATGTTCACGTTTACATTGCACCACTATATCTTACCTATCCTGCCTTTTATGTATCATTAGATTATGTTAATTAAGTGTTTGGGGAAGGAGATAAAATAGCCATTCTTTTGTGTGCCTATAGATTGTCACCTAAAGTATATGTTATTTTTTGCATCCTGAATGTTGAGACATATTCATGTACTGTACCATTTCTGGTGTAAGGGGCAAGAATAGTCAGGGAACTTCAAGAAAGGTTGTATTAGGAATAGTTAAAAGAACTGGGAAAGCAGCATAAAGAAATGAGTTTATACCATTTTCTTTTGTGAGTTCTATTCCAATATCAGAACAGCTGCTGTTTACAGGTAGAATTTAAACTAATGGGTTTATATTAAAATATGGCAAAATTGAGCCCAATATTATGAAGAATTACTTTGTCATTAGAGCTTTTCAAAAGTGGCGTAGGCAGTTTTGGGCAATATGAGCTGCCTGTCACTGATGGTTTAAAAAAAAAAAGAAAAATTATTGACTGATAATACTGTTAAAGGCATTAATTTCTCTGATGAAGCCCTGGGCTAATTATTTATTCAAGCTAAAGAAGTTATAAGCATTTTTTTGTAAACAAGTAACATTTACATTTATCCCCATTAAATGTTATTTTATTGCTTTGGTTCATTCCTTATTGTTAATATTAATATTATTATGATTTTGTAGTATTGGGGGTCAAATTCAGGGCTCCATGCATGTAAGAGAAATACTCTATCATTGAGCTACACTCCTTACCCCAAATCCTTATTTTGTCATATTTTGTAATTTGATGCTACTTGCTGTGTTAACTTTATCACGTTAGGCCCAAGGTGAGGCAGAGCATCATTGTGGAAAAACATAGCAGAGGAAATTACTCCACTCATGGTGGTCAGTAAGCAAAGAGAGAGGGAGGAGCAGGGAAGGAGCCAGGGGTCAAGATGTAATCCCCAAAGGTACACCTTCAGTGACATCCTTCAGTGATATCCTTCATCTATGTTCCACCTGTCTAGAGTTACCACCTAGTAGTCATTAGTCATTCCAAATTATCAATCTGTCAAATGGATTAATCCCTCATTTAGGTTATGGCTCTTATCCTCTAATCATTTCACATCCTAGTTAATTCAGGAGTTTTTGAGGGAACACATACCCCAAACCATTATATTCCACCTCTGGCTTCAAATATTTCATGTGCATTTCACTATGCAAAGTGCATTTCATCCGTCTGTAAGAATCCCCATAGCCTTACCATATCTGGATTTCCAAAACAAATTCATGGCTATTATCTTTGTAAAAATCAAAATAAAGTTACGTATATCCAACATACAATGACACAGGGTAAACATCTCCATTCTAAGAGGGAGGAATAGAGATGAAGAAAAAAGGAACGGGACCCCCAAAAAGGTCAAAATCCAACAAGGCAAGAAAATCGTGTAGCTCACTGTTTGGCCTCTGGGGACATGGTAATAAGATATGATCTCCAAAGGGCATGGGCAGTCCCAACCCCTTGGCTTTGTTGAATGCATTTCTCGCGGCCTCTTTCTTAGTATGGCTGTCTCCACTGCTAGCAGCTTTTCTCATCAGAGAGTCCATAAAACTGCCATCCCTTAATTCCTGGAATCTCCATTCCAGCTTCAGATTCAAATTCACAACTTAATATGTTAATATTAATATTAATATTAACTTTGTTAATATATGACTCTCTCAGGTAAGTCTACTGGGATTCCAGGCATGGTACAATTTTCTGCCTTCCAATACTTCTTTTGAAATCTCAGTGAAAGTCTCCACGATCCCCTTCAATTCCAGCATTCTGAATTCCTGCAGAACCAGCACCACATGAATGATGCCAAGGTCTGAAGGCAGCTCAAGCATTAGTTAGGTATTCTGTGACTATGGCTATAGTGGTCTGTGTGTGCCTGGGCAGCTCAGCACAGTGAAACAAATTCCTAGGCCTCCCTGTGCAGGCAAAGTGCCCCCATATTCTCTTTGAAAAAAAAGTGTTTACTTTTACACTCTTGAGGCATCTTTCCTATTGTCTCTATGCAAGGTACTTAGCATGACTTTAGTGGCTAGATTCCCTTCAGCAACCATACCTTCCTTGACCTCAGCTTTACTGATAATACTTTGGTCAAATTACAAGTTTTCAAAATAATTCTCTGCTTCCTGATCCCAATTCTCACAGTAAACCTGGCTAATGACTGATATAGCAATATCCATGCCACCATCTAAATATTGTGTTGCCTTAAATTTTTCTTTGCCAGACCAGTTAGTCCATTGTGTTTAAATAAGTCCTCACACAAAGTCACAAGACATGGAAAAAAAATGTGAACAAGTTCTTTGCCACAATATAACATGAATGGCCTTCAATCCAATTCCCAGTAGAATTCTTCCTCTTTAAAAACTCATGAGCATAGTCTTTATTGTCTACATTTCTACTGGCATGCTCATCTTCTCATTTCCCATCAGATTCATCCATGAACTCTTAACATTCTAAGCCTTCTCCAGCCTGCATCTTCAACCTTTTCCAAACTCCTCCCACAAACTATTCCCAAAGGCTTTTGAGCCATCTGATCAGGCTAGTCACAGCCATGATTCCACTTCTTGGTACCAATTTCTGTGTTAAGTCAGATTTTCATCACTGTGACAAAAATATCGGAGAAAATTGAGAAGAGGAAAAATGTATTTTGTCTTCTCACAGTTTCAGAAGTTCATTCCATGGTTGGCCAACCCCATCACTCTAGGCCTGAAGTGAGGCAGAACATCATGGTGTAAAGGTGTGATAGAAGAAAGCTACTCAATGTTTGGAGGAGATTGAAAATAAAGAAGTTCTGCATCCAGAAAAATGACCAAAGTAAAATAGTGGGCACAGGAAAGATGGAAATGGTTGGATGGGAGAGCTACCAAATAGATTGAAGAAAGATTTGGTTTGGAGCTTGAGTAAAAAATAAACCTTGTGGACCAATTAGCTTCTGCTCCAGTGCAACTGATGTGTGGAATTGTTGGTCCTCTGTAAAGTGAGTGTGCAGCCAATCACAGACACTTAAAACTTCCTTTGTTGTTCAACATTTATCTGCAATAATCATTCCCTCTTGAAATATGGAACTTTTGCTCATTTCTGTTCCTAATGATCATCTTTAAATCTCTACATTTTTTCAATTATTGTAAAGACTGTCTCTGATTGCATGTGAAAATTATTTCAGCCCATGAGCTATAACTCATTTAGGTTTACACATTTCAGTAGCTGGTGAGAAGATCCTAGAGCATCTCAGAATCCTACATCCTAAAATGTTATGAACCACTATTATTTTTTTCTTAAAGTTGGTGCCATCTTCTTTTTCTTTTTTTCTTTTTTTTAAAACTTGAACTGTTGTAAGTTAATAGTTATATCTCAGTGCACTATCACATCATACATGCCTCTGCTGAACATGGATGTTTTGTGTTTTGTGTTTTTTTTTTTTTTTGCTCTTTTGTGACTTTGAGTGTAATTGCATTAAGAGATGACCAAGAGGTAAAATGCTTCCTGTGGTTAACAGTTAGAAGAAGCATCTGTCAATAACAGTAGCACAGAAAGTTCAGGGTGGTATAGCTATGAGACATGTTTTTGCAGATAGGGTATTAAAACCACCAATAGATAAGACTGAAAAAGACAAAGATATTGAAGATTTTCAGTGATAGGTATGATAAATTAATTTGTTTTAAGTGCAAAAATCTCAGAGTTAAACCTAAATATCCAAGTCATTTATTGATCAAGTAAGTTTGACATTAAGAAGAGAGTAAATACTGATTGTATTGTTTGTCAAGAATAATCTGGGATATACCAAGTAAAATAGAAAATTGAAGGTGAATGGAATATTTGGAAAGTTATCTACTCAAGTTTTAAGGAGCATTTATGCTGTGAATTTTCAGATACTGATTGGACATTGTTTATCTAGATCAGAATGTAGATAATAATCAGACTGTGTAAGTACCACGCACTAACCAATTGTGTAATAAGAATCGTAATGCATTCAGTTTTCATATATAAATTTAAAAAAAGAATTAAAAATAAAGAAAAATAGAAATGTCTGCCCCTTAATATCACTGGGAAGATTAAATGAACTTATAATAGGATTAGAATCATGCCAGGCCAATGAAAATACTTAATAAATGTTATCTATTATGCTATTAATTTGAAAAAAAATCAGACTGAGTGTTCTGACAGGATACTATCTGAAAAAATGTTTAAGTCCTAAGCAAACTTGAAATGCTGACACACTGGTATCTTGTTCAAACAACAAAAAAAAAAAAGAAGAAGAAAAAGAAAAAATCCCTCAAACATGACCCATGAGAGAATACCAATAGAATAGAATGCAATCTGTTCCTTGGAATCCACTACTGTGGGTACATACCAAATGAGGATATCGGGGACTGAGAATTGCCAGCATCTGAGATATTTGAAAGAGGTGAATGAGTTACCTGTGCATTACTATGCAGATGAGAACTATCTTCTAGCTGCACAAGCTCATTGCAAGAAAACTGGACTGGAAACAATCTGTAAAATGTATCGCTTCGGGATACAAATCCCTCTCTTGAACTCCTTGTGAAAAGTAATGATTTGGCATTCAATTTCCTTCATAGAGACATTCCACCTTGTGATGCCACAGTGTTCCTTTCTCACCCAACTTGACACCAGTGACACTGGTTACACTAATGTGGCCTTTTCTAAAACCCTCATGCAGATACCATAAGTGTTTATAGAACGGGTAGCACCATTACAGTTAGTTTGAATTTGTGCACGCTTGAAGCTTTAAAAATTAGTTAGAAATACAACATTAATTGCTTATCTTTGCCTATTTCATTCATCAGTTTATTTCTCCATTTGTAAACTGTGATAATACTTACATTTTTGGCTGACTTTATTTAGTTATTCATATATATTCCATCACAGATATTTTAATGTGGTTGATTATAGGGTCTTGCCCTAGGCCCTGTTTCTTTGTTTTCATTTTATAGCATACAGTATATCTACAGATTGCCTCTAAAAACTAAAATTGTTTGGAATTATGAAACACTTATGGCTGGCAGAGCAGTTTCCAGTTATAGAGCTTATGTATATTTATCTATTTGATTACTTATTATCATTCCCCCTACATGCTACATTATAAACTCCATGAAAACAGAACTGTCTGTTTTGTTCTTAATTTCATTATCCACACTTCTCTACATGTCTGGTAGGAATAAATATCTATCAAAGAATGAATTAAAATTAAATTTTGCCCTTACATTTCTCCTCTCTTGACCTCAGATGTATTTTTTTTTAGTCTGTTCTTCCATTGTTACACTGAAGGCCATTCACTGGCCTGAAGGTGATTATTGTTTTAGATCCTTTTGGATATCTAATGTACTGACCCCTTTCCTCTAAGCATCAGATGAAACCTCTTTCTTGTTAGTCATCCTCTGCAGAATGTAGGTGTAAAAGTTTTGTTTCTTTTCTCTTTGAAACTTGCCCCCACACAACTTAGACCATTTGGAGTGATTATTATAGGTTACTACCAACATTTTGTGTGTGCTTTTGGTCTTGGGTCGCTCTTCCAAATTATGCACATGTACATTTAAAATTGAAACTAATGAGATATCTTTCTGAACAACTCCAGGACTTCTTTGGATATTTTTATTCCCCTCATGGTTCATTTACAGTTTTGTAAATTTATAGAATCTCTTGAACATGCCATGTTCTCTCCCTAATAATTGCCTTCTATAAAACAGTACCCCAGGGTCTTGCATCAGTGTGCCACATTTTTCTTTAACCCATTTGAAATGTTTTTCTTTAACCTGAAGTGAAAGTAGAGTGAATACTGTGTGCTCCATCTACAATTGTATCTCATTTAATCTTTACACTGACTTTGGGAGTTGGCATTCCTATTTTATAATTTTGAAACAGAAATACAGATTGCTTTTCAGATATAAATCTGAAGTCCTAGACTTATACTCTGTTACACTTTGTATAAATCCAACCACTTAACACTTAATCTAGTGGGTTTTTTTGTTCATACCATGCGTTCCTAATTAACCTTATCACTCTTACCAAATACTCTCAAGCTTTGAATAAAAACCTGCTTTATTTTTTTTTTTGTTAAACAAAACATTATTCTGTATATTTTTTGCCTTACTCTTTTGTGTTCTGGGTGATTATAACTTTACTAACAAGTTAAAAGTTTCAAAATGATTTGTTCATTTTTCCAGTAGAGTTAAAATGTGTTTCTTCTGTTTATACTTTTGAATCTATATTTTAAAAGGGATATTAGGATATCATTTGTTAAGTGTCTACTGTAGCAAATGCTATGCTAAGTACTTTGTTTTTATTATCTCCTCCAGATTTTTGGACAAAATAAGATGTTACATTTAATTTGGCTGTTCTTTTCCCTTTTCTTCTTGTTGAATTGAATTAAAATGCTTCTTTAATTTTTGTATTTGTTCTTTTTAGATATACATGACAGTACAGTGTCTTTTGACATATATTATACATAAACAGAACATAGCTTATTCTAATTGGGATCTCATTCTTTTTTTTTCATGTTTTTACATCTTTTTTATTATTAATTTTTATTGTTGGTTGTTCAAAACATTACATAGTTCTTGATATATCATATTTCACACTTTGATTCAAGTGGGATATGAACTCCCATTTTTACCCCATATACAGATTGCAGAATCACATCAGTTACACATCCATTGATTTACATATTGCCATACTAGTGTCTGTTGTATTCTGCTGCCTTTCCCATCCTCTACTATCCCCACTCCCCCCCCTCCCCTCCCCTCTTCTCTCTCTACCCCCTCTACTGTAATTCATTTCTCCCCCTTATATTTTTTCCCTTTCCCCTCACCTCCTCTTGTATGTAATTTTGTATACCCCTGAGGGTCTCCTTCCATTTTCATGCAGTTTCCCTTCTCTCTCCCTTTCCCTCCCACCTCTCATCCCTGTTTAATGTTAATCTTCTTCTCATGCTCTTCGTCCCTACTCTATTCTTAGTTACTCTCCTTATATCAAAGAAGACATTTGGCATTTGTTTTTAAGGGATTGGCTAGCTTCACTTAGCATAATCTGCTCTAATGCCATCCATTTCCTTGCAAATTCCATGATTTTGTCATTTTTTAATGCAGAGTAATACTCCATTGTGTATAAATGCCACATTTTTTTTATCCATTCGTCTTTTGAAGGGCATCTAGGTTGGTTCCACAGTCTTGCTATTGTGAATTGTGCTGCTATGAACATGGATGTAGCAGTGTCCCTGTAGTATGCTCTTTTTAGGTCTTTAGGGAATAGACCAAGAAGGGCAATAGCTGGGTCAAATGGTGGTTCCATTCCCAGCTTTCCAAGAAATCTCCATACTGCTTTCCAAATTGGCTGCACCAATTTGCAGTCCCACCAGCAATGTACAAGTGAACCCTTTTCCCCACATCCTCGCCAGCACTTGTTGTTGTTTGACTTCCTAATGGCTGCCAATCTTACTGGAGTGAGATGGTATCTTAGGGTGGTTTTGATTTGCATTTCTCTGACTGCTAGAGATGGTGAGCATTTTTTTCATGTAGTTGTTGATTGATTATATGTCTTCCTCTGAGAAATGTCTGTTCAGGTCCTTGGCCCATTTGTTGATTGGGTTATTTGTTATCTTATTGTCTAATTTTTGGAGTTCTTTGTATATTCTGGATATTAGGGCTCTGTCTGAAGTGTGAGGAGTAAAGATTTGTTCCCAGGACGTAGGCTCCCTATTTATCTCTCTTAACGTTTCTTTTGCTGAGAAAAAACTTTTTAGTTTGAGTAAGTCCCATTTGTTGATTCTAGTTATTAACTCTTGTGCTATGGGTGTCCTATTGAGGAATTTGGAGCCTGACCCCACAGTATGTAGATCATAGCCAACTTTTTCTTCTATCAGACGCCGTGTCTCTGATTTGATATCAAGTTCCTTGATCCACTTTGAGTTAACTTTTGTGCATGGCGAGAGAAAGGGATTCAGTTTCATTTTGTTGCATATGGATTTCCAGTTTTCCCAGCACCATTTGTTGAAGATGCTATCCTTCCTCCATTGCATGCTTTTAGCCCCTTTATCAAATATAAGATAGTTGTAGTTTTGTGGATTGGTTTCTGTGTCCTCTATTCTGTACCATTGGTCCACCCGCCTGTTTTGGTACCAGTGCCATGCTGTTTTTTGTTACTATTGCTCTGTAGTATAGTTTGAAGTCTGGTATCGCTATACCGCCTGATTCATACTTCCTGCTTAGCATTGTTTTTGCTATTCTGGGTCTTTTATTTTTCCAT
Source organism: Callospermophilus lateralis (assembly GCF_048772815.1). Taxonomy (NCBI): domain Eukaryota; kingdom Metazoa; phylum Chordata; class Mammalia; order Rodentia; family Sciuridae; genus Callospermophilus; species Callospermophilus lateralis. Next base: position 38,440,133 of record NC_135307.1, on the reverse strand, counting down.
ATGAAGTTCATGATTGCTTTCTCTATTTCTACAAGAAATGCCGTTGGGATTTTGATTGGCATTGCATTAAACCTATAGAGAACTTTGGGTAATATGGCCATTTTGATGATGTTAGTTCTACCTATCCATGAACAGGGTATATTTTTCCATCTTCTAAGATCTTCTATTTCTCTCTTTAGGGTTCTGTAGTTTTCATTGTATAAGTCTTTCACCTCTTTTGTTAGGTTGATTCCCAAGTATTTTATTTTTTTTGAGGATATTGTGAATGGAGTCGTTGTCCTCATTTCCATTTCAGAGGATTTGTCGCTGATATACAGGAATGCCTTTGATTTATGCGTGTTGATTTTATATCCTGCCACTTTGCTGAATTCATTTATTAGCTCTAATAGTTTCTTTGTAGACCCTTTTGGGTCTGCTAGGTATAGAATCATGTCAGCTGCAAATAGTGATAATTTGAGTTCTTCTTTTCCTATTTTTATGCCTTTAATTTCTTTCGTCTGTCTAATTGCTCTGGCCAGTGATTCGGGAACTATGTTGAACAGAAGTGGTGAGAGAGGGCATCCCTGTCTTGTTCCAGATTTTAGAGGGAATGCCTTCAGTTTTTCTCCATTCAGAATGATGCTAGCCTGAGGCTTAGCATGGATTGCTTTTACAATATTGAGGTATGTTCCTGTTATCCCTAGTTTTTCTAGAGTTTTGATCATAAAGGGATGCTGTACTTTGTCAAATGCTTTTTCTGCATCTATCGAGATGATCATATGGTTCTTATTTTTAAGCCTATTGATGTGGTGAATAACATTTATTGATTTCTGTATATTGAACCAGCCTTGCATCCCAGGGATAAATCCTACCTGATCATGGTGCACAATTTTTTTTGATATGTTTTTGTGTCCGATTCACCAGAATTTTATTGAGGATTTTTGCATCTAGGTTCATTAGAGATATTGGTCTGTAGTTTTCTTTCTTTGAAGTGTCTTTGTCTGGTTTAGGAATTAGGATGATGTTGGCCTCGTAGAATGAATTTGGAAGTTCTCCCTCTTTCTATTTCCTGAAATAGCTTGAAAAGTATTGGTATTAGTTCCTCTTTAAAGGTTTTGTAATACTCTGCCGTATACCCATCCGGTCCTGGGCTTTTCTTAGTTGGTAGTCTTTTGATGGTTTCTTCTATTTCCTCAATTGATATTGGTCTGTTTAGGTTGTCAATATCCTCCTGACTCAATCTGGGCAGATCATATGACTTAAGAAATTTATCGATGCCTTCACTATCTTCTATTTTATTGGAGTATAAGGATTCAAAATAATTTCTGATAATCTTCTGTATTTCTGAAGTGTCTGTTGTGATATTGCCTTTTTCATCCCGTATGCTAGTAATTTGAGTTCTCTCTCTTCTTCTCTTCGTTAGCGTGGCTAAGGGTCTGTCGATTTTATTTATTTTTTCAAAAAACCAACTTTTAGTTTTGTCAATTTTTTAAATTGTTTATTTTGTTTCAATTTCATTAATTTCAGCTCTGATTATAATTATTTCTTGCCTTCTACTTCTTTTGCTGTTGTTTTGCTCTTCTTTTTCTAGGATTTTGAGATGAAGTATTAGATCATTTATTTGTTGGTTTTTTCTTTTTTAAGGAATGAACTCCAAGCAATGAATTTTCCTCTTAGAACTGCTTTCAATGTGTCCCATAGATTCCGATATATTGTGTCTGTGTTTTCATTTATCTCTAAGAATTTTTTAATTTCCTCCTTGATGTCTTCTATAACCCATTGATCACTCAGTAACCTATTATTCATTCTCCAAGTGATGCATGATTTTTCCTTACTTCTTTTATCGTTGATTTTCAATTTCATTCCATTATGATCAGATAAGATGCATGGTATTATTTCTAATCCTTTATATTGTCTAAGAGTTGCCCTGTGACATAATATATGATCTATTTTGAGAAGGATCCATGTGCTGCTGAGAAAAAAGTGTAACTGCTTGATGTTGACATATATTGACATATATTCTATATATGTCAATTAAGTCTAGGTTATTAATTATGTTATTGAGTTCTATAGTTTCCTTATTCAACTTTTGTTTGGAAGATCTGTCCAGTAGTGAGAGAGGTGTGTTGAAGTCTCCCATGATTATTGTATGGTGGTCTATTAGACTCTTGAACTTGAGAAGAGTTTGTTTGATGAACATAGCTGCACCATTGTTTGGGGCATATATATTTATGATTGTTATGTCTTGTTGGTGTATGGTTCCCTTGAGCAGTATGTAGTGTCCCTCTTTATCCCTTTTGATTAACTTTGGCTTGAAATCTATTTTATTTGATATGAGTATGGACACTCCTGCTTGTTTCCGAAGTCCATATGAGTGATATAATTTTTCCCAACCTTTCACCTTCAGTCTATGTATGTCTTTTCCTATCAAATGCATCTCCTGAAGGCAGCATATTGTTGGGTCTTGTTTTGTGATCCATTCTACTAGCCTGTGTCTCTTAATTGGTGAGTTTAAGCCATTAACATTTAGGGTTATTATTGAGATATGGGTTGTTCTTTCAGCCATATTTGTTTATTTATGTTACTAAACATGGTTTGTTTTCCTCTTTGATTATTTTCCCCCCCGCCCTTTACTGTACTACCTCCCGCTGTTGGTTTTCATTGATATTTTCCATTTCCTCTTCCTGTAATATTTTGCCGAGGATGTTTTGAAGAGATGGTTTTCTAGCTGCAAATTCTTTTAACTTTTGTTTATCGTGGAAGGTTTTAATTTCATCTTCCATCCTGAAGCTTAATTTCGCTGGATACACAATTCTTGGTTGGAACCCATTTTCTTTCAGTGTTTGAAATATGTTATTCCAGGATCTTCTAGCTTTCAGAGTCTGTGTTGAAAGATCAGCTGTTGTCCTGATTGATTTACCCCTAAATGTAATCTGCTTCCTTTCTCTTGTAGCTTTTAAAATTTTCTCCTTATTCTGTATGTTGGGCATCTTCATTATAATGTGTCTAGGTGTGGATCTCTTATGATTTTGCACATTCGGCGTCCTGTAGGCTTCTAGGATTTGGGATTCTGTCTCATTCTTCAAGTCTGGGAAGTTTTCTCGTGTTATTTCATTGAATAGATTGCTCATTCCTTTGGTTTGGACCTCTATACCTTCCTGTATGCCAATGACTCTTAAGTTTGGTCTCTTTATGTTATCCCATATTTCTTGGATGTTCTGCTCATGGTTTCTTAACAGTCTTGCTGAGCTGTCTATCTTCTTTTCAAGTTGAAATACTTTGTCTTCTTTGTCTGATGTTCTATCTTCTAAGTTTTCTACTCTGCTGGTAGTATTCTCAATTGAGTTTTTAAGTTGGTTTATTGCTTCCTGCATTTCTAGGATTTCTGTTTGTTTGTTTTTATAACCTCTATCTCCCTGTATAATTGATCTTTTGCTTCTTGGATTTGTTTATGTAATTCTTTGTCAAGTGGTCGAAGTGGTCTTTCATTGTCTGATTTTGCTGTCTAATGTCTTCCTTGAGACACCAGATCATCTGAAGCATGTATATCCTGAATTCTTTATCTGACATTCCATCTGCTGCAGATATTACCTCTTCTAAAGTTGAGTTGAACTGCATTGCTTGTGGTCCTTTCTTTCCTTGTCTTTTCATACTGTTCGCGTTTCTTTCTGCTTGGTGAAACTGTTGTGTTATTGATTTTTCCCCCTATATATTTATATTGCTCTTGTATAGTTGTAAAGTCTCTCTCGCAGGCGCTGGCGGTGGCTCTGCCCCTCCTCCAATTGGGGCAATGTGCCTACCACGCCGGCAGGCCGCTGGGCCTGTTCTTTCGGTGGTCACAGGTCCGCCTACCTTGCAGGTGCGGGCGGTGGCTCTGACCCTCTGCAGGCCGCTGTGCCTGTTCTGTCTGTCGGTTGCAGGTCTGTCTACCTAGCAGGCGCTGGTGGTGGCTCTGCCCCTCCCCGACCCGGGGCGATGGCGGGCCACTGGGCCTGTTCTGTCGATGGTCACGGTTCCGCCTACCTTGCAAGCGCATGGGGCAGCTGTGCCCCTCCACTGTTGCTGGGTCATTCTTAAGGTGGACTTTCACTTGTTGTATATTCATATATGAACATAGTTAAGTTATCTGACTCATTCTACTGTCTTTCCTATCACCCCTTCACCCCCACTACCTACACCTCATATAGAGCATTCATCTCCAGGATATACAAAGAACTAAGAAAACTTAACACCTTAAAAACAAATAAACCAATAAATTAATGGGCAAAGAAATTGAAAAGGCACTTCACAGAAGAAAAATATGAATGATCAACGAACATAAAAAAGTTCAACGTATCTAGCAAATAGAAAAATTCAGATTAAAACCACACTGAGATTCCATCTCCAGCCAGAAAGTCAATTATCAAGTATAGAATCCCTTGAACATGCCATGTTCTCTCCCTAATAATTGCCTTATTTAAGTAACAATAAATGTTGGCAAGAATGTGGGGGGAAAGGTTCACTTATACATTGGTTGTGGTACTTCAAATTGGTGCAATCACTATGGAAAGCAGTATGGAGATTCCTCGGAAAACTTGGAATGGAACCACCATTTGACCAAGTTGCCCCACTCCTCAGTAGATACCTAAAGGATTTAAAATCAGCATACTATAGTGACACAGCCACATCAATGTTTATAGCAGCTTAGTAAAATCAACCTAGATGCCCTTCAACAGATGAATGAAGAAAGAAAATGTGCTATATATACACAATGGAATATTACTCAGCTGTAAAGAAGAAGGAAATTATGGCATTTGTCAGTAAATGGATGGAACTGGAGACTAAGTGAAATAAGCCAATACCTAAAAAAACCAAAGGCAAAATGTTTTCTATGATATGTGGATGCTAACACACAATAATGTGGAGGAAAGGGACATAGAATGTTTCTTTGAAACAGAAATAGTTGCTCAAATCCCCTTCTCGCTCCCCTTCGTCCTCCCAACATGGGCGCAATAAAAAAGGTTGAAGGAGAGAGAGGGAAAAAATATTTTATGCTAAGTCCTAATGGAATTAGAATTTCTCAGAATTGGCCTGGAGAATAAATGTGTCTTTCATAAACTGTTTAGAATATTAAAGTTAACTTTTCGGGTAAGTGAGGCTTTCCCTACATATCATAGTAAAAAAATAATATTAGCAGGTTAACAGAAGACTTAGGAGTTGTCATGTAATAGTAATAAAATATTTGGGATATTTTTTTTTGCCAACTTTGGTTTGGGATATTTCCTAACCCAAGAACATAGAAAATATCATTAGAGCAATAGAATTTTTAAAGTGTTTGTTAGCCAAATTACCTGCTTCTCATGTGGTCATGGCTACCGAGGTACTAAATCCGGCTACTCTTAATAAATAATCACCTTCTTCCTGAACGGTATCTTCAGAAAGGCTATATTTCCATTGTCCGATTACAAACATGAATCTCATGACATCAAATCTCAGAGGATACAAGATTTATTTGTTCAAAATTTCAGGTTGACTTTGCTACCTAGGCTATGCATTAGTATATATAATCAGAAATTTTTTTCTTATATTTTCTGATATTATCATCTGTGTATATATAGAAAACTGCTGCTATGCTAGTGTTCTGTATGCCACAAAGTTGCAATCAATTGTGCCTAATATTGCAGACTTCTCCATGTATGTGATACACTTTTCCATAGACTCATCAACTCTATTTAAAGTCTTTGATCAGCTGGGCAACTCACTTGCTAACCACATATTCCCTAGTGTTACTTCTGTGCCTTCTCTCATATCTGGGAAACGATTTCACTTTCAGAAAGATAAAGCTCTAATGAGCCCTTAGGAATCTTTGTTCAAAGATGTCCAGTACACCAGGGATCAGCTAAGAAGGTGTCTGAAGTGTGAATTACTTACTGATTAGAAACCAACACTAGATTTTTCTCTATTTCTTGAGGTCACCAATCAAATTCAATCCATGTTCTAAATTCTACCCAACAGCAAAGCCCTTTTTAAAACAAAGCCATTCTATTTTTCTTTATTCTTCCTTCCTCTTTTTTTTTTTTTGCTAAGAAAAATATTTCAAATTCACAGCTTTCAAACTTTGTGCTGAAGGAAAAATTATGCTTTAATAGACCTTGACCCTTTACAAACAGTAAACCATTAAATGACTTAAATAATGCACTGGCTGCCTCCCCAGGGCTAAAATGGGGTTTATAGAAAATGTAATTATCACTAAACAGGGTTGGATTACTAACAATTAGAAATTTGTTAAGAATTTTATAAATGCAAAGTCTAAAAGTATTTTGAGCAGTCTATAGCATTTGTAAAATATAAAGGATAAAAAAGAGTGGTGAGTGAACCTCTTTAGTTTTTACTTTCATTGAATTTTAGAAAAATTTCAGCTTTTAATTAGCTTTCAAAAATATGGGAAAATCTATACACTTCTATACCTTGAGTTTTGTTCTCATTAGTTGGAAAGCAACACCAGCTGAGATGCCATTTAGACCAGATGGAGTTAAGCCTGGGTGAGGAGTCTATCTTCTTAGGTGGCACAATGAACACAGCAATTATTTGGGGTATGTGAGGATTGAACACTGCTCTGCAAAACTCCACAATAACAATGTATCCTGACTTGTTGGAGAGGAGTGTCCTTTTTAGAAAATCTTCAATGCTTAATAACAACAACAACAACAAAAAAGAAACAAAAAAAAAAAAAAGAAAAAGAAAAGAAAGAAAGAAAGAAAAGAAAAGAGACCAGGCGTCTTGGCACATGCCTGTAATCCCAGTGGCTCTAGGGGCTGAGACAGGAGGATCTCAAATTCAAAGCCATTAGCCAAACCGAGGCACTAAGCAAATCAGTGAGACACTGTCTCTAAATAAAATATAAAATAGGCCTGGGGATGTGGCTCAGTGGTTGAATGCCCTGGGTTCAATCCCAGGTACCTTCAAAAAAAAAAAAAAAAGACGAAGAAAAGGAAAAGAAAAAGAGGGGGAAGAAGAAAATGAATGAGCTGAGGAAGGAAATAGAAAGAAGGGAGGTAGGATGAGAGGAAGTAAAGCAGGGAATCATAAAAAAATAAGAAAACCTCCGAAAGTTCTTTGTTCTCTTGCAATGCTGGTGATCGAACCCAGGGCCCCATGGCATTCTGGGAAAACACTCTTACCATTGAGCTCTGTCTCCAGTCCTTCAAAAAGTAATTTATGACTTTGTGTACTAGGTGGAAAAGGATTATTACCTTGTGTCATCACAATATGCAGGTTTCTATTTGGTCTTTCATGTTAATTGTCATTTAAATGTCTGAGGAGCACTTGCAGAGTTTATTGTCAACTAAGGTTAGGATAAAATGTCTTGAATAAGTTAGTTTCTAAAAGTTTTTCCACTGGTTGTTTTATCGTATGTAAGAGAGATACCAATCTCCTGAAAGCAACTGTTTTTCTCTTCTCTTTACTTTCTGCCCAGAGAACTGAATAGAAACTTAAAACCTTAAATTAAAAGAAGCTTCTCTCATTAAATTCAGAGGCAAGAAGTTAGGAATTGCTTAGTCTAGCAAACTCTCAAAGGTTTGATACCTATATGCATTCTGTGGGTAAATTTTTCCTGGTATGCAACATCATTTGAATATACTGAAGACTCATCATTTACCAAGTTGGTAATAATTTTGATACAAAAATAGGCCTCTGTAGGAATGCAGCTCGAACTAAGAACAAGCAACAGTGCTTCCTTTATGATAAATTGACACTAAAGCCCAATCCTGAAAATCTCTTATATTATTTAGTCCAGCAGTGATCAAAGACAGAAGAGAGGAAAGAGCCGGCAGCCTCGTATATTTTCTACTGATGTCCAGATATTGCCAGTAATAGGGGATGCCCTTACTACCAGGGAGAGCTGGAGAGGAACTTTAAACTTCACATTTATAAATCTTCTGGAAAAGTTAGGGGCAGGAGAGAAAAGAAAAATTGGCACAACATCTTCTGGAAGTTCTTTGAAACTACAAATTGTCATTTCCCAGTTTGTGGCAAATGTGAATGTAGGTAGAACAAAAGAGTTGGAATGTCACTGAAATGCTGTTGGGAATGACAGGAAGATGCCAGGAGTCCCCCAGGAAGGGAAAGTCCAGTCACTTACTTTTTTAGTGAATCCCACATTCTGCTGTCAGGCCAATCTTCCTTAAGACCAGTTTTCTCCACCTCACTTGTTGTTTAAAAACTGTGATCACACAATTCACAGTGGCCTATCTATGGAACCAACCTAGGTGTCATCAATGGATGAATGGATAAAGAAATTCTGGTAGGTATACACAATGGAGTTTTATCCATCCATGAAGAAAAATGAAATTATGTCATTTGTTAGAAAATGGATGAAACTAGAGATCACTATGTTAAGCAAAGTAAGTGTCAGGGGTCATATTTTCTCTCATATGTGGATGCCACAGAGGAAAAAAAGGAAAATAAAGAGGGAGGGCAGAGGTCTCATGAAAATCAAGGGGAGATCAGTAGAGAAAAGGGGCTGATGGGTGGGAGAAAAGCGAGGGGGGAAGTACTTGGGAGTGATATTGGTCAAATTATATTGCTATAGTTTGGACATGCATGCATATATAAAAAAAAAAATCCCATCATTATGTGCAACTATAATGCACCAATAAAAATGTGGAAAGAAGAAAACAACTGTGACATCACAGAAGCTGACAGTAGGTTGGCTGAGGGTGGTTACTGAGTCAAAGGGAAAGGAGGGCTGAGGAGAAATGATCCATGATCTCTAAATTACAGTGAGACAGGAGCAAGAAGTTCTGGTGTGCTTTTGCACAGTGGAATGACTAAAGAAAATGATAATGTACTACTTATTTCAAAAAGTTGTAAGAAAGGATTTTGAAAGTTTCACCCACAAAGAAACGTTCATGTTTGAGAAGAATGTGCTCAACTATATTTAAACATTGTACAATATGCACATGCATCCAAATATCACCTGGTACCCCATAAATATATGCAACTTTTATGTTTTTTAATGTATATATTTTAGTTGTAGATGAACACATAACATCTTCATTTATTTTTATGTGGTGCTGAGGATCAAACCCAGTGCCTCACACATGCAAGGCAAGTGCTTTACCACTGAGCTATAGCCCCAGCCCGACTTTTATGTTTTTATGTATTAGTTCAAAATAAAATGTATTTAAACTTAAGGGAAAAACATTTCCATGTTTCCTCATTCCTTATGGGCTATAGAGTTATGGGATGGCTTAAATCCCATAATGTAAAAAGTTTATGAACAATAGTCTATACTTTAGCTTTTTAAAGTTTAAACAATTATGGTTAGTATAACATATTACATTCTAGTGTATTTTAATTGTTATCAATAATACAGAAAATAATTTATATATTTTCATTTCAAAAGTAGTATTTTTTTTCAGTTAAAACAGTTAATTAAATGACCTAATCCTGAATAACATATCCATGATGGTGCTTACAAATAGAAAAGATATTTTCAGTCTATTCTTCCACTTCTATTGCAGCTTACTAATTGCTCTCATTGACTAAGTCCAATTAGTTATTTTTCCAATATTCTGTTAGGCTCTTCCTCTTTTTTCTCTTTTTTTTATAAGAGTGTTTTCTTTTATCAGTGTTCTCTATTGATTTCATAGCAGAGTTTCCATTTGATTTCATATTCTATTGATCATTTTCCAATATTTGGCTCCACATGTTTTTCAAAAATCTTAAAGTTCCCATCCATATTTGTACTTCTAAAAATTTTTAAACATTTAAATAAATAAAACTTTGAAAATGTATGCAATTTTTACATGGAATATTAATTTATAATTAAATAAAATGTCAATATATAATTTTTAGAAGAATCTTATGTTGTAAATTGGAGGAGAGCTTTGTATAGACTGTATTGCATTACTTTTGCTTATAACTTGTCATATAATATTTAAACTTTTATTAAGTTAAAGATAGAGAAGTTGGAAATGTATATTAGGATCTCACTTCATGACAGCTGTGGGGTCATAAGCTCACCTGTGATGATTCAGGAGGAATGGAAGGAAACCTGTTACCATGCTTGCTTTCTGTTCAGCAGTAGAACTGACTTTCTGTTCTGCATCTTGCCAAGTGCCATGCGTTCCCCAAACTCCACTTACTACAAGTCCTACAGAGATATCAGGGAAAGAGGGAGATAAAAAGAAGATATTTTCCAGATTTTAGAATCCAAATACATGTCAGTAACTCTCATCTAAGCAGAATTATGCATTTTTCTGCTGCATCACAGTTACCTACTCAGATTACTTATTCCAACTTTAGTCTTTTAGTGACTTTTTCATTTAACTCTATTGTTATTTTCTATGCAGATAGGCTCCCAATCTCTTAATTAATTGGCATGGTGGGAGAATGGGAACAGCCCTTGGCTGGGAGCCAGGAGGCAGGTTCTAGTTCTGGCCCTGCTCTCCAGCAGCTGGCTGGCCCCAAGTATTTCCTTTGCCTCTTTGGATCTCAGTTTCTATGGATACACACCGAGGGAACTGGACCAGGTCAGTCTCTCTACAGAATGTGATGCTCATGAGAAGGCAGCCTTGTAAGAAGCTGCACATTCTCTCTTGTCTTCTCAGGGACCTGCCATGCACAGGGACATCCAGTTACAAAGTCATCTTTTATACTTTGTTTACACAGAATTTCCCCATCATGCTGACCACAGAACTCACAGCAGTTTTTCTTCTGTCCATCCTTCCTTCCTTCCATCAAATGCATTGGAAGTGGGAATATAGTATGACTCATGACTTGCAATTTATGTCCCTAAACAATGTAGTCCAAATATACTTTCCAATTGGACATTACCTACTTCTCTACACAAACCTGCAACCTTCATTTGAGCGTATGAGGCCAGTCTCCTCATTCATCTACCTTGCATGTATCCTTCACTCCATGACAGTTCCCAACCCTCTGTTTAAGAATTGCTCATTCTACATTAATCACATCTCTTATGCTTCAGGCTCCTATGCTCCTTCTTTCATCTCCTAAAGGACATCATCCTACCTATTTTACATTTGAATTTCCTTTCCTGGTATCCTGCTTCATAGTAAGTATTCATGCCTCTCCCTCATGCCTCCCAGTTACAAACCTCAAGAGCACAAAGACAATGGGCAGCACACATTTGTAGCACGGGGTACTAATTTGTAGTTGTTGTAGGAGGAAATGACTGATAAAACAGTGGTAAATTTGTCAGGCAAGTGGGAGATCATCAGAGTTTTTAGATTTATCCATGTGTTTAAAAGTTGCATTTTTTAAAACAGAACCAGTTTAAAAAAAAAAAAAAAAGGTGGTGGGTGGCGGGAATGAAGAAGAAGGCTACTGCATCTGGCATCTGGCATCGGGAGAACCTACTAGGACTTTGTGGTGGCATTATCCAGTCTGGAGCTTGAATCCTTGTCCACATGGCTATATACTGAAAAACTGATAAAAACCTTAGTCGTCCTAGAAGAGATAGCAGGATGGAGTGGGAAGTAGAATGCTAATGGTATTATTTATAACACCATTTATTTATTCCCAATAATACCAGGAGAAACTGTATCTGTTCAAAGAAGTAGGAGAAAAAGATTGATTTGACAATTTCTTTGGGATTTTTTTCCATGAAGCATAAAACTACTCTCTCTTCCAAACTTGAGCCTAGACACATGATTTCCTGCCTCCCTAGCTTAATGTTCAGTGTTGACTTTAGATGCCTTACTGCGTCTGAATACGTCTCACTACCTGATGTGCATTTAAAGTTGCCTTCTCAGCAATAAATAGATCATTCAGGTTTACAGCCCCAGAGGATAGAGGATGGATTGTGGCACTTTGGGGGATCTAAGAAAAGATGCTTGGCTTCAGTACTTCTTCTCCTCTGGAGGAAAACCAACCTTGGAGGCGAACGGGTGGGGACAGCCTTGATAATTCATGCTCTCTTCAGTCGAGCTAATGCTAATATGTGGAATGTCTTGGCTGTTTTTCTTTTTTGTTTGATAAAAGAAATATTTGGTCCTCCATGGATATTGGAAAGGCTTTAGGAAGCTCAGTCACAGTAGCTGGGTTGGCTATAAAGGGCATAGAAACAGCAATATTTTGTAGATAGTTTCTATGCCCAGCAGGCTCCCCTGGTGTCCCTGTTTTGTTGGCTTTGAGTAAAGCAGAACATTGTTTTCCAAATATACTCCCACTTTCATTATCATCATCATTGTCATTATCATCATTATTGCTATTCTGTGAATCATCCTGCAAAGCAAACTTTCACATATTGAAAGTGGCTGAATATAAGCACTTTAGTTACTTTGTCAAAACAAGGGTCTGTGGGGTCACCTAGTCTTTGTAGCTTCATAGGCAGGGGCCCTCCAATTACAGACAAATGTTCTGAAATTACCTTTGTGTTCCATTCACGAACCACACAGACACATTTTTCTCATTATATGCAATTCCATAATGAAAACAAGGCAAAGTGGCATATATACATTATCCCAGAGAAGGTAAAGCCATATCCAGAAGGTCCTAATTCACTAGACAAGAAACAGAAAAAGTGTCAGGAGTTGGGGTATTATGGGAACAGATATGTTCTACTGGAGGCCAAAGTGTTTTTGTATACCCAAAGGTTCAAATCAGGTGTTTATTGCCTAAAATATGTCTGAGAAAATTAATGAGGTAAGTTATTACCCACCATGTCTGCAGTTTTTCCATTACCAGCTGTAAAAGCTGGTAGCAATCTCACTCTACCTTGAAGGCATCATTCATTATAAATTACTTGCTTTCAATCATGAGTAGAATATAGTGAAAGGAAAAGTACCAAAGAAGGTCTTTGCTGTGCATTGTTAAAAGGTAAAAAATGGAGAACTGAGACTCCATGTTATTGTCAAACTTTCCCAAATGAGATATTTAGAATTCAAATAATTATTTGGTACCTTGATCTTCAGTATTATCTGAAGTAAAAGTGATGTCTTCCCTTTTCATTCATTCATATATAATAAGTTTTGTCATATATAATATAAATGACAAAACTTTCACATATTGAAAGTGGCTGAATATAAGCATTTTAGTTACTTTGTCAAAACAAGGATCTATAGGGTCACCTAGTCATTGTAGCTTCATAGGCAGGGGCCTATATACTTATATTTTAAAAATTATATACATATATTTTAAAATTTACATGTATATTTATATATTACATTCATATATACATATACCAATAAGGGTCAGAGACATACACTCCTATTCAGAACAGTAACTTATTCTCCTTGTGGTAAACTCTGCTCCTGACCAGTTGTTACAGTCAGTCAATGATAGATTTCTTCTTCTTAATATCAGGCTTAAATATAGCTATAGATTCCTTTTAGAAGAGAACAAAGATCTCCCTCTGTTGATGGCTGAGATCACACAGGAAGTCATCAAGAGGTCTGATTTATAGCCATAAGTAGATCCTGCTATGGCCAATCTTGTAGACATCCCAACTCAAATTATTTGTACATAGAGATGAATTTCACTGCATGATGGCCAAATTCTTCCTTATTGAGGGCTATTTAAATCCAGACTTAAATTTCTGCTTCATATGTGCTTGGAGCACATGATCTTTCCCCATATGACTCAAGAGCGAAATAAGCCAGACTGACAAACATTCAGTCCTGTGTACATAACAAAGGGGGTTGGTGGCAAAGATCATGGACACAAAAGTTCCTCAGGGTGTTGCTCATAATCAATTGTGAAATATTAATAGTTTAACATATTTGAATTGGGAAAAAATAAAGATTCTAATTAACTTTACTCAAATGAAATGCAGGATTAATTGAGGTTGCATTGAATGTACCCCCACATGCAGTAGGGGTGCCTGATGGATGTTCTCCTTAGGAAATGTGTGATCATGTCTGATAAGCATATGCAGCACATCATTTATTTTTATCAAAGCTCCCCAGGCAGAAAAATTTAAGAGATAGAGATTACCATTTAATCTGCAAGAACTGGGATCTTTATTCAGCATTACTTATAATTTATGTATTTGAACATTTTGTTATACTTAAAAACTTGGAATCTCAGATCTCCAGTATCAAAATTGTTTCTAGTTTTCTTAGAGTACCATGGGGCATGGTAGTAATAGCTTACTCTTAAATAGATCTCTACTTTGGAGCTGAATTATTTGTCTTAGTGACTAATATATATTATATCTCTGTACCAGTAGTGGTTTGTAAAGGAATAAAATATTGTGATTAATAGAAATGCATTCTAGTGTCTTTTTAATGACTCATTTGTTCATTCACCACATTATTATTTCCTTTGCACTATAAGTTCTGCCAGGATTTGAGGTCATAGAAATGGGTAAGATAAATAAAACTTATATAACTGAACTGAAGATAGGCTTCACTCTAATAGTAAAGAAACATCAAAAACCTTAAGTGCTTACAATAACAAAGGCTTCTTTGCTGCTCATATCGTGTAATTTTTGAAGTTTGGCTTTGACTCTTCTATGTGTCAATCTTCATTTAAAAATTTAGGCTGAAGAAGTAGCCCTGTCCCCTCGTGCTGGGCTTACTGTAGTGGGAAATAGTAATGGTGAAATCATGTCCTAACTTTTAAAATTACTCACTGAGAGTGGTATATTTTACATTCACTCACATTTTATTGGCCATGTTAATTCATACCTACAAGCCAATTGTCAATGGGATAGAAAGAATAATCCTTCTGTCAAAGAGATCTGGAAATCAGGTGCAGTGAATATTTTTGACAATAACAAAATTTACAATACTGCCTCAGGGAACTAATAGTCTAGATGCAAGGATGAAAGTTCTGATTCAGAAGTGCTACAGGGCACTTAACGGGCAGGGTTCCAAAATAGCATCTATTAATGTCTTTACCTTACTCCTTATTGAACATTGCAAATGTGGTGTGCTGGTCAATATTTGTGTTTTTCTCATATAAACATACTGAGTTAAGGCAAAAATTTACTTAAATAAAACCAATGTAAGCCAATTGAGGATGGGGGGTAAAATGTAACATTTAGAATTGTGTATCCAATGAACAGTGTCCTCTCCATTGCTAGGTCATATTGACTAAGTGTCCAATCCAATTGATAGCTCAGATATTGACCATGAGGATCACAGGAGAAAAAAAGCTCTGATTTAATGGGAATAGTAGTCACATATCAATAAATCCTCTTGATCATCCAAAATCCGAATGAAAAGGGCAAGGAAGGGGAGGCATATTTCTATCCCCATGAGGTCCTTCTGGAATCCTCATTAGGCCAACTGGTTTGCTTTTGGCTCAGGCCTTTGACCCAGTGTGAGCCATTCCAGACGAATGAGTGTCACACACTGAAGTCTAAACTTCAACTGAGAATTTTTATCTTATTTCCTTTAAAATGAGATGCCTCTAACATCTAATAATACTTGAGACTATTCTGTTGTCCACAGGCCGATTGTGAACTTGTTTGAAACCTTGTGATACAGTTGAGTCATCCTTAGACTGTATGTAGTCAGTAAGTGCTTACTATAAATAATTCAACTGCTGGAGGAAGACAGAATCCATGAAAATGATGGAATTTGCAAAACTTTCATTATCATGTTTAACATTTGATGAGCTCTTAAAACCAATGACAAAGTACAAAGATTCATTGCTTAATGAAAGCTATTTTTTAAAATAAGTATAATATGGTGCTTAAAGTTTGCTTGGAACTAAAATTGCAAGTGAAAGTCAGGTTTGTTCTAGGAAAGGCAATTAAATAACCCATTTGATAAATTAAACTGACTTTATGGATTTGAGAAGTAATAGATATATAGGCTGCCTGTCTGTTATTACTGAAGGAACTATGGATTAGAAACAGGAGATGTGAACTACTTCCAGTTCTCCCTTCAGTGAAATGTGCCATTGTTGCTCAACACCGAACCCAAGGTATTCTCAATTTTAAAATGGAGTGATTTAGTCCCATGCTGATAAATTTTCTCCCTCCCTCTCTTTTCCTTCATTGAAATATAATTATTAAACAATTAAGTGTTTCAGATACAAAACTGGGCAATGCATAATGTACTAATTAATACAAAACTCGAATTCCCTTCTCTTGGGAGCTTGTCATCAACTAATGGACAAAATAAACAAGATATTATAGTGAAGAGTACCATGTGAGATATAGCTGTGATACCTAGAAATGTATGTTGGTAGTGAGGGAATTATCTGAGAATGTGGTATCTGCCCAGTCTAAAGGAAGAAGACTGGTATTAGGAAAGGAGACCCTTGAACACTGTTGAGGGAAAGTATATTACTGCAGCCATAATGGAAAACTGCATGGGGTTGACTCAAAAAACAGAACAACCAGATGATCTGGAAATCCTATTACTGGGTATATAGGCCATAGAAATAAAATTAGTTATGTTAAAAATACATCAGAATTTCCATGCTTATTGCACCACTACTCATAATAGTCAAGATATGGAAACAACCTATATGTAAATTCACTGACAAATGCATAAAGAAAATGCGGTGAATATCCACAATGGAATACTCTCTCTAACTCTGAAAAAGAATGAAATCCTATCATTTGTGACCACATAGCTGGAACTGGAACTCAAATAAGCCAGGCATAAAAAGATAAGTACTTACTGCATGATCCCACATATATGTTAATCTAAACAGGTTGATGTCCTAGAAGTTGAGAATAGAAAGGTGGTTACCAGAAGCTTAGGAGAGTAGGAGGAAGGGAGGGCTGGAGAAAGGCTGGTCCACGAGTACTAAGTTACCACTAGATAGGAGTAAGAAGTTCTTGTAGGCCGCTGCACAGTAGGATGACAGGAAAACAATACTGAACTGTATACCTTATGCAGCTAGAAGAAAGGATTTTGAAAGTTTCACCATAAAGAAAAGATGAATGTTGGAAGGGATTGATATGTTCAAACTGATAAACACTATACAGGGTAAATAGGTATGAGAACATCATGATATCCCACTAGTATGCATAATTTTTATGTTTTCTATGTGTCAGTTTAAAAATAAATAGGACTTACACTTAAAAAAAGAAAATAATGAATACCTAACTACAAAAAAGAAGGATATTTGGAAATAAAAAAAGAGTTACAAGTAGAGGAAACAGTTTCTGCCATGTATATTTTATTAAAGTGCATTGGAAAGTCATTGTAGAGTTTATAGGGAGGGAAGTGATTGGCGATGACCTGGTTGTTGTGGAGAGATGAGGTGTAGAAAAAGGAGAGCAAAGGCAAGGAGATCCAGGGTGGGAAATTGCACTGGTCCTGAGAAAAGGTAACAAAAATTGTATGGGAGATGGTGAGAATAGTGATCAGGGCAGACACCTGAACTTTAAACACACTTTGGGGAAAGAAAAGTCAGTTTGCAGACAGGCAGATGCAAGCCACGATGCAGAGGGAGGCATGAAAGGTGATTCCTCAGCTTGAACAACTGAACTGGGTAGATGGTGTGGAGGGTGAACTGGGTAGGCAGTGACCAAGGAATCTATTCTGATCTGTTTAGGTGGAGATTCCTGTGAGCATTCCCACTGGAGAGGTCAAGCTCTAATTGGATATTTGAGTCTGGAGCTGAGAATAAAAGTTTGGGCTAGAGGTAAATAAGATATTTCAAGCCACAGGAAAAGATGAGGTCATTCGTGAGAGTGAGAGAAGTATAAAGAGCCCAGGCAGAGCTATGGAACCATCAGAACAAGACAAAACAAGACAAAATCAGAAAAGACCTAAGAACATGAGGTCAAGAAAGAAAAACCAGGAGACAATGAGTATGCTGGAAGCCAGGGATGTATGAGATTTCAAGAAGGGAGTGGTCTACCTCACGGAGTGTTGCAGAGAGCCAGGTGGAATTAGAAAAGAAAAGAAGGCTTCCTTTAAAAGTAGAGACATGGATGGCAGACTTAAAGTAGCTTCACAGAGAAGTGAGGAGGGAAAGGGTAGTCCAAACGGAAGTAGAATGAGGAGAAAATGTGACATGGGAAACTGGAGATGGTAGGTATAAAAAGATCTTGAAAAGTTGTATGATAAAGGGGATTAGATTAAGAGGGGGATAACTGCCTGGAGAGGACTATGACTCTAAGGACACATTCTTCCTGAAGGTTAAAGGAGCATGTTTCAATTCACAATAGCTAAACTATGGAACCAACCTAGATGCCCCTTGACAGATGAATGGATAAAGAAAATGTGGTACATATACACAATGGAATAGTACTCAGCCTTAAAGAAGAAGGAAATGATGACATTTGCAGGTAAGTGGATGGAACTAGAGAATATCATGCTGAGTAAAATAAGCCAATCCCCCAAAACCAAAAGCCAGATGTTTTCCCTGGTAACTAGATGCGGATGCATAGTGGGGTGGAGGGATAGAAAAAGCATGAAGAAACTTTGGTTTGTGTAGAGAGGAGTGAGGGAAAGGGTGGAGTTGTGGGGATGGGAAGGACAGTAGAATGAGACAGACATTATTACCCTATATACATGTCTGATTACACTCCTGGAGTGACTATGCACCACATACAGCCAGAGGAATGAGAAGTTGTGCTCCATTGGGGTACAATATGTCAAAATGCATTCTACTATAAAATAAATAAATGAATTGATTTTTAAGAAGATGTATGTTTGTTGCTAATGGGAAAGGAAAGGCAGAGGGACAGTGTGATGATGTAATTAAGAAAGAGGTGCAGAGGTACAGCAGGTGTAGTGTTTGAGCTGTGATGATGGAGGATATTTTTCTCAGTAACAAGAATGAGGTCAAGATGGTTGCAGACGCAGGGAGGTTTCAACAGTTGGTTGTGGGAAATGAGGACATTTAGAATTTATCACTTAAGTATGATTGAAAATGACGGTCTGTAGAGAAGAAATGTCTAGCAACTGTAGGAAGTTTTAGGAAATATTTACATGCAAAGTTGTCCCTCGCATCTGGTACAGATTTTATATATGTTGTTGAACAAATAGAGAACTGCATTGCATTTTAGCTATAATGATATGTTCACCTGTAATTAATTTTCAGATGAAAAATTAAGCCAAGATTTTGCAGAAAGCAGATTTAATTCAAAACCACTTTTTGCACAAGTTCCTTAAAGATTCAAATATAAGAATGGTACCAATTTGCTCCCGTCATGGCGTAGAGAATATATCATCAAGACCTTGGGCCAAAAGAAAAGTGTCAGTTCTATGTATATTCTAATAGGCTTATCCTCTAATTTGTGTGAGAAAAGCTGATAAAGGCAAATTTATTCAATGGAAATTTTAGGTATGTGCACATCAGAAATGCCATAATTACATACAGATAATTATTTTGGCTGTATTTGATAGGGAGGCATGAAATGCTTATAACACATCATTTTGTATTCCTGAAGTATATCTTCCTATTATCACCTTAATAAATCCCCTTTTCAGTCTCTACAATGAGACCATTTCCCAAAGCCATTTCTTAAGTAAGATAGGCATTCTGAGTAAAAATGTTCTAAACCTCCTAGTAAGTCTTGGAGTATTGATTATCCTCTAATCTAGTTTTGACTTCACCTTGAAACTTCAGCCATAAAAGATTTAAAAGATTTTGCCCTTCACTAAAAGCTATCATCTGTAATCCTTGCACTCACCCATTTCAGAATCCAAATGACTGAATGTCACATTCAGTTACCTTTATAAACCCTCAAATCAAAGTTTCTAATATCAACACTTGCCTCACTCATCACTCTTGCTTCTCAACTCCCAATTTATTGGTAATTCTTTACCACCCCTTGCCACTTCCTGTCTGCAGGGTCTGGGTGGCCAGAGCAGCGATGGAGGTTTCTGATGTCAAACAACTTTAAAAGTTCCACATATTTCATATGGGAAACGGGAAAACATAAAAACAGTGCATGTCAGACATCATCCCATGTTGACAGTAAATCACTCAGCTAACGTTTAGTCTGTCTTTGGTGTGCTATCAGGAGCCACTAGCAGCTGGCGGGTATGCCGTGTATGCCTGTGTGTGTGCGTGCATATGTGTGTGTGCATGTGTGTTTCAAAGCAATTTCTTAAGCCCTCAGAAAATACTGCTTCTTTTGCCTCCATTCCTCTTTTTTAACCTCTTACAAATAGCTAAAATAATGTATGGATGTGCGATTTTGCTGTCCTCTTCTCTCAATGCAGGCAATAAAAGCTGATTTGCACTAACAAGCTAAAAGCTCTGAGTGCTACCAGGCTGTGATGCATTCCAGGAGGGAGGGCAGCTATCAGAGCCTCTGATGGTAGAAAGCATTTTCACAATAGAGCCCACAAAG
Organism: Callospermophilus lateralis; assembly: GCF_048772815.1. NCBI lineage: Eukaryota > Metazoa > Chordata > Mammalia > Rodentia > Sciuridae > Callospermophilus > Callospermophilus lateralis. The sequence goes on along the minus strand of NC_135307.1, from coordinate 38,419,927 downwards.
ATTTAGAATCCAAGGCTGAGTTTCCATCTATTGTTCAGAAATCAGCTGTCATGGAAGAAAAGATTCAACTGAAAATTGGTCAGAGTGGAGACCATCTTGCTTTTGATTTGGGGACAGTCCAGATGTACAATGTCCACTGCACTTTAAGCTTTTCCTACTCTTCTCCATACTCATGGTGAGGATTTTGGAGCAATACTAAAAATAAAACAAAAGCCATGTTTGTTTGTAAGAAAACACATTTTGGAAAAATACATGTTAGAAATATGCAACTGGGTGGCAGGTGGCATTACCATTAGATGCGGAAAAAAAGTAGAAAACATAGCTAAAGAAAATGTTAAAAATGAAAACATTTCACTGATAACATGTATCTACCCCTCCTACTTAATATTGCATTGGTGAATGCACTAAATATGCTTGAAAAGATGTTACTGTGATCCTGCATAGAATTACAGACTAGAAACAAAGCTATACATTTGCTAAGGTAAAATGAGCCTATGATAGTGCATATGAGGCTTCTTAAAAGATGAAAGTATAAGTGGATAGTTTCAAATCTCAACCAGGATTGAGAAAATGCTGTAACCCCTGTGTAATCATGATTATTCTGTTCAGGTAGGAAAAAAAAGAAAGAAGAAAGGATCCGCCACAAAGAAAGGGCAAATGTGGTCCATTTGGACAAAGAAGATACACAGTGTTACATCCTGAGCTCTCTCCCATCAAACAACACCAGGCAAATTAAAGCAGACTATCATGATGGGATTTTTTAAAAGTTCATGAAACCACAGTGCTACTTCATACAAGATAGAGTAGTAGGGAAGTAGTGGTCTAAGAACTTGGGTTTGGGAGTCCATTGCTTAAATCTCAGCTGCTGTTTACATCTTGCGTGACTTGGTAACTTATTTAACTTTTTAATATCTCAGCCTACTTTTCCGTATAAAGAGCCTATTAATAACACCCCTTTATGGAGGTTGTAAGGATCATATGAGAATGTATGCAAAGTTCTTGCTGCCACATCTGTGGCACTCATTAAATGTTAGACATTACTATTAAGTGACTACAAGCATGTATTAAGAAAAGAAGTGTTTAACTTTCCTTTGAGAATTTTGCTCAAAGAATTTCGCTTAATTTGCTTTGAGAATGTTCAACTTTTCAAACAAATATATTTTCACAATTGTTAAACTTTGAGCAGGAGTAATCCTAAATGGTAGCGGTAATAGTGGTGGTGGGATTACGGAAGTTCTAAAGTTTGAAGCAGATTCTAAGATGGACACTTGTGTATAGAGACTTATTGGGAAGTTCTTCCTGAAACTAGGCCTATGAAGGAATGAGAAAAGCAGGAGTAGGCAGAGGAAAATATTAAATTGTGATGCAGTTGAAACCAAGAACTCAATCATCTCAGAGAGCCCCCTAAAGCAGTAGAAGCACCTCTGCTCGTCCCCAGTGGAGGCAAGTGGGCCAAGGACCTGTGGACTCAGTAGACACAGACTACTCCTGCAAATGGGCCATAATGCTGGGCAAGGTAGCTCTCTTCAACCTAAGCAATGTGGGGGTGAGTATTCTGTACAGCACACACTGTAACAGGTTTTGCTTCACTGTGTGTGATGGTCAGATCCTCTTGGTTTGTATAAGTTGAATCCATCTAGGAACAGATTCTCAAGGATTCTTATTTGTCTCTTTTTCTCCGAAAAATTGCAACATTTAGTATAGTCCCTTTGACAATAGCTAATTTGAGAGCCACGGGGCTATCCATCATCTTCTATCCATTCTAGCTTCTCTTTGGGCCTTGACTAGCAACTCTTCTGATCTTATTGGCTTATTAGGTGATATGTTGCTTGTCTCCAGCCCTCAGGAATCTGACCATTGATTGCCATGCTCTTCTCAGTTTCTGTACTTACCATTTACAATTAAAACTGGACAGAAGAGTACCAGTCGCCTTGGGGCAAACACAACCTTCCCATCTCTGCCAGGAAGGTGGCTCCTTTCTTGCCTGTGAGTTTCGTGGCACAAAGAACCTAAAGAAATTGGGTGACAGAGTAGTTTAAAGCTTAATGGGACTTTGCAAAGCTCCCTGGTGGCCTCGCCCTAGATGATAGGATTTTTGGTCCCTGTTGTAGAGTTGTGGGGATGAGAAAAATTAAGTCTTATTCACTGGGAGTGATGGTAAGTGAAGCCTAACATTCCAGTATCTCTCCTTTCAGATCTAAAACCAAGTAGCCCCAGCTACTTGTCCTTGGCCATGAGTCCATGTGTATTCTTACCTTAGGCTGCTTCTTTTTCCCCAGAGTGAATAATCAGATGTGGGTCTTCCCACATCACTGTCTTTCAGGACCATCCATCAGCAACAGCTGTGTGCAGCAGCTGCTCTCTGCCAACTCCTCATTTTCTTTCTTTGTCAGCTCATCTTAAGGGTCCTCCATGTGGCCCAGGGGTGACCTGAGAAGGGAACCGTAGTACAAGAGCTCATGAAATTTTCTCGATTTGGGGGCAATTCTGATGATCTAGTTTCAGCTTCAGACATCTCCATGGATTATTTGAGATCCTTTAAATTACATTAAGGATCATGATTAAAACTTACCCTCTGCCCAAGCCTACTCCCTTCCTGTTTATACATGTTCCAGGGAACACTCTTTAATATATATCTCTGAATGCAAATTTCCATATCCATATTGAAGACTGTTTCCAGGGAACCAGGCCTAAAACTAGTGGTGTCCTACTGAGCTAGTCATTGAATGAAGGCTAACCCTAGGAAGGGGCATAATGAGGCCCTTCATTAGTGGATCTCTTCTGGAGTGAGGCCCAGCTCTGAGCTGTCAGCAGGTAATATACCCAGAATTGGGTATCAGTGCCTCGGTTGTGAAGAGGGATGTTGGAGGTATACCACGGCATCTAGATCATCCTGGTTATGTTTTCACCACTTCTATTTTAGTCCCTCTAGTTACAGATGCTGCATAAAAAAGTAAAACTTACATTAAAATCATCTTCTCTTACTATTAATGTAATTTATAAGATAAATTTTTGTTTATACAACCCTCCTTATACTAGTATCTATCCTTTCCTTCTGAAGCCTTTGCTTATAATCCTTTGATGAACAACAGAAAATTCAGTGTAAATCAATTGTATCAATGAAAAAAATTGAATCAAAAATTAATAAAGGAGTTATAAAGACTGAGAAAACTGGTGATATCTTGGAATGCTTTCTCAAAAATAATTTTTTCTATCACCTTGAAAGGGGAAATGTGAAGTAAAAATTGTGAAGTCACTTGATTTTAGAATTTTGTAAAAGTAATAATAGAATTTTGTTCAATCTTTGTTAAAAATATGAGTTGTATAATTACAACCTAAATTTTCATATTATAAACTAAATGACTTTAAGAATATCTAGTTCACAGAGTCCCTAAGCAAGGCTAAATACACTTTCTCTGAAATTTTTGACTTTATTAATTATATCAAATATCAATGGCCTTGGGTTGTGATTCTATAGACAGAAATGAACAGTCAGACACCATGTACTTGAACTCTATGCTTTATGCAATTTTAGTAGTTCCCTAGTGTTCTGCTGTAGAATCAATAACATGTTCATTCTTACTTAGTTTTGGAAGAAAATTCAAGTAAGTCTCAGTAAGCTACAAGTCCATTAAAAGTAATAGAAGGAGATAGAGATCAGCTCTAAGTAAACCCTGTGCTAAGGAATTTATCTTTCAAGTATTCACCTCTTCTGGAAGATAAGAAAGGTTTTCTTAACCAATTAATTGAGACTGTTGAACTAAATGTCATGGCAAACATTCAACTTTTTACATCACCAAGCCACTTTTCATTGAAAACTTGGCACGAACACCATAAACTTGGGTAAAGTGATGATAAGGCACTTCCCGGACACCCTGCTCTGCTTCACTATTAACACATTTAAATACGGGATTATTGGGAAGAATGTGACTGAGAATCACTGGCAAAACAGCTAAGGATTCAAACTCTACAACAGCTGTTCCTAAGTTTCAGAATGGAGGAGGCGGCTAGTATTTGACTACATGACATCATTGCCACTCATAAGGTCAGTAGAGTTGACAAGAATGGGTTAAGAATTTGCTAGTAGGTTTTCCCAAAAACTATGGAGACAACCTGAGGCCAGTGTAAGCATTCTGGAAGTAATACTGAGTTTATATCTTTTGTTACTCCAGCTCTGTTCAGCCATTAACTACCTTCATTTCAGTTGTCAGTATATGAACCTGCTTAGACCAGTTTCCATACTGGAGCTACAATCAGCATTAGATTACTTGATAAAAACAGACTTCTAGTTCTACATAGTAAATTTTGTTCACAATTTTTTTTAGTTCCACTAAGAAATCTGTTTATTTAAACCAGTCACAAAGTATTTATTGAACACTGTATGGCTTAATGTGCCTGTGTGTACATGTTTGTGTGTATACATAGACACATAAATTTCCACTGCTTTATGGATAAATTAATGTATAAAATTTCAAGGAGAATTTGTAACAACAACAACAACAACAAAACACATTTGTGTAGCCTGGGTGTGCATGGATTCTCAGATTTTTTTTTTTTAATATGCTGGGGATTGAACCCAGGGCTTCATACATGCTACATACTCACTCTCTCATTGCCCTACAACCCCAACCATCCTAAGGCTCTCCGAAGGCATGAATGTCCAAAAAATATTCAGGGAGGGTAAATTTTTCAATGGCTTCTTATTGGAGAAGGTGAAACTTGAACCTGTTCTTTGGAGGGAAATGCATATAAATGTAATAATCATCAGCAGCCCCTCAATATTTGGTTAGGGACAATCAGCCAGAAAAGGACTTTGACTCAACAAGAAGCTAATGTACAAACTGTTCCCTCTGTCATCCTTAGTAAACAGCTTGCTCCTCAAGGCATGAAGGAGAGCTCTGACTAATTGTGGCTCCCAGGAAAATTGGTAAATTGGATTCAGACTGATGTTTTGCTTATAGCTGAAGTCATCCCCAGGATTTTAAACATCATAAAATGTGTGTGAAACCAAGAGAATCTGAGTAGTTGAACTGTCCCTAAGAAGTTCGTTCCAATATCAAAGCACAAAGACAATGGCTATAATAACAACAGGACTATCATTACTACTGCAAATAGCAACCTGCTGGCTCTATACTTTGTTTTAATACAGAACACTTTTTTTTGGCTAGCATCAAATACCTTTGTTTTCTGGATGGACATCATTGCTGCTGCCTATAGTGGTTCATATAAAACAAAATAAACAAAGGTGGTTGATGGAGGCTCATCATTAATACTTTGATCTGAAAGATATTATGGAACTTTTGCAACAAATTTTAAATTCTGAAGTCTGATTTGCCTCTAATTCTTTAATCTATCAATGTTTACAATAAGGTGCCAGTAAAGAAAAGAGGAGGTGCAAGTGGCACTATGCTCTGCCCTTCATTGTATGTTTGGGTCTCATCAACAGCAGGGTACGAATTTTAAAAATAATCATGAATATTATCAAGCATAAGCCAAGCTTGTTAGAATAGTAAAAAGTATACCCATGTGCTCATTGACAATATTAATACTGATGAGTGCTCAGCAAGTCCTATTTCATCTACATACCCTCTCCAGACATTGAATCTTTTCATCTATTAATACTATAAATACTTCAGTATTTGTCTCTAAATAATTATTAACAATAATGCCATGATAGAATTTTAATACAAAGGACACCTCCTCTATCTCTCTCTTGTTTATTTACCCATGTTGGAAATTCTACAAGCTTAAGGGTTTTTGCTGGAAGAGAAAATATGAAAATATCTTCAGAATTTTCATAACGTAAAACTTCTCAGTTATGCTTTACTAGAGAAAAACAAAGCAACTTTAGGTGCTTGGTGATGGAAAGTAATGATTGGCCAGTCTTATAATTTTATCTAGAATAGACAGAGACATCAAAAAAATTATAGACTTCTCCAAGATCCTAAGGTTTATCTGGTCCTTGAGGGCCTGATAATATTCACCTTTGTGTATGATCACACAGTTGATGGGGTAGAGGCAGGAAGGAGTCCAAGCCAGGTCTCCAAAAGCTGCCATTTTAACTGGCTCCCTCCTGGATGCCTTTCTTGGACTAGTCCTTGGTCTTTTGAAAGCCTGCCTGGTAAGTGAATCACCCAAGCATAGTTTTCCTTTCCACAGTCATTCCTACTCTAAGCCCCCATGTCTAATGTGTTAGATTTCTCTAATGCAGCATAGAAAATAAAGCAGATAGACACAGTTATGCCGCATATGGAAAGAGATTAAAGTTCCAATTCTTGTTTTAAGTACAATATGGTTTTTGCCAGCTATAGGGAATTGGAACTGTGAAAATTCCTTCCAAACTCCCTGGCTTCCTCAAGATTCTCTGAGTTCACTTCCAGGAGAATATATGTGCTAACGACTGCCCTTGAAGGTTAAAGCTATAAGACATTCAACTTATTATAGACTGCAGCTGCTTCAGAAATACTGTGGAAGATGAAATTTGATGTTCTTTTGCCAAGCTGAGCAGCCCATTCTTCTTGCATTGGTTAAAACAATATAGTTACTCCTAATTTGGAGGGTGAAGTCATCCTCTGCTCTTCAGGTAACATCTTGTCATCTGCAGGAGATAAACATTGTGCCAGTGAGGTCCAGGAGCTGATAGCCTAGGGAGGATACAGGATTCTAACAAAAGCACTAGCCACTTCAGGCCACTCACCCTCCCTTGTCATTTCCAGTGTTCAGCAAGGATCAAGGAAGGGGATACAAATTGAGATCCATTGTGATTTGGGGAAAGAAGAGCTTTGAGATGAGCTAGATGAATCTGATGGGAAGTTTTCTGCTAACTCAATAAAAATAAGGAAAGTGGGATAAAAGGTCCAATGTCCTTCTGGAGGCTACAGTTCTAGGGATTCATGAGACTTACAGCAGTTATTGCTTCCTGGTGCCCCCTTCTCCCTCTTCAACTAAATCCCTTCTTCCAGTCTAGATCAAGTTTCCCTTCCCTCACAAGCACTAGCCAACTCTCAGGAGCCTCTGGGACTGTTCTTATCTCCTGGTTCTGGTACAAATAACTGGTTTTTTTTTTCTCTACTTGGAACTTAGGAGATGTCCTGAAATCAATTTCCAAGAACACACCAAGTTAGAGAGCTGATCACACATAAATCTCATAAATGTATTTATGTGTGTCTCTTCTTACAAGCTATTTCTGGTTATCCATCCTGTAAAGATTATTGATACTAACTAATTGTCAAGAGCTGAATATAATAGGGAATCCTGAGTATAATAGGAAATGATAGGAAGTAGAGGAAGACTTCACCCCTCAAATTACCCTAGGAGTGGATAAAAGGCACAGCAATGTGGAGGAAGATAGGCTTTAACCTCAATGGGCATCCCTCCTGTGCTCTGTTGTGACCTGCTGCCTCCTGCAGGGGGACCCAGTGGAGTGGAGGACCACAGGGAGCTGCCCCAGGTCCCAATCGGGAGAGCCATTGCTGGCTCCCATGCTGTGTCCTCATGCAATCAGAAACAGCTATACCTTTTGCTGCATTAAAAATCAGTTTTAGTCATAGGTTGGTCACTTAAACATTGTTTCCAAACAACATAAACTTGTGATGGTTACTCATTTGATATTTAAATTTTTATACTTAACATATATTTCTCCACTGGATTTTTGTCTTATGGAAGTATAGCCTTTTTCCTCAACGAAGTTATAAACACCACTGAAAAGACAGACTCCCCATTTTTCATGTTCTTAGTGCACAAATTATTGATCTAGGCAAAACAGACATTCAATATGATATTCAGTTGCCATTGCTGTTAATAGTCCAAACCAAACTCTGATTGAAGTGTGAAAATATAGGCAAAACCACATCTTAAGGAAAAATCTGGTTCTATTTGATAATTCCCTATATCCCACAGGAACATGTAGAGTCAAAATATATTTCCAGATGAATGAAAATACTGACTTAAAATACTTAACATTAATAGTAGAACACTAATTATATCACTTATTCTACTGTGGTTCTAGCCATTTGGATCTACTATAAATTATCACAAGTTATTACTACCCCAGACTTTTGTGGGGAATATGATCTTGGGTTGTCTCACAGCCATTTATTGTGGAGGAGTCTAAAAAGCTGCAAGGTAATTCAAGCTTGTATCATCTTTTAAGACTTTGAGGTTTTCCACAATCTATTCATGATCTCAATGAGCGAATAAGCAAGCTACATCATTTGTTATTCTTTCAATAATATTAAATGAATTGTTATGTCTTTAGCTTTTAAAAATGGATGTAGATAAACAGCCACATTGCTTTGGGGTTTACTTTGAAGTTTCCAAGGATGATGCTTTATATGACCCCACTCAATGTCTGCCATATAGCCCCTGATATCAGACATTTATTTCAAAGCTTGGGACTAAGGAAAAAAAAAAAAAAACCTTCTGTTTTTCCTAAGGAAATTGTGTGCTTTCTGCTCTTGGGCACAATTTCTTTCTTGAGTTGGATAATAGGAAGCTTAAATGCTGTTTATGCTCAACCTAGAAACCATATTAAGCTTTCTTATTGGTGCATTTGTTTTATCTGTTAGCCAAGTTTTTTTATTCTTTAATTTGCATTTTATTATCTATTTTGTTTTACTCTTGTCATTTTGGAAGCTGATCTAAACTTCCTTCTGGAAGGATGTGGCTACAAATACACTGAAAGTACAGTCACATTCAGCACTGAGTGGGCTGGCCAACTCTCCAAGGAGGCTGCACAGGGACCTCGGTCAGCACCAGAGTGACACTTGACCTGAACTCCACTGTGCAGGACTGTGAACAGGATAGTTGACAAGAGGCTATTAAAGAAGGATCACCTGAGCAAGCTAGAATGGGGGTTGTATAGAGGCCAAATAGACTTACTGCTTTAGGAACATGCTGAACCTCTAAGTGTTGCTGAATGAAGGGGAACAATGCTTGAAAGAGCTCTAACAAATTAAAAGTTAGGCAAGAAAATATGGTTTACTGAAGAATGCCCAAGTGCAGAACTAAGAGCAAGAAAGGTTCTCTTGAATGTCAGCATGGTGTTCTTTTAGTTACTCTTGGATGACTTGAATAACTTATGACTCCTATAGCAATGCTACCCAAAGGGCCACACCAAAACAGGGTAGGTAGTCACACCTTCAAGATTTGTTAGAATGAAAGAGCATCTATTTGTAGTTTGGGTGGGGGAGAAAGCATTAGTCTTATATCTAGGTCAGGGAATTGTGCAATAATAATTATTATACATGTTCAGTGACATCTCTGGGTGCCCAGAAACCTGACTGTCAAGAAGGCAGATCCACGAACCATACTTACTTGTCATCAGTGTGAGGTATAACACCATGGCCATGACTATTTATCACCCAGACAAGTTTGGACAGGATAGCCCTAGGCCAAGACTGATGTTTGGACAGGGAAGAAAGGGTTGGAAAGTCCCCTAGTTTATCAAGGAAAATACCCATGTCTGGAGGAGTCAAAACTGAAAAAACAAAAAGGTCAAGGTTGTCAGAGACACAATTTGAAAAGTCAAAATTGGAGGTTAAATTCATTAGTTCAAGTGACCTTTGATCTTAGGGAAGAAACTTCTCTATTTTTTAAATAAAATTAATTTATATCACAATTGTAGGTTTATAGAAAGATTGTGCAGATAGTTCTCATATCCAAGGCCCATCATAACTTGTATTATTAATATCTTGCATTAGTGTCATATATTTGTGCAAATGATGAACCAATATTGATATTAACTAAAGATGAGAGCTTACATTAGGGTTAATCTTTGTATATAAAATTCCAAATATTTTTATAAACACCTAATGTTGTGTATCCACTAATACTGTGCCATGTAGAACAGTTTTGCTGTTCTAAAAATGCTGTATGCCTAACCTGTTCATTCATTGCCCTCTCCCTATGAAATCCAGGCAACCACTGGTCTTTTGACTGCCTTGACAATTTTGTGTTTTGCAGAAGGTAATATACAGCTGGAATCATACAATATATAGCTTCTCCTCGAGACTGGTTTCTTTCACTTAGCATATACATTTTAAGTTTTCTGCATTAATTTTTTATAGCTTCATAGGTCATTTCATTTTATTTCTGAATAATATTCCACTGTGTGGACATAACCACAGTTTGTTGATCCCTTTATCTACTTATGAAGGAGCATCTTAGTTCTTTCCAACATTTGACAATTATGACGAGAAGTGCTATAAACATTGGTGTGACAGTTTTGTGTGAACATAACTTTTCAACTCATTTGAATAATACCAAGGAATATTATATTTAGTATGTGATCTACTGATAAAACTATGTTTATCTCTGTAAGAACTGCCAGACTGTCTTCTGAAGCATCTGTACTGTTTTGCCTTCCTATCAGCAATGAATGAGTTCCCCTTACTCCAAATTATTGCCAGTATTTGACATTATCATCACTTTAGATTTTGGTCATGCTAATAGGTGTCTAATGGTATCTCATTATTGTTTCAGTTTGCAATTTCCTAGTGACATATGATGTCAAATATCTTTTCATATATTTTCATTTGCTTGTTTTTCACAGGTGTGTTTTCTCTGGTGAAGTATTCATTCAGATCTTTTGCCCAATTTCCCTTTGTTTTCTTATATTAAATTTTTTAGAGTTCTTTGAGTATTTTGGATACAAGTCTTTTATTTTGAAGCCTTAACCCCCGACAGTGTGACAGTGTTTGGAGGTAGAGCTTCTGTCTTTTTTTCTTTTTTGGGCGGGGGTTGAGTGTGTTTCCCACATTAGGGATTTAAACTGGAGACACTTACACTTTATCACTGAACTACGTCTATAACCCTTTATAAAATTTATTTACTTTTTAATTCTGAGACAGGATTCTGCTAAGTTACTGAAGCTGACCTTCAACTTGCAATCCTTCTGCTTCAGCCTCCTAAATCACTGGGATTAGAGTCAGGTGCCACTCCAACTGGTTGAATACAAGTCTTTTATCAAATATGTGTCTTGAAAATATTTAATTCTAGTTCGTGACTTTTCTTTTTATTCTCTAACAGTGTCTTTCACAGAGCAGAAGTTTTACAGTTGAGTTAAACATAATTTATCAATTTTATCTTTCTTTTTCTTTAATCTTTTTATTTATTTATTTATTTAATTAATTTTTATTAATTTTTATTGTTGGTTGTTCAAAACATTACATAGTTCTTGATATATCATATTTCACACTTTGATTCAAGTGGGATATGAACTCCCATTTTTACCCCGTATACAGATTGCAGAATCACATCAGTTACACATCCATTGATTTACATATTGCCATACTAGTGTCTGTTGTATTCTGCTGCCTTCTTGAATCATGCTTTTGGTGTTGTATATACAAAGTTCATCACTAAACACAGGTCACCTGGATTTTTTTCCTGTTACCTTATGTAAATTTTATATTATATTGCATAAAAAGTTATATTCATTGTTGGATTTAACTTAATATTTTCCTGAAGATTTTATCTCCATGGTCATGGAATGTACTGGACTATAATTTCCTTCTTAGTAATGTTTTTTTTCTGAATTTGTTCTTAACGTAACTATGCCTTTGTGTAATGATATGAAAAGCATCTGTTTTATTTTCTGGAAGAAATTATAGAGAATTTGTCTCTCTTTTAGCCCCTGCTGGGTTTGCTTTTCCCCTGAGCCAGGATGTACTGATGGAATGTGAGCTGAGGAGAAAGGTAAGATTGTTGCCAAAACTTACATTCATGGGGCCCAGGGTGGAAAGACTGACTTTACTGACAATGCATAGCTTCTGTGTTGGTGCTAGTGCAGCCATTTGATAGCTAATCATTATTAGCAATAGCTCAAAATGCAAGAAGCATGTTGTAAAGAGTCAAACTAGTACCTATATAGATAGAGCCAGAGGAAAGCCCTGAAACAATTACTGCAGCTATAAACCAAAGAAACAGTATCCATTTACATAGTGGGTAATGAAATATTGATTATACATTGACTTTGTAAGTTCTGGTTGCAGATGCAAAGTACAGCACCATCAACAAATTGTCTTAAAACATAAAGAACATGCTGTGTTCAGTGGGGTTTGAAAACAAAGAGACCTACTTTTCAATGTATTTCAACAGCATTTTAAAATCAACATATTCCACTGTATTTTAAATGAGGATTGTAATCTTACAGGATTTTTAAAAGGAATCAATAAAAGAATTTATCTTTTTATTAATATTTTCCATCTACATTTTCAAGTACTTCAGTGAATAGGAAACAGCTTTTATCTCCAGGTAGATTGTAGCTTAGAAAATGATATAATTAAAATATCATTATAAAGCAAATACCAATAAGATTAGTGACTGGAAGAGGGTCCCAACACAGCCAATGGACAGGCTTAACACTTCATTTAAAGGGCCAGATAATGAATATTTTAATCTTTGCAGGCTGCTCAATCTGTTTAACTACTCTGCTTTTGTAGGAAAAAAAAAAAAAAAGATCATAGGTAAAAGAATGAGCATGGTTGTATATCAATAAATCTTTATTTATAAAAGCAGTGGCTTGACTGGATTTAGTCTGTAGCCGTAGTTTGCCAATCTCTGTTCTTAAGTCTCAAAGGGAAAAAAGAATGTACTAAAAAATAGTTTTCAAATGTAAAGTTAATATTCATTGTATGCATTAAAGATTGATGCAATGTGCAACTTGATGATAATACACTAGTTAATTTCTGGATGATAAGCAAATTTATTGTCTGATGAATCCAGGGAGAGTGACAACAATAACTAAGGGAAATAAACCATATTTATCCTTTTCTTGGAAGAAAGGAAGAGGAAATAAACCCTTCATATTTCTTATATATTTTTTCAAAGAGTTTTATCTTCCCAAGAGTTTAGCAAAATTTAAATACATTGTTGTTACCTGTCCCTGATGAACTTGGGGATTTAATCCAATTCCCAGCTTAATATGAGAACCTGCTGTCCCTACCCCTTTCCACCTCCTACTAATTGCACTTAAATCCTAAGGCTTCCTGCTGATAAGTCAGGAGTGAGGAGTTCTGAAATCTCAGCCGGCTGCATCTCACTTTGGCAAGTCTATGTTCCAACAGCTTTTTTTCTCTTCCTCTTTCTCACTCAGTAGTTTAAACTCATTCAAGTCGGCTTTTCTTCAAAACTGAATTTCCATTTTTCAGAGTTCAGTAAGTGAATCTTTTGTCTCTCACTTTTGAAGCCAAATAGATTGCCTCTGGTGGCTTGGTGCAATGTTATATTTTATCATCATGAGACTAATCAGCTGCAGGTTTTTGAACTTCAGGGATGTGCCCACCAGAATGGTCTCTGTGGTAATCCTCTCTACTACTCTGTTCTCAAAGTTGGCTCATTGAAACTTAAATCTGTTTGTCTTAACAGCTTAGACATCTTGACAACTATTTTTTTTGTAACATATGCAGAGTAGACATGCAAAATGTTGCTGATTTACTCCATAGTTGAAATCCTTAGCACACAAGTGGTTTCAACTGGAGCTATGCATGTTTTTTAATAATTTATAATCAGTTAACATTATTTAATTGTTTCTGTCTCTTTAGACTCAGCTCATTTGAAAGTATGATTACTACTGCTCCCAAACAACAAAAGCTTTTCAGGGAATTCATATGTGAACAGTAGCAGAAATTTCTATTGCTGTATTAATTATCCCTATGTAGAATTTGGGGATTCAACAAACCTTTTTACTTATTTACCTAGAAGTAAGAATAGGAGTGTTCTACCTCTTTAAAAAGATCCATATGCTTGCTTCTTTTGCTTCTCACTTTACAACATGTTCCCAAGCTTGATTTCAAATATCAAATACCTCTTAATAAATGTAGAATAAAAAAACCAATAACCCATTTTATAATTATTTCATTGGTGATTTTTCACCAGTATCTACTGCTGTATTCAGAACTTTATTTCTTTCAGACAGCTAGGTGAAATTCTGTAATCCATACCTCATACCTTGACATTCCAATTCTGCAGAACACATTTAATGCCTTCTCTCATATCAGTAACTGATTATAATCTCGTAGTGGGTAGGAACTAGGGCTATTTAATTTTCTATGTGCAGTTCTCAGATAGCAACAAGTTCAGGGATTCACTAAACACATATATATTGCAAGAATGATAAATAGTTTTTACAACAAAATGCCTAGTAGAGTGAAAAATTATCAATCTTATCCCATCTTAAATTCAGAGGGAAAAAAGTAATAGAAGACACTTGTGTAGTCATCTTGGTCCTGAGGCAAAGCAAGTCTCCCTGCCTGCACAGATTTTAAATAACCATGTGCCATAACTCTGGTATATACGCCATCTTGATAATAAAATTAGAAGTCATGTTCACAAAGAACATTTACTGCTCTAGAATAGGAATTCTGAACTGCATTACTGGAAAGAAGCTTCATAAAAGGCGGTAAAAAATTTAAGTCTTAGCTAGATTAAATGCGCTAGATTAAAGTGTACTCAGGGGCTTGGGGTGGAGCTCAGTGTTAAAGCATGTGTCTAGGAGGTGTAAGGACCTGATTTTGATCTAGTACCCCTCCCCCAGCTCCTCACATGCAAATGTTACTTAGAATAATGGGAACTATTATCCTCACTATAAAAACCAGAAGATTTTTTGAAATATTAAAATTGTGACTGTGGGAATGTTAGTGAGTTTAATGGCAGAAACATTCCAAATGCACACAATCAAAAACAACTGAAGCACCAGAATTGTCAAGAGAGACCATAGATTGAAGGGAAAAAGGATACTCTTCTAATCAAATGGTGCTACTGCACTTGCATATTTATATACAAAATTGAACTTTAACACCTCCTGCACACACAAAATTGAATTCAAAATATAGGTGTGATATAATACGTAAATCTATAAAATTTCTTAAATAAAACATAGAATAAAATCTTTGTGACCTTCAGTTAGGAAACAATTTCTTAGATTCAACACAAAAGAATAATCCATGAAAGAAAAATATAATAAAATGGACTTTATCAAAATCAAGGACTTCTTTTCAAAGACACTATTAAGAGAATGAAAAGACAAGCGAGACTGGGAGAAAATATTTCAAAACCACATATCTGATAAAGAATGTATATATGTAAAGAGCACTCCCAAAGCTCAGTAGGAAGAAGCAGCCAACCAATAAAAATAAGGAAATTATATGACTCAATCAAAGAAAAAAAGCATTACAAATAATCACACAAAAAAATTGCTCATCATCTTTTATTTACTCTTCTTCACTGAAATATCTTTGTAGTTTTTCGGAAACTACAATTTATTGGTGGATCTTCTCTTTCTGGTTCCCTTCATCATTTGTGTATCATGCTCTGGGTCTATATCACTGTGACTATATACTAATTTATGGAGTCAAGGTTGCTAGCTTCTCTTTCTTCATTCTTTCTCACAGGTATCTGTTCTTTCACTTCCTTTGCTTTCCTATATAAATTTTAGAATAAACTCCTCCATACCTAAGAGAAAGAATGCTGTGATTTTCTTGGGATAGTGCTGCATCTATAGATGAAATAGATAAGAATTACCCAAGTGAGGTGGTCCCAGCTACTTGGAAGCCTGAGATGGAAGCCTAGGAGTTCAGAGCCAGTCTGAGCAATATATCAAAACACTGTCTCAAAAAAAAAAAAAAAATCAAATGGGGGAAATTAACATCTTTAATACATTGAGTTTTCTAATCAATATGCATGTTATATTCTCCATTTATGCATGTCTCAGCAGTGTTGTCATTTCCATTGTACAGGTCTTACAAATCTTTTATTAAAAATTTCCCTGAATATTTAATATCTTGAAGCTCTTGTAAATGGCAGTTTAAAGTTTTAATTTCCATCTTTTTATTGATTTTGATATAGAGTTCTTGAATCCTGAAGTCTTGCTAAACTCTTGTATTAGTGCTAGTAGCTCTTTTTTGTAAATTCATGTTGCATTTACAAAAAAATGAGCATATCATTTGAAAGAAAAGACAGTTTACTTCTTTCTTGCCAATCTCAATCCCTTCCATCAATTTAACTTGCCTTGCTACACCTGCTAGAACACCAGTACAGTTTTCAACAGAAGCATTGAGAGCAGACATCTTTCCCTTGCTCAGGATTTTGAGTTGAAAACATTGGTTTTCACCTGTCAGTATACTAGCTCTAGGATTTTCATAGATACTCTGTACTATGTTGAGCAGTTTCTCTCTATTCCCAGTTTGCAGAAGGTTATTATTAGAAACACACATGAAATGTTTTCAAAAGCTCTTTTTGTTTTATTGAGATGATCCCATGTTTTACCATTTTAGTCCTGCTAATATGGTGTCTGATTTTGTAATGTAAAACCAACCTTTCATTCCAGGGATAAAGTACATTTGGCCATGATATAATGTCTTTCATATATAATATTGCTTTTCTAAAACTTTGTTAAGATTTTTTTTTTGCTCCGTTTTTATGAGGGAAATTTGCTTTCCATGGTTTTTGTAACTGTTTATTTTCACAATAATTTTGGCTTCATATAATACATTGTAAAAATATTTCTTCCTGTTTGGTTTTCTGGGAAAGGTTGTGGAGAACAGTAGAAAGTCAATGAAATCAGAAGTTGATTTTTTAAAGAAGATCAACAAAATTGATAAACCTTTAGCTAAACTAACCAAGAAGAAAAGGAGTCAAGTTACTAAAATCAAGGATGTAAGAGGGGCATCATGACCAACTTTTCAGAAATAAGAAAAATTTTAAGGGCATACTACAAATAGCTATACTCCAACAATGTAAATAATGATGGGGGAGGGGAGCAAAATCCTAAAAAGACCTAGATTACTGAACCTAATTCAAAAGAAATAGAAAATTTAGATGGACCTAAAGATGGGGATAGATTAATTTAATATTTTTCAAAATTCTTAGAAAAAAGCTCAAGCCCAAAGACCCTTACTAGTAAATTCTACCAAAACATTTAAAGACCAATTAACACTAATTCTTCATAAATTCTTTTAAAAAGTAAAGAGGAAGACACATTTCTCAATTTATTCTGACTTCAGTATTTCCTTTCTACAAAGCCAGACCAAAAATATTACTATAAAAGAAACTGTAAACCATTATTTATTATGATGATAGAAGCAAAAATCCTCAACAAACTATAGCAAATTGAATTCAGTAATATATAAAGAGGAGTGTATAGTGTGATTTATGATCAAGTGTGATTTATTCTAGGAATTCAGGCTTGCTTTATATTGAAAGTTCATCAGTGTAGTATACCATATTACTAAATACAGATAAAACAATATCTGATGTTAATCAATGCAGAACATAAGTATTTGACAACACTTAATATTCTTATATGCAAAAATATTCACAAAACTATGAATAGAAAAAAATTCTTCAACCTGATAAAGATCTTGTATGAAAAACACATAGCTAATAGCATACTTAACCCATATCCAACAATTTAGTTAACAACATCAAAAAAAAAAATGAATGGTTTCTGCCAGTGATCAGGAAATGACAGACTCTTATCACTGCTTCTATCCACATTGTATGTTCAAGGTTGGGAATGGGGTAGTCCCAGCTCTGTGGGAAGCTGAGGCATGAAGATCTCTTGACCCAGCAAGACAGGGTAAACTTGGCCAACATCTCTTAAAACAAACAAATTGTATCTTCATTGTGCATACAGACTAAATTTATTCATTCATCAATTGATGGAAGTTTGAGTTGTTTTCATTTTTTGACTATGATCATTTGCTTAATATTTTGGATGAACATGTTTTCACTTTTCTTGGGTTAACAGTTGAAAATTTGGGGCCATGTGGTAAATTCATGTTTAAACATTTGAGGGACTACCAAATTGTTTTTTGAAGTGGCTGTAACTTCTTACATTTTCACCAACAATATATGAGTTTTCCATTTTTTTTCACATGCTTGCCAACACTATGAGTATCATTCTAACAGCCATCCCAGTGAGTGTGAAATGGAATATGATTGTAGTTTTGATTTGCATTGCCTTAATGGTCAATGATGTTGAGCATCTATTCACACAGTTACTCGCCATATGTTTATCTTGTTTGAAGAATTGTCTCTTCAGATCCTTATTCTATTTTTTTAATATTTATTTTTTACTTATAGGTTGACACAATATCTTTATTTTATTTTATGTGGTGCTGAGGATCAAACCCAGTGCCTCATCATGCTAGGCAAGCGCTCTACCTCCAAGCCACAACCCAGCCCCCGATTACTCAATTTTTTTAACCAGAACATTTATCTGTTTATTATTGAGTTAATAGAGTTCTTTGTTATATATTCTGGATTCAAGTTCTGTGTTACACATATGAATTGCAAATATTCTTTTCTAACTTGTGTATTGTATTTTCACTTTATGAATGGCACCACATGCAGTATGAAAGTTTTTAGGCTGAATGAAGTCCAATTATTCTATTCTTTCCTTTTATCACTTTTGCCATTATACCAATAAAACAATCTTAACTCAGGATAATGAAGATTTATGCTTATTTTCCTCTCAGTGTTTATAAATTGAGTGAATAACAATTTGAGACAAGTTGTAATAAATAGTTTAAGATTAGGAGGTTAGTGGTTTCAGAAGAAATGAATAGAGTGGTTATAAGACTGATTAGTAATATGATTCTAAGGAGGAAAAAAATGAATTGAAGAAAGGCCTAAGGGGAAAGTCAGATAAAATTAAAACTTATAAACTTAAGTAAATATTGAAATGTAATTATTTCTACCATTTTGGTCAAATTTAAAATTTAAAATCAGAAGTAACATCATTAAGACTAAATTTAATATTTTATTTAAAATGATTGTTTAAACTAAATCAAATAAAGAAAACAATTGATAAATATAACCTTTTATCAACTGGTCATTTGATACATAAAGTTATGTTATATTATCAAAAACATTGAAGGGAAACAGAATATAATAGTTAACTTGTAAGTACCAAATGAAACTGACTTAGATAATTATTTCTCCCTGAAGATTATTTTATGGAATAAATTGGACAAATTTAGTTAGTTGCTTTGAAATCTGGGGAATGAAAAGAAACCTAACTAATAAGTCTCAGAAATATAGACCTCTAACTGATATTGTTCATTTTTTGATGTCTTTAGAGAAGAAAGAAAAAAATGACTTAAGAATAAGATCATTTCTAATATCTTAACTTACTTAGCTTTTTATGATATGAGTATATATACTTTCTAATATCAGAAAAGAAACAAGAATCAATTAGAGTTGTGAATATTAAGATCATCTTATTTGGACTTTGTAAAAATTTTCACACATATACAAATTAATGCTACTATCCCATAATTAGAAAAATCTCTGAAATGGAACTTTAAAAGGAAGAAGAAAAAATACACAGAAAGCTATTTTGAATCCCACTATGGAATAAATTGCCATGGTACAGTGCAAACTAATCAGAGCATATCCAATGCTGTAAGGTTACTACTATAAATAAACACAGTGATCCACACACAGATTTGATGGCCTTCCTTCAACATGATGGAGTGTCCTGAACTTTATGTTCACATGTCTCCTGAATGTCACTACTTTTTAGAGGTTCCAGCACTTTTCCAACTTTAGAATTTCTAAGCAAATCAGCAAATCTCTTCTCATCTCTGGTCTCCAAAGTATATGTATATATTGCACATACACGAATATGGCCATGTATCCTTTATACACACAACTCACCGATTTCACTTACAAGTAAATTTTCATTTCAGTAGTGACACACCTGGGGGAAAGACGCAATTTAAGAGAATAAAGCCATGATAAAAAGCTGAAGGGCATTTCCACTCATTTTCTCACCTAGAAATACAGGTTAGCAAAAGGTGATGTCCAGGCAAAATTTATCCTCAAGTTTCAAGTGTGTTACTTTTCTTCTTTGCCTGCTTTCTTTCATTCTTTTGTTCTTTCCTCTTCTTTTTTGCATGTATGTGTTTAAAATATTTTGAGTTGGTGGCCAACATTTGAAAAGCAGAATGTTTCACATAAAAAGATGGGTCCTGGCATCTCTTTAAAAATGAACAGATCTGGAAGCAGAAACCTTTGCCTTGTAAGGCACCTGTCACCTAACCAGCTCCTAGTAGCCACTTAGTTAAGACCTGAAGCTCCAGCTGACAAATTTATCTCGTCCACTTCACTCATTTGTGTTTCCTGCCTGACCCCTGCAAGCACTTGGTTTTGCATCCAGTTTTTAGACCCAAATGAACTGTTTTTCTGTTTTACAGCCTTTGAGTCTCTCAGCATTCAATTAAAATAAATTACCGGCCTAGAAGCAGTGTGTTTTTCAGAAATGAAAAGAAATTTTTAATATTGCTTTCATAGTTAATATGCAATTACTGAGTAAATTATTGCCATGCTTAGAGCTTCTTTAGGACCCTGTTCAGGATGGAATGCAGAAAATCATTCTTGTTTTCTTCAACAAGAATGTTTAGAACAGAACCTCCATTTAACAAATCGGACAAAATGAGAAAGGCAGTGTTTTTCTGTTGTTCTGAACAGGATGATAACACAAGTGGATATAGGTATGTAAACACCACTAGGAAGTAATTAAAAAACCAAGATTGTATGATGGCCTGGAGCAACCACTAAAGAACTTCTCTTGGCATTGGTTCTACAACTTTCTGAATTCATGTTCACTTATTAACTAATTAACATATTTTTTAAAAAAGTATAAAGACTTTGTTTTTTCATGGACACTTTGAAATAACATGCATGAAGTATGTGGCCTAAAAGAAAAGATTGATTCTGGTAGAAATGTAAAACCAAAACCAAAATCTAAATGTGCTTTTGAGCGTAGTATAGTCCTAATGGCACTGAAAGCCATAAAGTCAAAAACTCCTCCGTTTATGGAACATCTCTTTCACATTGAAGGGAAATTCTAGATCCCAGGAAAATCTTTGAAAGGTATCAAATTTAAAGACCCCGAGGTATCCTCTGAAGCTTTACAGCATCAACCTTCTCCAGTTTTGATGTGAACTAAGGCAAGTCTATTGAGGTAGAAATCTCACTGAAACTGAACAAAGCAAGTCAAATGACATGCAGCTAGACTCGACTAATTGAGCAGCATTGTGACTAAAGCTTGCTGACTTTACTCTTGAAATTCCTGAGTATGCACACAGTGGGCACCACCATATAATGTGTTTTTCTTTTCTTTTCTTTTTCAAACAGGTTATTTGAAG
Source organism: Callospermophilus lateralis (assembly GCF_048772815.1). Lineage (NCBI taxonomy): Eukaryota > Metazoa > Chordata > Mammalia > Rodentia > Sciuridae > Callospermophilus > Callospermophilus lateralis. The sequence goes on along the minus strand of NC_135307.1, from coordinate 38,398,772 downwards.
TGAGATTGCTTTAGAAAAGTACACAAGTAAAACCCAAGCAAGGGTCAGGAGAGTGGGTTTTAAAAAAAAATTTTGCCCCACCCCCACCCGGAGGCATTACAAACATGTATCTTTGCTTATTGCATTATTTTGCCACTTCCAGTCTTCAAAATGTTAATTCAATAAATCAATATAATGATAATAAAAAGACTTTGTATGAACTGAAATTTTTAAATCGAATGAAAAATGAATAGAAAAGGCTACAAAGACCAAGGGCACAAATAAAAGAAGTAGCCTAAAACCATCAGAATAGCTAACTCCCCAAATGACCTGTCAAATGCCCTCCCATACCAACATCACAAAAGCAGTGTTTTTAAACTTATCATCCAACCTGGAAGGTTAATAAAGAATCAGGTTATTGCTGAGCAAAATGATTAAAGATAATAACTGAGAATAACTTGCTCAACTTCTTTTATTTAAGAAAAACACTTTGAAATTGTTGATCATATAGAGTCAGGATATAGAAAGAAAACACTAAATTCAAAATAATTTATGCGGGCAGTTACATAACAATTTACAGCCACTAGATTCATGGAGAGAGTTGAAAAATGTCATTGGTGTCAGAAGACTAGAAATGGACAACTATCTAAATATCCTAAAAAGCAAAAATATGGAAATTTAAACACATAAATTTAATATCAATTGGTTAGTTAATAACTTTCAAAAAAAGCCTACAATGAGTGTTAGTAATAAATGCATGAACTCTAATATACAATAAAAGAAGCTCAAAGTAGGTAATCTGAGCTTGATATTTCAGGAAAAAACTATAGTATAATAATTGATTTCTTCAAATATTAGACAAAAATCTCCAATGAATTCCTGGAAGAAACTGTACAATTCAATACTAGCATATGATATAGGCATAAGGATAATAGAAAATTTTCACAAAGAAAATAATTGACATAAGGATTGAAAACAATGTAAATATAATAAAAAGTGTACTTGAGATTATAAATAAAACAGTATAGGGTTCACAGATTGCTCTCAGGGTCAAGAAGGAGTGGCATGAGGGGTCATGTGGGAGTTTTATGTGGGCTAGTCCTGGAAGTAATAAACATCCTTGGTGCCTAAATTCCATTGGCCCCATAAGATGTGAAAACCCTGGAAAATAAAAGCCATAGACAGGAGCACAAGTTTTAGTGAAAAAATAGTTACCTGTGCTTCATTTATATGAAGTTATTTTGATATAGATCATTCAAAATCATCAAGCATAAAGATAATGGTTTCTTTGTTAACACTTATCACTGTTTGTTCTCTGAAGGGTAAAGATTGACTGATTCATTGGGAGAACAATTGAGAAATACTAAATGTGACTTTTGATGAGGAAAATTGTTTTAAGTATTCTCATTAAAAACATTCAAATCATTATCAACGCCATTATTATCAAACTATGTCAAACATTTAAAATATCACCTCCTAAGAGATCTTACAACAGGTGAATAGAGTCAATAACAATATATCGTATTCTTGAAATATGCTGAATTGAGTGAATGTTCTCACCCCACAAATGGTAACTGCATGAGGAGATGCAAATGTGAATTAGCCAAATGTAGTCCATTCCACAATGAATGTATACTTTGCACCATCACGTTATGTAAACACATAGTTTTATCTCCCTGTAAAAATAAATGAAATATTATCTCATTAAATTATAAACTTTGAAACTAGAAAAACTTTGGGAATGTCTGGTCTAATACCATTTTCTAACAAACAGAAAGGTATACTTTAAATTATTCAGCTATGCTATAAATTTCTCATTGAGCTCAGAAATATATGAAACCAGACTTCTTCTTGTACCTAAGTGAAAGCAACATAAGAAGCCAGGCACTTACTCACGTTACCTGTTTCAAGCTTGTGGACTATTAGGCATAGCCTCTCCCTGACATCAAAAGTGTGGGAAGGGACAGTGATAATTCTGCAGCTTGTCCCACGTGCCTGTGCTGTTTGATTTATGTGCTGTACCTGCCTCCTATGACACTGTCTGAATTCATAAATCTGAGTAAAAGAACAGAGACCCATAACTCAAAGAGGATGAGATGGGCTAAACCCTGAGGCTGAGAATGTACTGTGGAGTTGGAGCTCTGCTTCCTCATGAATACCCATGGGGATCACAGTTGCTAGAGGTTAGGCATTCATCACAGAGGGTCCCAGTCAGGAGACATGGCAGTGTTCCAGGAATAGATTTTTTTGGTGTTGAAACTTTTGTGAAGTTCACATAAATTTTTGCTTTCTCTCTCTCTCTCTCTCTCTCTCTCATAAAGTAAACTTGTTGCAATCTAGTGTTTTGTTAATGCATACCTCCACCTCTTATGTACTATGTGTCAGTGCCTACTATGTGCAAGACTATGTCCTATGCAGGTTGTATGGGCAGAGAAAAAAGTTTAAGCCACAGAACACAAGTTTTCAAATGTATCAAGTAGTAAAAGACATGACAGTTCACAAATGTAATGATGGCATATGGTCAGTATTGAAAAGGACCCCAGGTGTCTAAACAGTAGCCCAGAAATTCAGAAGAGGTCACTGAGCATGCGATACTGAAAGATGTCATCAAAGATAAGATGTTGAAGAATTGTGAAATGTAAGACAAGCAATGTTCGAATATTATAATCAAGCTGCTCTGTATTTATAAAAAGCTTCAATCACAAATAGATGATTTGGCTTTAAGTACATAATGGTTTGGTATATCCTTAATTGGTTCGTTTGACAAGGATTTTGAACATCATGTATTTCTTAAACTTTTATTCTGTGTCAAGCACTATTGTGCCAGTAGAAGTACTATATTTAGAAGAATAGTTGAAATTCCCACCCCATCTTGAGCCTTACACCCTATGAAGTAGACAGATATTTCTATCAGCACTGACATTAAGTTATGGTAATTACTATGATAAAGAAAACAGTGTTCTTTCAGAACAAACACCAAAAGAATCTAAGGTAGTCTGCTGGGATCAGAAAATACTTTCTGCAGGGCGTTAAAAGGGTCAGGTGAAGATGAGGCAGGAGTATATGCTAGAAAAGGTGGTGATTTCTCCAACTCTGAAGAAGCATTCTCTTACCCCAAAGAAAGGAGACAATAGAACCTAGCAGTTCTCAAAGTACAGTTGGGGTCAAAAGCATTTTCATAGTAATGCCAAAAGGACTTTTGCTTTTGATCTATCTTGTTTTCTTATGAAAAATTTCCAGAAGCTACATCACAGGTGAGGTCACAAGACATTTAGTCTTGAAGCAAACGTGAGAATCCAGCTGTCTTCTAGTAGGCCAGTCATTACAGAAATTTGCAAAATGATGAAAGAATGTCACCTTTCTCACTGATTGCTTGTGGAAAATAGTTTCTATAGACATGTTATTCAAATCTATTGTATATTTTATGTGTATTTTTATTTCGAAGTGTATTAAGAAATTAATTTTTAAAAGTCATCTTAATTTACATAAATACTGAAAGAGATAATCTGCATAAATGAAGTATATTTGGATTCTATCTAATTTTAATAGGGTAAAGTGATCTTGAGACCAAAGAGTTTGAGAACCATTAATATAATCTGTTACCCAAATGGGACACTCTAAGAGTGGAAGGGGATGCGTTAGTTATCATACTGACAACAAGGTGATGTTGCAGTTTAGCATATATAGGTATTTTCCTCAGTCTATTACTTGTTTGTCAAGTTTATATTTGCTCTTCTAGCATACATGTTTAATATCTTTCAGTTTCACTGTCAAAACCAGTTTCCCAGTTTGGAGGATCAGCTGTGTGGTTCACTCTGCCTAGAGGACTAATTAATGTTGCCTTCTCCTACACTCTCTATGCTATCAAACAGAACTCTAGAACATGGATTTCTGTGGAATAATAAAAACTCTTGTAGGGGCAAATATACCTAACCTCAGAGATGGACTGGTTGAAAGATGAAAGGGCAAACTTCTCTTTACTTTTGTTTTACAATTTTCTGTTTTGTTTTATGTTTATCTTAAAGCACAACATTATGGGTTTGTACATCTTGGGTCTGAGAAGAGCACTGTTAATCTGTGATTTGAAAGAACAGATTTTTAGAGTTTTCTGCAATACCAGGACATCTGAAGAATAAAATCTTTCCTTTTAAGTAGCTTCAGTCTTTGAGAGAGTCTTGAGAGGAATGAATATTTTTGTGTTGCATTTTGTAGAGGGTCACACCAAAGTACAGATTCCCGTTTTAAAACTGGAGGAATTGGTATACTCAAATTAAAATAAGGTCATCATCTAAACAGACTCCTCCAAGTATTAAAAAAGAAAACCACAAAGCACAAAACTGCCTGAAGCACTAGAAGGAAGAGGTATTGTGTTAATATTTTCTCCTTCTTCCCAATGATTGAGGTAGCTAACAGTCACAGAGCTAAGATACAAGAATTCAAAATGAAGTGCAGCATGCAGTTGCAACTGGAGAATTTGGGATCCCATGCATCCTTGTGGAATATCTGTCCACAAATATCATGGATAGGTTAGTGATTCACTTGGAGTATGCTTCTAAGGAACAATAAGACACATTGCAAACAGAATGGGGTAGAGATACACACACACACACACACACACACACACACACTGAGAGAGTGAGAGTGAGAGAGAGAGAGAGAGAGAGAGAGAGAGAGAGAGAGAGAGAGCGCAAAAATGTGTGGAAGAAGAAAACAAGCACTGTCCTTATGGGAGCATACACCTTTGTTTCTTGGCCACCTCAAGGCTTCTAGCCAAGGGCTGTGATGTTATTCTAGACAATTTTACTGACATAAAATGAGGAGTCTAAATTATGATGAAATCAGAACAGCAAACCACAAGGGAAGCCATTAACAATTTAACATGAGGGAGTGTGGATTCTACTTGTCAAAGAGAATATTAGAGGACTATTTGATATAAAATGCAACTATCACAGCACTGAGGGTTGGGCACCTCAGCTGGGTTTTCCTTGAACTCATTGCCTTACAAAGTTAAGCACAGAACGGGATGTTTTGCAAGGATGGTATATTTATGCCAAAACAAAAAATCAGATCAACTGAATCGAATGAGGATTCGATGGGGATGCCTACCCATTGAATAGTTGCATGGCACAAAAGAAGTCCCTAGGGAAATGAGAAGTGAAAGTGAACTAGAGAAAAAACATCAGACAATTTGAAAACTAAGACACCTGAAGTCAAATTCCAGCTGAGCTGCTTCCTATCAGTGCGATTTTGATACTTATTTATCCTCTTGAATTCTAATTGGCTTTATCTTCTTAAGAAGGGTGTCAGAATTAATGAGCCCAAACTTAAGGTGCCTAGCATAGTGCCTGGCAGAAGAGGGACTCACTGAATGTTATCTGCCTTTTCTTCCCATTTACCCTTGATATTGTGGTCTGCCTCTGCTTCTCTTCTGATATTTTAAGAATCTTTTTAAATTTTGGTTTCATTTTAGATTCATAGAAAAGTTGTAAAGTCAGTGCAAGAGTTGCCATATGCCACTCACCCAATTTCCCACATTTTCTCATTTAGATGTGTTTTTCTCTAGTTGTTTTACTAGAATGCATGGCTGAAACTATCTTGAAAAAGAGTAGCTTGCATTCTAGCATAATGTTGTATCACTCACTTCAATTGTACCTTTGTCATCCCTTCAGTACACAATTGATGAAAGTTATATGATTACCTTAGAGCAGAAAATTATATTATCTGAGGCTGAATATGATTATTGACTTTCTTCTTGGCAGCAGAACACTTTGGAATAATCCAGTCTCTATGAACTTCAGGGAAACCAATCAAGGGAAGACAAAAGAAAAAGTTGATACAACTCTAGTGCTGAGGTGATGAAGCAGTTCTTCTCTGTATTTAACATCTGCCCTAGACCTAACAACACATCTGTGGTTCCAATAATTTGGAAATCATCTGAAAGACATGATAATTTTTTAAAAAGGTTTAAAGGCACAGGAGAGAAGGTTCCTCCTTAGTTTGTACCCCCGGTTTCTATGTTGTGTCCTGATGTACCCTACAGCTCCAGGTAATAGAACAAGGTAGGCAGCTTCTTTTGTTCTGTTTCTCTTCTCCTTTCTGGATCTCTTTTCTCTTTGCTTGCAAATATGCTTTGTATAATTTTGCTTTGTGTAATTCCCTTATAGTTCTCATGGAGACTTCTCACCTAAACCATGGCAGCCCCCCCAAAATGTCCAATGCTCTAAAACAGCGAAAATAGCCTTTCTAGTTTTTTTTTAATATTAAAAACTATTTCCTTGATACTCTGTTTAACTTACATGTCACGAGACGAAAATGAATTCCAATGCAGCAATTCATATAGACTCTTGTAGATAAGTAGCTTAATGTCTTTTTCTTCCCTGGGTCATTTATGTTTTAAGAGAGGAAGCCTTGCAATCAAAAGGACTCTCATGCCAAAGAATGGATCTGTAACACTAGAACTGTAGGCACCAGGCAGGAGAAGGAAAGGTCTGAATGTACACCTTTTTTTTTTTTTTTTTTTTTTGATATTTGTCCTACGAAAATCTTGCTGCAAACACTAAGAACTACCCAACACATTCAGATACAATGTTCTCTTCAGATCACTATAATAAAAATAGCTGATGAAATAATATTTATGGATAAAGAAAAACAAGGAATGATTAGAATAGGGGAGTGGTTAAGAGGAGGCCAGAAGGAAGATGGAAGGCCAGTGAGAGGGACTTTGGGGTCATTTGGGAAGGCAGTATTATTAGACCTTCTTTATCTTAACATGAAAATTTAAACTGTGGTCTTGGTGTCACATATGAAGTGCTATTTAAGCTTCCTAGATCCAAACCAATGGAAGGCAGAACACTCACCTGGGCAGTTTTGAAAAGATTCTTGTTTCTTCCACTGCAAGCTTTTCCTCTGGCTATAGACCTCGGTCAACACTTTCGGAAGGGAAATAATGAAGTACAATGCTAAAGGCTGGAAAATGAAGAATGATTTGAAGGTGTGAAAGGATTGGAAAAAAAGATAAAAAGTAGTGACAGAAGTTTATTTCATCCCCATCATAAGACTCAGCAATGGTTATAGTGCTTATTGCCTTCAGTTACCAAGGCCACAAACCATTATTTTCAGAGGCTCATTGCCCTGTATGAGCATCAAGATTTGATGGGAAGATAAAGGGGTTTGGGTGGGGGGGAAATTGCCTGGCCATTCCTCTTAATAGATTTTCATCCTTCTAGAAAGGTTAGCTAGAGAAAGGAAATTCTGAGAAAATAATACTACTATTAATAACACTGATCATCATCATTCAATATTTGTTAGAATACTAAACTCAAATCGGATCCCTTTATTTTTAATTTTCCCCTTTTCTATCTTCATTGACATGAAGAATCTGCACCAAATAATTCTCTGAAAGTAAAGCTGGCTTTCCTAGTGGTGGTAAAACATTTTATTAAAATTTTAATAGACACACAAAAAGAAGTAATCTTACTGACAGAAAAAATTCACCAGATGAGCTATAACAGTTCACATACAATACAATTTAAATTACGTAATGAAATTGCAAACAATGGGAAAAAATGTATATATACTGTGTTTTTTTTCTGAGATATTAACCAAGGAGGTTCATGAATCAAACTTAGGTTTACTTGGAGGTGAGATGAAGGCATGTGAACATGAAGAGTATAATTATCCATTTCTTCCTCTGTTATCACTGTAACTGATTTTTTAAATGCATCAACATAATGCAGTTTTTTTTTTTTAACCAGAGAAGGATTCTGAACACTAGCAACACTAGCAAAAGCACTTCATAGTTTTTTTTGAGATCTTGTGCAAGTCTGTTAGATAACCTGAGGACTCATTCCTTCCTTTAATATGGCTGTGCAAACCCAATTCCATGTTTGTTCAATATGAATTGTACCTTCCTAGGAGGTATGTGTTTTCTTCTATTAAATTGAAGGTGCAGCAGTCATTTCAGGCTTTCATTTGGCTCTCAAATTTGGCACTGGAGGCAAAATGCCACTAGGCAGAATGAGGTAAAAAGAAAATGCAGACAGAACCGTCATGAGACCTGGTCCAACATCAGACTTTGGCTCCTGAGGTGCAGGTACAGCCAAATTATACCATCAAGATTGTTCATGTCCAACATGATCGGAGTTTTATGCTACACGAAGAAAAAGAGAGGAGAATGTGACTGCTTGAGGTACAACATCCCCACTGACTGCATAATGGCAGCAGTGTTCATTACTCAGGCCTTCATCCCTGAGAGCAGAGATGCAAGGAGGGGCAGCCTGCATCTGAGCCAAATGCTATTTCAAATGCCATTTCAAAAACGTCTTTAAATGAGATTAGATTACTGTTAAATGTATCATTTCTCATTCTGTTCCTTTCCATCTCTTCGCGGTGCCTCCAGGATTTCCTACATATTTTGACTAAGAAGTTAAATAAAAATTGACTCCGCTATAGAAATGGACACTGAATCGTGAAGGGTTAAACAAGTTTCAGAAATGCTGAGCTTTATTCCTCCCTAGAAACTGCATGCCTGAACGATTCCTAAGCTGTTAGGGTTACCATGGTAATTATTATTCTTAAATGGAGAGGTTTATTTGTGAAGCAAAAAGCCCAACAAACTTGTTGTCTGTATCTCCAAGTCAGAGCTACCTGCAGCAATGTTTAAGATGGAGCCGACTTTTGGAAGAATAGGATAATGTACATCAATCATTATCAGAGAGCATAATGGGCTCACAAATAAAAACAGTGGAACATGAGAATACTAGAACTAGTTGCAGAAGGGCTTTGCAGGATTTAACTTTTGAAGACAGACTGAGATTATAGACAATCCCAAATTATCAAGATTTTAGGAGAACCAGAGTATGCGATAGAACATTTTCTACCTGGCTGACCATAATGGTTTTGAAATCAACTCATTTTAAGGTGAAGGTGACCCTCTACAGCTTAAATCAATTTTATTATTATTGTTATTGTTGCTTTTGTTATTGTCATTATTCCTGAGGTCATAGTCAAATGAATCCATTTCTCATCTTGGTGGAAAGGGATTTTACTTGACGCTCCAATCTGTGTTCATAGCAGACTTTCATACTACAGCATGCTTTTGCAAAGTACAGGAGTGATGCTATAAAGTGAGAAGGCTGGGTACTCTTGTTTGCCTGTGTAAAGGCTTTATTTGGTGTCTATCTCAGAACAATATGTCATAAGTCTGGAACAAATTGTATAAGCCAAAAATCAATTCTCTTTGTGCTCTTCATATTTTAGCCAGTCTGTCCTTAAAATCAGATGCACAGATTTTAAAACAGTTTGGAAATTCCTGTTAGGTGAATTTCTGTACTTTGGGCACACCTGATACCTTAACTCTTGGCCTTATCAAAGAGTATCTGTGACTTTCTCAATGAGTCATCCTAGATAGACTGAATTAAACCTTAAGGATAGAGGAGGCAATGTAGAGAACAAAAAGAGGTTGTCTGCATTCAATCCCCTTCTCCTTTGTTATCTGTGTCACTTGGTCAAGTTCCTTTATCTCTCTGGGTGTCAGTCTCATTGTATAAAAGTAAATATGGTCATAAGACAGACTTCATGAGGTTGTTTTGATGATTAAATGAGTAAAAATCTATAAAATTAGAATAGCTCCTGGCATGGGAAGATGAAAGTGTTAGCAGCTTAACAAAGGATTCATTTGTATTTGCATTCTCAATGACTATCCTCAGATTAGTTGCTTAATAAAGGTTTTTGGTTTGGTTGGTTTTGTTTTTCTTTTGAAAGAATGGATGCGTGAGCCTTCAACTCCATGAAGGAACCCTTTCATACCTTCTGCCAAGATCTGTCATTTGACTAAAACACCATTTGGTGAAAACTTCCAGTGGTTGGGACTCATGGCAGCCCATCCTGTTATTGGAAAGCACTGAAGGTATTTGTCTTCCTGCAATCTCTCTTCTATGGGGGAAAAAAAATGCTTTGAGCAGGGCGTCTTTGCGGGAAGAGGTGTCTTCTTCAAGCCTGCATGTCCTAATTATGAAAAGCTGGTGGATTTGGGGCCAGAGAAGGACTATTGCTTTCTTTCCTGTACATATCAATGGGCAAGTTGCGTATGCCTGCCTAAATTCAACACCGAGGACTGAGTTATATGTTGAAGGGACAGAGGTGCTTATTTCATTGGGCAATTTGATCTCTCCAACAATCATCTTGCCTTTCGTGGAGGTGTTTTTTACTATCCCATTTTATAAGAGGTATTCAGAGGGAAAAACAAAAAGACTTACTTGACATTTCTAAGCCACTGGGATGCTTTTTAATTTGTTTCCAGGGTATTTAATCTATAAGACATACCAGGCTGAATAATTTATGTAACAAAACAATGACAACAAGGTCAAAGTAGAAGTATGACTTTACAGTGGGGAATATTCATGACATGATGCTATTTGAGATATGCTTCTTGAATATTAAAGAGTTTTTCCTAATGTTAAGTTCCAATTAAATAACCAGAAAGGTATAAGAAAGAAAATTGGATTCCTTTTGAATTGCAGAAATTAAGCAAATTCTAGAATAGCAATTATCATATTGCTAATTGAAAAATGTCATCCACTCTATGACCACACAATGTTTAGAAATGGTAAATGGAAATATTTTCACTTGTACCTAGTTGCAGTATAAACCTCCAAGTACCAGATATTCTGCATCAAGAAATCAGATACCCATAATCTGATTTATTCAGTAATACATAACCTCAATTATTTATTTTTTGTTACATCTCAACTTAAAGGGAAGAGTCAAAGCAACAACATTTGCTACTTAAGATGGCTTATAGATTGACTTTCTGAAAAGATCTGACTCTGCTCTTTCTTTTTCTAACACAGTAGAGTTTATGCTCTCAAATGGATAATGGCTTCTTTTGCATAGTGGACGAAAATAGATTATCAAATACATAGAAAAGCACCAAACTTGGAATGGAGAAAGCTGGATGTTTGCAGATCTCCATCACCAATTAACATATGCTGTGGAACTAACTGAATTGATAGTGATATTTAACATTTATAAAGAAAACTCATGGTATTAGTTAAGGGAATTAATTCTTGGATCTATAATGAATAAGCCAAAACTCTAGTGGATTACTTTAACAAAAGTGTATTTCTTGCCCACATCAAGTCAGAAAGGATCCATCTTTCCATGGTTTTGCCATCTTCTAAGGCCTCAGAATCCTCAAATGCACCCCCTGAACCCAACTGGCTTAATGATGAGAGAAGCAGAAAAGATGAAGGACCTATTGGGGTCATAGTGGACAAGACTCAGGGCTGAGACTCACCACTCTGCTCACATTCATATGGACAGCATGTAGTCACGTGGATCTACTTATCTGTGACCATGACTGAGGTGCACAGTAAGCTCTGTGCCAAGGAAGAGAGCTCATGGATAGTGCTGAGCAATTGCAACTAGACACGTCTGCACTCGATTGTTCTCTCAATATCTCATTTAGCTCTCACAATGATTTTTGAAGATCAAGAAAATTGCACTTAGAATGGCAGAGACTTTGACTCAGTCTGCCCTCTTGGCTATGTTAAATCACCTCATTGGCCTTTGAAAATCACTATGTATAAATTTCTTCACCTTGATAACTAAAATGACAGGATTTTCAATCCATGTAATACCTCAGGAATATTGGGAAATTGTGGGCATGTCAGGACTTATCTCTCTGTTGCATAGACGAACTGACTGGGCATCTGTTTATAGCTAACCCTCTACTTGTACAGTATGTGCCATCTCCTCTTGCCTTCTCCAGAAATTCTCTCTACTTTCCTTGGCGTCATAAAATCTTCCCCCCTCATCAACATATAAATTTGCTATCATTTCCGATATTAAAAATAAAAATATTTATTGACTCCAGATATTCAACTAACTATTGTCTCATTTCTCTTCTCCTCTTTACAGAAAAATAAATAAATAAACAAAAACAACCCTCAACTAGTATATACTCACCATTTCCAATTCCTCTCCTCCATCTCTTCTCAGATCCACTTCAACCAGGCATTCCCACCCCCTGGAGCAATATTGATCTTGGTGAGTTCACCAGTGGCCTCTGTGTCACTAAATATGATTAGTTCTAGTCTTCACCTTGCTAGATCTGCCAGCATCATACTATCTTTCTCCTCTTTGAAAGTCTTTCTTTCATTGAGTTTTCAAGATGTCAACACCAATTCAGCTTTCTTTTCACTTTCCTAGATTCTTCTCATGTGTCTCCTCCTTTGGTTCCTCTTCACCTCCCTGACCTTCCAATGAGGATTTTTTCCAGGGATCAATCCTTGGATTTCTTATGTTTCTCTCTTCATATTCATTCCCTTGATGATCCATCTAGTCTTATGACTTCAAGTGCCACCAATAGGCTGAAGATCTTCAGACTTCTTCCCTGAATCTCATATTTGTTATGACTTGAATGCGCTATCCATACCTTGAGCTTCGAATGTCCCAAATTAGAGTTCTTGTTCCTTGATCATAACTACCCTGGTTTAAGACACCACCATCTCTCATTTGGATTATGGAAGTATCTGCCCAAACAATCTCTTTGCTTCTTCCCTTGCTTAACTCTGAACACCTGAAGTCAGATTATGTCATTGCTATGGGCCAAATAGCTCATGTTCTCCCTTCTCACTTAGATTAGAAACTAGTGTCCTCATATGGCCCACAAGGATTTTTAGGATCTGATTCCCCTATTATTTCTCTAATTTTACCTATTAGTCACCCCTCCGTTCAGCTCACCTGGGCCTCTTTTGTCTTTCTTGACCATTTCAGTCATTTCCCCCATCTCAGAATTGTTGGCCCTTGGTCTTTTCTCTGCTTAGAATATTTCTCCCTTACATATTTCATGTTTCAGTCCTGAATTTGCTTAGTCCTTTACTCAAATGTGCCTCATACTGAGGTAACATGTCTTTTCATGCTGACTTAAACATGTTTCTGCTCATTTCTTCATTTACCTTATTTACAGTTTAACTGCCTATTCTGGCTCCACTAATGTATCTCTTTTGATTAACTCATATTCTTTAGGCAAAACACTCAGCGAATGTTTGAGATATTGTCCCTCAATTCTTTATAAAAATAGCATTTTAACTTCTTAGAAAGAGACCTATATGGTGTTGTGGAATTAGGGGAAGTCAAGTCCCTGGGTGGATGCTGGTTCTTGGATGTGATATTGGCTAGTGCCAACTGACTAAGTGGTGGTTTTATGATCTTGTACATGGAACACTGCTAACACCTGAGGATAACCGACTCTGACTGTTCTTGGCTTGATTGGGGCCACCATGGTGACTTAGTCTTTCCTCTCATGGCTACCACAAAACCCTCATGTCATTTATCTGGCACAAGTTCTAACCATCCCACTTTACCACTTCCCCCAATACTGCCATCACATTGTACCAAAGGACAGATCCCCTAGCACTTAAAATTTATACCTCCTAAATTTCTCATTTGACACAGGTTTACAAACTGGATTATCTCTGTACCTTATCTCAGTGCTCTCCTCTATTTACTGTGCTGGGGGATATTGAGCTGCCCTATTTAGCCATCATTTTTCTAAGCCCCAAACAAGGAGCTGGAAAAGAGGCTCTACCTCCTCTTTTTAAAGAAAATTTGGGAAGGGTAAATCAGAACATAATTATGACTATTTTCTTTTCTCTATGTAAATCCATTTTCGTCCCATAACCTTTGAACTGGAAAAGGTACTCTCCCTCCTACCTTTCTCATTTTGCATTATGACTGGGATACTGATTATTGTTATTATTATTATTATACTGAGAACCTGTGGGACTAGAGATAATAAGAACAGCATTATTGAGATGAAATCTGCTTCCTCCTCACCCTTGAGACTATAATGGTAGCCATGGGGTATAGAGAGAAACTACCTTATGCAACAAGAATACAAAAATCATCTGATATATCATTGGGTTACATTTTTGCATATGTAAAAAACATAATCTTTGGAAGCAATTTCATTAATTCTCACCATCCAAGTTCAAAAAAAGCTCAGATCATGATATGATGTTCACTGATGAAAGACTAAGATAGTTCCAGCTAAATTATATTTCAGAAATCAATGTACTAGATGATTATTTAACTAGAAATAAACCAAATAAATAAAATATTTCATCTAATCAGTTTGCGTGTTGAGGAACTGAAGAGTATTTTATAGTTTTGAGAATAAGGTCAGTTTATAGTACATATGTCTGGGTAGAAAATTCTTATCCTATCAATTACATATACACATGAATGAGAGTTCAACTACTTTATGTTAAAACAAATATTTTATATGGATATGCATACACACACACACACACACACACACACACACACACCTTGTTTCCTTATTGGTACTTTGAAAAACATTGATAAACTCACATTCCCCATGAATTCATGAGAATTTAACTTAATAACATTAAAGTTTATGTAAACCTGATTTCTCTGTTGAGAGATACTGCTAACCAGGGTTGTGGACTTCACAGAGAATAAGTGCAAGCTCATTGGGACTTTTCAAGAAAATACTATTCATTTAGTATGATTCGTGCTCCTGACATCCTAAACACATAAAGTCATCTCCAGGTTGATGGATGGCAACACTTTAGTTCAGCTGCAAAAGCAAAAGACCATTTCTCCTCTGCCACAGTAAGGCAAATAACCCACAGTACAAACCAGAGACCACCGGAGCTTTAAACAAGAAACGCATTGATTAGAGGGAGAGCAAATGCTGAAAGAGAATCGTAGAGATATGGAGAAGGAGTCAAAGAAGCTTCCAGTCAAACACAGAAAACAAAGAAAACTACAACTGAGAACCTGTGGGACTAGAGATAATAAGAACAGCAGGAGGAGAGAGAGGGAAAGCGTATAAAAAAGAAGGAAAAAAAAAAACAATAAAAAGATGATACATAAAAGGGAATGAAAAACCAATAGAAGATGCCAGAATTTTTGACAGTGAGTGGTAGGATCTGAAAGAACTTCTGAAAGAAGTGACTGAACTTCCCTATGGGGCACCATCCTTGACAGTGAGATATTAACCTAGAGGGATATCAGTGCAGTCCAAGTACAACAGAAATAAAAGACACAGAATAACTAAAATGCATGCACTAGATTGCGTGTGTCTACTCAGAAGCACTTTAGCCTTTTCAAAGAGACTGCAGTAGGAAAAGCTACATGTTTTTAGAAAATGTAATCAAAAGAAATTTTTTTTGTGTATTTTTGTTGTTATTGTTATTTTTTTCTTCTACTCTTTTTTTTTTTTTTCTTTTGACAGGGCAGTCAGCTCCTATTAAGTAAGGCTGCATTCAAGGATCACTTAAAAAGAGAATATTAGTCTCTCTATTCTATTTATTTTATTCTATCTGTCCTTCTGTTCTCCCTTATTCATAAACTTTTGACACTGAAAGTGTTTCTGCCTTAGATTATTGATTATTCTACGTATTTATACCCTCGCTGATGGTCTTGGTTTTTGAAAACAGAATGACTTCTTTCAGAGGACATATATTCAGTTTAACTCAGGTTTATTTTTCCCCCTGCATCTTGATTCTCCTAAGCATTATCATTCATTAAAAATCACCAGACCTATGAAAAATCCTAGGAGTACTTCCCAGCCAAGATATAGGAGTTCCCCATTTATTTCATATTGTGAAAATTCCAAACAGACACTACAGGGGTTGGTTTTGTACTACAATGCCTCCTCAGCCATAGCACCCTGCCATTTTTAACACAGCAATTCCACAATGGAGCTGATTCCCAAGTATTCTTCCTTAACAGAGGTACATAACATTTTGAATAAGATATAGCTCCACTTATTTTCAGCAGTTTCCTTATTTTGTTTATTTGAGTGGGAGAGCCAGATAAGAGGCTGATTGAATTCACACCTCAGTGATGAGCGTATTAGGTAACCCATTAATGCTGGTGAGCTAAGCTATAGCTTAGGCCCACTGGCAGTTCTGTTTGGATTTATGGTAAGACTTGGTGATGGATAACTGTGAACTCTTATTTGGAAGAAAGCAAATGCATGCTTTCTCTGTAAAAAATAAATTGCAGATAAGCTAATTTAAGGCTCATCAAAAACAGTCACTCACTCTGGGTGGGAATCATGCCCAAGAAAGGCCCTATAATAAGTCTCTGATCCTTTGGCATATACATAGCCCAGCGGAGGTGGAGATAAGCATGCTCCTCACCCATAAATAAACCCCTGATGTGATCCCTAATGCATTGAGAATTCATTGTGGGGTTTTAGGCAGCTGGAGGACACTAATCAATGCAAAAGAAACTTTGCAGTGGTTTCCACTTGGAAGTATCAATCAAACCACAATGGTGCTTAGTTCAAATGGTCTGAATAAAACTCACTAAAATAAAGTTTGCCAGAGAGGGGGAAAGTTGTACTTCTGGAGGACAGCTTTTCTTAGATTTCAAAGCACACTGAATCAGATCATCTTCTGACATGTTTCTCTGTAGTTCAGAGTATCTTATAAAGTAGCTCTCACATCTAGAGGAGTTGAGACTTCCAGGAGTTGTCCTGTGTGGATTGAATAATTCAGATATTTTTGGTTCCCCCAAAATGATCATTAGAATTGATGATGTAGTTTTTATTTATATAAAGGTCAGAATCTAATTTCAAATACAGTGGTGGGTGGGTGGTTCATTCTATATTCTGAAATCATTCATTTAGGCATTCTTCTCTACTGGGCTTCTTGGTGAGTTGTCAAATCCTTAGATACACAAAATTGTGCTGTTTAAAAAAATCTGTGATTCTGGAAAACATTAATTCATTTGTATTCATTGAGTGCCCACTGTCTTCGTTTGCTAGGGCTGTCATAACAAAATACTGCAGCCTGAGTAGCTTAAATAATAGAAAGTTATTTTCTTGCAGCTCTGGAGGTAAGAAGTGTGATGGAGGTTGAGGCAGGGTTCATTTCCTCCGAGCCCTCGGGCTTGCACATGCTATTCTCTTGATGCCTCCCCACCTGGATTGAATTCTGTGCACACATTCCCCTGGTGTCTCTCTGTATGTCCTAATCCTCTTACAAAGACACCAGTCAGTTTGGATTAGAGCCCACCCTAATGGCTTGATTTTTAACTTAATCACTTCTTTAAAGACCCTGTCTCCAAATACAGTCACATTGTGAGGTGCTGAGGGTTAAGTGGTTCAACACATGGGTTGAAGGGAAGGGGACAAAATTCAGACAACACCTACCATGAACCAGGAACTATTCAAATGCTGGGATCAGGAAACAAAACAGACACAAGTCTTATCTTCGAAGATCTTGCCTGCTAATGAAGGCAAATGTAACATGAATAGTAACCATAATTTTAAAATGATGTATGCTAGAAGGTGATAAGTGCTATTGAGAAAATATTAGAGCATCTAAAGGTGATCTAGGGGTACTGGGTGTGGTGAGGTGGATGATCAGAGAAGGTTTCCTTTTGTTTAGATGATAACCATCAATTAATTGCCTGAAAAAAGCAAGAGAGTTTGGAAAGGAGAGGGAAGAGTGGTGCAGTCTAAAGAAATAACAATGCAAAGGCTGCAAGGCAGGAGCATATTAGTCTAGTTTAAAAATAATGCAGAGGCCAGCGTGAGCAATGGTGAAGAGGCCACGTAGGGAAATAAGGTCACTTGGAAGGTGACACGGGGCCAGATCATGTAGGACCTCGTAACCATCATAAAAACTTGAGCTTTTACAGAGAGCAGGGTGGGAAGACATTGGAGGAGTGATGTGGCCTGACTCATTTTATGAGGTTCACTCTGGTTGCTGTGTTAAGAAGAGACAGTAGAGGCAGAAGGGTGGGGATCAGGGAGACCACTAGAATTACTGCAATAATTCATGTGAGAAGCATCGTAACTGAGAGTAAAATTGTAGCAGCAGAGATGGAGAAGAACAGCCATGTTCAGCATGTTTTGAAGTTGGAGACAGCAAGATTTGCTAATGCAACCCATGTGGGAGGTGAAAGACAGAGATGACTCCAACTGCTTCGGCCTGAACAGACATATGGATTTGGTACCAGTTATGATGCAGGAAAAGGACATTCGGTGAGGAAGATCAGGACATAAGTTCTAACATGCTGATTATATTTTAGAAACTTGACATTTTTAGAATAATGGTTCAGGAATTTCCGGGAAAGTCAGGGTTAATAGAATCTAGAATCAGTCATTTAAGAAACAATACATTCTTAAGAGTATGAATGCAGGCTCTGAGACAGTGTTATGACATAGGCACCATACTGGCAGCTAGGTTTACTCCAGAGAGCCACCATTAGGAGCCAAGAGAAATAAAGGTTTCCCAACTCTAATGTATCTGTAAGGATGAGTGCCAGAGCCATGGGCTTCTGAAGCACAGTGGGGGAAGCATGCTGCTCTGGGGTCATACGGACCTGGGTTTGAACCTGCCTTTCACATGACCCTGGATAAGGCAGCTGACCACTCTGAATCTCAGTTTCCTTACCTACACAAAGGCCCACCAACAATATTTTGAAGATTAAAAATAGCATTAAAACAAAGCTTGCATAGAACAATGTTAAACAGACCAGGGAGACAAACTATTCAAAACCCTTGCCATAGAGGAAAGAGACTTAGATCAAGTCCACTAAGCAAAGGGCTGGAGAGTTGGAAAGGCTCTGGTGGATGTATCCTAGGCCATCGGTGTTTGCCAATTTACTTTACTCAAGGAAAAAGGAAACTTTCTTGTGTCTTCAGGACTTAAAATTTGGAGAAAGGCACCTACCAAAGTCAAGTTCTGAAAAATCCCACAGATGAAGGTGTTATCTTCCTTGAGCTTTACACTTCAAACAGCTGACTCCCAGGACCTTGAGAAAGACATTCCTGGGCTGGAAAACTGGCAAGAAGTCTTTAAAAATATTTACACCTCAAAGGGATAAGAAGAAAAAAAAATCTTATACTTTTACATTTTCTAAAGCAAATGCTCTAAGGAAAGGGAGGTCAGGGGCCTAGAGGCAGGAAAGCCTGTCTCAAATTTGGTCAATATAAGAACAATGTTAAGGCCTTATTAATAAGTGCTACTTACAAAGAAAGTGATTTGGGCCATGGAGCATAGTAGGTGTTCAAAGAACGGGAGCAATTGTAGCAATTATTGTTAATGATTATTGTCGTAGAAAACCTAATCTAAAATAGACAAAACTTCCATTGACCTACATTCTGATAAGTGCTAAGTTAGATGCAGCAGCAAAGAAGAGGATGAAAGTGTTGGCTAATTATGAATTCGTCTTTTAGGATAGGTTGGAAAGAACCAGTGGACACAAAAGCATCATCAGAGCTGGCATCAAATCATGGACACCCTCATGATTTCTGTCCAAGGTACAAGATCCCTAGAAAATGTCCTGGCAGTCCTCCTTGTCTCCAGATTACAGGCACCTGGAAAGAGGTACCGTTGGAGAAAAGCACAATGGAGGTCTTGTTTTTTTGGCTAACAGAAAAGAACATAAACCAAGCCAAATGTCTTATACCTGTAATTATGTCTAATGTGTCATTGAACATTAGCTGAAATTAACTTCCACTGGTGAGAGGCTTGAGGTGAAAGAAGATACAGTGCAAAGATTCTGAAAAATAACATATTCCAAAGCATTCGGCTATTAGAACCCCACATGGTATAAGGAACAAGAGAAATTCTAGACCTGCAGATTGAGTTTAATGTTACTGGAGGACCAAAGGTCTATGTAAAACTCATATGAGATAGAAGTTTGTCTACTGAACTTTTACTCCTGGATATAATCAGGAGTAAATTTAGAGCCCAAGTGTGTAGTCTTGAAATGTCCCAGTAGAATATTTTGAATACTCTAATAGTGTTAGTCACACAAACTCCAGCAAGCAAGCTCAATCAGCTAAAATCCATATTGTTTACATATGTCCAAAATTTCATGGGAAAAGTACTTTTCATGTTATGGTTTCTTTGTCAGGATATTTTATGAAAATAAACACAGAAATATCTTGAGCTGGACGATATTTAGAAATCCAAGGTGACATTTCTAGGGCTTTTATAGTTTGAATTATTTATCCATTCAGTAAAATAATGGTACTTTGGCTAGGGAAAAAGAAGAACACAGAAGAAAAGAAGGTATCCTTTAGGTGTCACTTCCAAGAATGATTGCCTTCTGTCTTAAGAAAGGCATCCGAATTGGAAGGCATGCTATTCATTGGTTAGCCCAATTCATGCATTTTTAGATAGGGGAAAAAAGGTGTTGTGTAAGTCTGTTTTCTCTTGTTGTAACTAAATACCTGAGGCTGGGAAAATTACAAAGAAAAGAGTTTAATGTAGTTCAATTTTGGTGTTCCAAAGGCCACTTCTCATGGCAGATAGCATCGTAATGCTGGGAGGATAGGTGAGAGCAAGGGAGATCACATTACAAGACCTAAAACCAGAGAGTGACTAGAGTCTCAAGAGTAATGTATTAATCACTTCCAAGGGCATACCCTCAATGACCTAGTGACCCTTTCTAAGCTCTCACCACCTATTAACATTGCCACACTGAGAGCCAACCTCCTGACACTTGAGTCTTTGGGTGGGGGGAACACTCAAACCATATCCAACTCATAATAACCACAAAATGGCTAAAGGTATCAACTAGTTTTGTGACCATACTTGTATAGAATTTGAGCTTCCTGAGCTTTAAACAAGGATACTGTTTCCTTTCTTTTTTCTTTCTTTCTTTTTTTAGTTGTATATGGACACAATACCTTTATTTTATTTATATGTTTTTTATGTGCTAATAATGAAACCCAGTGCTATACACCTTAGGCAAGAGCTCTACCACTGGCTACATACCCAGCCCCAAGGATACTGTTTCAATGTTCATGTTCCTTAAAGGAAAGACTGTGCTTAGATTGGTACATATGTCTGTAGAGACAGCACAGATCTTTAGTGAGACATTCCTGAGAGAACATGGCTTTCTGGTGGTCATAGAGAACATACAATGGAAACCACATAGTGTCTGATAGTTGTTTTATATTCTATTTAACTTTTTATTTTCTTCTTAATAAGTAACAGGGCTTATGGTTGGGGAATGCTGCAATTATCTCATAATGTGTTTCTCAAGTTTTTTGACAGTGGCTTGAGATAAAGACAATGTAACAGACTCAATTTCTCTCAGTTTTCTCAATTTCATTCTTGCAGTGCCTCTGCTATGTATTGTATGCTGTATCTTTCACTAAAATATAAACTCTAAATGGACAAGTGCCTTATAATTATTTTTATCCTTCAAGACTTAAAAAAGGGCCACCTACTCAAAAGCTTAATACACATGTGTATATTTACTTAACAGAGTGCCTATAACTTATTGTGTATATGTATGCATCTATGGCTCTTGTGGCTCTAAGCACTGCTCAACAGAGGAATAAGGGCTGCTTTGAAAACAGTAGGGCTAGAGAAGACCTTTACCTTTCAGCACTGGTAGCAAATGCAGGGCAAAAGGTTGGTTTGGTATGGCATATGGATACTCCCGTCATGGGACTACACTAGGAAAAGGGTCATGCATAGACACATTGTATCTGGTCCCCACTCACCTTGCCCCTGACCACACTCCTCATAGTTTCTGGAAGAGTACTGAAACTGTAGGGTGACATGAATTCATCCATGAAGCTGTCCCTAAACCCTCCAGGGAAATTATTTACTTTTTTTTTGTTTTTGTATTCCTGAGGCAATTCAGTATCTGACTCTGTCACAGCCATTGCAATCAACTGTACACGTCTGTCACCTATTAAAATTTGGGTTTCTTACAAACATGGACTATGGGTTTAGCTATCTTTATATCATTTACTGCCTTTCATCTAGGATTGAATGAATAAAGAAGGATAAATGCCAGACTTTGACTCTACTCCTCAATTATTCATTTATCTATCAGCACTGTTCTAAGTGCTTTAGAGGTATTTATTCATTCAATCCTCCTAACAACCCTATTTTACAAAGTTCCTTCTCTAAAGAATCCCAGTGTGCTGTGCCTATCCTGACCTGGACATTCCATGTTTGGGTTGTTGGGAGGTCAGGATCTTAATGCAGAGGGGAAGAGCATGAATTGCTGTGATAAGGAGTTGCAAGAGGCAGTAAGACCTTAGCCAGAAGTTTCTGTTGGCAATTGGTGGTCACAGGCTGCTCCTTGGAAAGGGGAGGCTGATGCAAAAGCTTTTTGGAATAAGAGGTATAGAGGTGAAGGGCAAAGGACTTTGAGGTGTTTCTCCTTATAGCAGGCTTAATTGGGGTGATTTCATCCATCTCCATAGGGTGTTTACACCTTGACCTTCTCTCCTCTCCAAGGAAGCGGCTAACACACAGGCTCATTAAATCTAAGGGATTATAAGTGAAAATTATATCTTTTTTATTGTTGTTTTCAAAAAGTAAGCCTACAGTTCACATGTCTTCTGTAATATTTTCAGAGCCTGCTGGAATCTTTGCTCTGAGTTCTATGGTTTTCCAGAATACCTAATCAAAAATGTTGAAACGCTAAGGTGTCACTGATCCATTTCTTTCTTTCTTTCTTTTTTATTTTTTTTATGAACTCCCATTGAATTATAAGCCAGTCTGCACAACAAACCCAACATTGCCTGCCTCTTACTGCAAACTCAGAAAGACAGGGAACAAATTTACAGTTTCTATTTTGAACCCATTGGTAAGCCCCAGGCATGTGTGGCTTAAAAGCCTGTTTGGTGCCTAGGAGAAGCATGGTGAACGCTTACATTTGACATTACTCTTGTCCTTGGGGGAAACACTCCTGTTCTTGTTGAAGTAAAGTTCCTGGAGGGAACACTTTGCATTATGAATCCTTCCCTACTCACTCTGATTACTTTTTTTGAAGTCCCCTTGGGTTCTTCCCAACTAGACACAGTCTCTAAATTCTTATTGATGCTCTTCTCTCCTAATGCCTGTGCTGTTCCAGCCTCATTGTCATAGCCAGTCCCAAAATACAGAATGGAGCAGATGGGGGGAATGATCCCAAGATGCTCACTGGTAGTCTGAAAAAGAAATCTAAATGAAAATGAGTAGATTCCGTTCAAAACAACTAATTACTCTGATAACTCTCATCTGCCATATAGGTAAGTCCTCATATTGACTTTGCTTAGACCCAAGACAGCCTCTTAAAATCTAGTGTGTTCCTCCTAATATATTATATCTGGGACTTTCTGAAGTGACTTGAGCCTGGAAGAAAAGACTCCACCTCAACTTTGAGGTTTTATTCATTCAAGTATTTCTTCTTTCCTTTTAATTTATCATTCTCTTTCTGTATTTCTCCTTGTTTCTTCTTTCTCTGGCTCTCTCTTCTCACTGGCTTTCCCTGTCTCTCTGTCCTCGTCTCTCTCTCTCTCTCTCTCTCTCTCTCTCTCCCCATCTACTGAGATTTCAACACTGTCAAAGAGAACTTTCTGTGACATGGGAAATGTTCTACATTTGCATTGTCCAGTGGAGTAGCTACTCATTACTTGCAGCTACTGAGAACTTAAAATGTTGCTGGTGTGACAAGAAAGGGGAATTTTAATTTTATTCAATTAACTGAAATTTGAATTAACCACATGTGGCTAATGGGTATCAAATTGGCCAGTGCAATTTTAGACCAGTGATCTGTCTCTAATATTTTCTATATTATTCAGATGTTGGTGACTGAGAGTTTATATCCTCTTCATATAGTTTCTTTGTTTCCTGTTTAAAAATCATTTATCACCAGGGAAAGTTGATCTAGCTTACAAAGTTTGATTCAAATATTTTCCAAACTCTTAGTCTAACTTTAGAGGTCTTCCAAGGGCAAGAGAGCACTTAGTGTGTTTTCTTAAGACAGAATGCTCTTTCTGGTTGCCTGGAGACTAGATATTCTCCAGCTGGAGATGCAGGGCAGCCTGGTGTGATTGGAGGTTCTGAGTGGGCTCATTTGCAAGGCACTGGAGCAGGTGTATGTAAAAATTTCATGAGTAAAGTCAGAGGTCAGAAACCTCTTTTACCATCTGCAGGAATAAACAATGTTGGTACAAGGGTCTTGAGCCAGGAGAGGCATGAAGAGAAGGAGAAAAGTGAAAACAAACTTTGGTGAGGAAGGAAAAAGAAAGGCAAAGAACAGAGTCAGAATATGCATTTTAAAAGTGTAAATGTTGGGCTGGGAACATAGCTCTGCAGTAGAGCATTGGCCTAACATGTCTGAGACCCTGTGTTCCATTCCTAGCACTGCAAAAATCAAAACAAGAACAAAAAAAAAGGTAAAAATCATTATAAATGGTGAACTTACTCGTAGTTCTGCCTTTGGCTATAAGTCAGGTGCTATATTTGGAGTGGTTCTGGGGGAAAAGGGATAGGGAGTAAGCTAACTAACGCTATGTATGCCTCACAAAATATTTGAATTCAGCTCCAGATAAGTTTAATACCACCCTCAAGTAGACTGGCCACTATTTTCTGTCCTTCTGCCCACTTTCTTTCTTTTCAGCTTGACAAATATGACCTCAAAATCTAGTGATCACTTTGTTTTGGGTCAGCATTTGTTCTGATTAATGAAAGAGAAATATAAAAAGGCACTTCAAGATCAGGACACTAGTAAAAGCAAACATGTTTCTTGTAAGTCTGCAATTCAGCTAAATCACAATTTTTTCTTTCTTCTTCTTCTTCTTTTTTTTTAATCCTAAGCAGTTTGCTTACAGTCTTGGAGCCGCGTTCCTCATATCTGGGAAATCTATTTTACATTGACTTCTTGTATCTGCTACATTTTATATTGACTGGCTTTGCTGTATTTTAAATGTATTTGTGTCTAGACTTGTGGGGCTTTTGCTACAGCCAATTTCTTCATTATTAAGAGGGTTATTTTGAGTGGCCCCTGTGAATAAACCTAATTTTCCCCTCTGATTAGTGCTTAATTTGAAATTGTTTGTGCAGTGATGAAATCTTTCTTGAGTTTCACTTCCAGATTCCAGTTTCCATTCCCAGAGGTTTCTTTTGATTACATAAATGCTTTCAGGGTGATTATGTGGGCAAAATTGTATATTAGGTAGTTTGGGTGCTTTCTGTAAGACATTGTGTTGTTTAGAAAAAAGGGCTGTGAGTTAGGTTTAAAGTTTTTAGGTACTTCACAGTTACATGATCATTCCTTCTATTTAATGCAAAAATATAACTTGTATTTATAACCTTTCATAATTTTGTCATACATTCTTTGACTGAAGATTAATTTCTCTTTCAGAATCCACATTGCAGTGCGATTTTTATAGAAATACATATTAGGGATTTCAGAATACAGTTTCCCAAATTCTTCTTTCCCCTCTAATCTGGATAAATGTTGTGGGGGAGGTAATATATTTATACTATTCTCCAAAAATTTAACCAAGAAATCAGAGCCCAGGACTTGCTTAGGAAACAGTGTTTGTTCTACAAATCTGTATATGCACACTCTCTGATCCTAACCAGATAATTTGCTGTCTGTTCTCACAGGTTCACAGCTGCAGAGAAATTTTGTCTCTGAATGAATCCTAGTTTGAGTATTTCCCAGATTGAGATGGTATTGAGATTTCAGGACTTAGAGTTGATGCTGAAATGAATTAAGACTTGGGTGAATGTTGGAATAGGGTACATAGATTTTGCATATCCTAAGGACATAAATTTAGGGAATCCAGAGAACAGAGTGTTCTGGGTGGAATTGTCCCCCACCCCAAATTAATATGTTAAAGTTCTGATTTCCAGAACTTCAGAATATGCTTTTATTTGGATGAAGTCTTTACAGAGATAATGAAGTTAAAATGTGGTCCTTTGAGTTGGTCTTAATCTAATAGGATAACGTCCTTAAAAAGGGAAGTTGGGTGGTGAAAATACCCCGGGGGAAGACAATTTGAAGATACAGAGAGAACACTGTGTGAACATGATAATAGCCATGTAGGTGCTGAGGAAAGAAGCTGGAACATGTCCTTCCTCGCAGCCCTCTCAAGAAACTAACCCTACGTACCTTGGTTTCAGACTGCCAGACCCCAGAGCCGTGAGGAAATACATGTCTGTTAAGCCACATGGTCTGTGGTAGCAGTCATAGCAAACGAATGCATGAGAACAGCTCCAACCTGCTTAACCTGGAATATAGGAAGGACAAATGGCATACAAAACATGTGGATTCACTGACTGCTCCAGACTTGGTCTAGATAGAAACCTCTCGCTTTCCAGAATCTAATTTCCTGTTTTATGTTGTTGTGGTGATGGTTGTTTTTTAGTCTTTTGCTTTGTTTTATTATTGTTTATTTATTTATTTATTTTTTGTTGTTGTTTTTTGTTTTGGTAAAGGGGATCAAACACACATGCTAGTCAAGAGCTCTACCACTGAGCCACCTCCTGCATCCCATTTTTTTTTTTAACCATCTTAAGTTTTCACAATTTCATCCTCTATAAATCCCAAAGAATTATTAACAGGGAGTCCAAGAATAATATTCACATATTTTCAGTAATGTCATATATCATCACTACACTCAAGAGGCGCTAAGATTTACATTTAGTATTACTACCAACATTATTAGGTAATATTTATTGGCTACCTCCATCTTCCCAGTAACATATTAAGAAATTAACTTTATTATTATTTTCCTCAATTTAGAAAGAAGAACACTTAGATAGGAAGGTTGAACTTGACCCAACTCACACAGCTAGTTGGTGGCAGAGATGAGAATAACGAGAACCTATATTATCTAATTCATGTCTCTACTAAGAGAATCAAATTCTAAGAATGAGAAAATGGGAGTAGGGTAAGATTTAAGTAGGGAAGTACAGAGAAATAAACGCTTTACATATTGGAAGGCCCCCTGTAAGAACAATTCAAATTACACATTTCCCAATTTTCCCACTAAAGATTTTTCCAATACCAAAGCCTAACATGGGTAGTCATTGCATCAATTCACATTTCAAGCCACAAACAGACCAAAAACAGTTGCTGCATCAGCTCAAAGGAACATTCTTCTGTAATCAATTAAATTCATTGCACTTGATTATTCAATTCCTGCCAAGAAACAATTTAAAAAGCCTGTTCTCAACAATTTGTTTTACAATTTTCAGGACCACTAAAATGACCTCCTGAGGACCTGGAATTTTAAAAGATTTTTCCAGTGTTGCCCGAGGACAACGTGGAAATAAAACAAACAAAAAGCCTACTTAGATCTTAATGATATCCATGTGAAATATACACTTCATTCATCAAGCTTTAATCCACATGTATAGCTATTTTCATAAGGGCTTGTTTTTGCCATAAATAATTAAAGGACTTGGAAAGCACAGAACTGGACTACCACTGTGGTTCCACGGTGCTCTTGCTGGGTGTGCTTTAACCGGTTACCTACCCTCTCTAAGTATTAGTAACCTAATATTTTCAATAAAGGAGGCAATGCTTACTTCACAGGTATATGTGAGAAAAAAAATTGAATAGTGACTATGTAGCATCTGGTGCATTACTCAGATCAACAAGTTTTCCTTTCATTTTACCTATTTCTTTCCCCTCCTTCTCCCAGGTGCTCTGAATGGTTTTCAGCCCGTATCTCAGCTTGCCAAGGGTTGGCATTCAGAACCTTGACAAAAGCCACACGAGGGGATTAAAGCTTGACTCAGAACCATCAAAGCAAACCTCTAGCTTGAATTTTTGTTGGACATCGAAAGTTGGAGACCATACAGGCAATGGGACTTCTGACCTTCACCTGCACAGAGATAGGTTTGTATTTAAGATTTCTCAGGAAAGACAAATTTCCTCCCCCTCCCCATTTCATTCAGAACTAAGGTAACAATAGGAAATTACCCTCATGATCTTTATCTGTGTGTGTGTGTGTGTTAAGTGTACTCTCTGTAGCTCTTTCCTTCCTAGGACCTTGGCTTTACTTTTAAGTCTCTGATCTTAAGTCTCTTCTCTCTGAAGATCCTTCTTGAGTGGCCCCTAGATTATGCCTGAAAGAATTGGCAGATGTCTAAGAACCAAAACCTGCTCAGTACCTTCATACCTCTCTAGATTCTTCTTGGAGATTTCTGGTCTCTGATAATTTCTTGACATGAAATACATTTAAAAAAGTAAAGATTTAAGAGTAAGATTTTCTTACATTTTAAAATACCCTCTACTGCCTTATATATTATCAGGAATAGAAATCCAGTCTTCCAGATTATTTCCAACTCTTTCTGAATGGAATGCAAAGGAAATCCCCTATCTTCATCTGCTTGGGTTGCCATAACAAAATCCCTACAACTAGATGGCTTACACAACAGACGCTTATTTTCTCACAGTTCTGGAGGCTGTAAGTCTAAGATTAGGGTGCCATTAAGTGTGGCCTCTTTCTGATTAAGAACTTCCCTCAGGTTGTGAACAGTTGCCTGCTAAGAACGCTGGGTCCTCAGATGACCTCTTTGTTGGTTTAGGGATAAGAGACAGAGAGGACACCTAGCTTTCTGGTATTCCTTCCCATGATGACACTAATCCTATCATGAGGACCCAACCTCATGAACACATCTCACCTCATCATCTCTCAAAGGCCCTATCTCCAAATACTCTCATGTTGAGAGTTGGGACTCCAACATGCAATATTTTGGGGAGATGAAATATATTCAGTTTAAAAGTCCCTTTTGCCTAAAATAATGGTTGCATGTTATGGGCTTCAGCATCACACTGGATCTATATGATCTTGAATTCCTCATTTGTGATGTGAGAATAAATCAAACTCAAAGCATTGTGGCAAAGACTAGAATGGCATGTATAAAACATGGGCTGTAATGCTTACACAGTCAGAGTTTAACAAACAGCTCTTCCCTCTCCCCCTGGCTCTCACTTGAACTGTCCACAGAATGGCTGAGGTAGCTGACCGGTATGTGTTGATCAACTCACTTTCAGCCCAGAAATGAAGGAGACAGTGCAGTCATGATCCCAATTGTATTAGCCTATTGAGAGTTAATAGTTTGTGTCACCAGAAGGAGGGACACCAGGGTTGGGACAATCACAGGAAATTAAGGCAATTAGAAATTTTTATTTGGGAAACAAAATCAAACAAAAACAAAGATGACACCTGGGTTCTTTCTCTTTTTAAACATACTCCAGCCAAAAGTTGTAAACCATCCAGATGGTGTGCTAGAGAAGACCGAAATTAATCACTCATTTGCAGTACAGTTTTAAGGATTTAAAGATCTTTAGGGAAGATGTTCAAAAGCATCACTCCAGTTAACCTTACCCTATTAAGTGTGACCATGCACAGATTGGAGCCAAAGAGAAAGATCAGGGAGGATACCTGAAGTCTGTAGTCATGTCTCCAAGAGTAAAGAATCCTCTAGCGAGAAAAATGAAGTAGCTTGAACAGAGAGGATGGATAGACGTGCATCTAGGATACAATATTGTTCTCAGAAAGTGTTGAAATGGGGAAAACCTTCTGATTCAATTTTAAAGACTGTATTTGAACTGTGTGACCCCTTTCTGAATGTGATCTGATAACTGAAACAAATTATCGTGTGTCAGTGTTTGTAGTCTGAGCAGAATGCTAACCTAGACTGTTTAGAACCCATTTCTTCTCTCTGACACTCTTTTTTCCTTGCATAAAAATGGAATGAAAAAGGGAAATGGCATTTTTTTTTTCTTGCAGATAGTCATCAAATAAAAAGTGTAGTGATTCGTTGGAACCTCTGAGAATTAGGAGATTTTTAACAGCCCTAAAATATTGCAAAGAAATACTATTTTAAAATGTCTTTGTGACCTTTCTGGAAATAGAAAATAAAAGACAAGCACATTTTTTCTTATTTAATAGAAGTGGAAAACTCTCATTAACAGACCCAGGAAATGAGGATCAAGGAAAGAATAGAAGAGAGAGAAAATGGAAACATAATCCATAAAGACTATATCTATACTCAGATTTGTATTTCATAAGCTCCATGTGGAACACATCTAGAAATTTCACTTTGGCTTATAGGACCCTTTCCCAAATGTTAATCCTCTTTTTGTGATTCTCTAAATTTTAACGCTAAGCCATACCTCTTTCAAAATTAATCATTGAGAAGGAAAATTAAAAGATTTGGTCCCTCTCAATGTCCTCAGTAGCTTCCTGAAAGAACTTGTGAATATTAAAATATACAGAATTTGAAATTAGTTGCAAACTAAAGTCCTCCTAGTATGTGGCATCTGCCATTTTCCTGGTTTCAGGCTTCTGTGAAGGATTTCATCACTCCTACTGGCTTGGAAATTCCCAGGAATTTGATCAAATACTTGTGAGTGTATGTATCCAATATATCACACACACACACACACACACACACACACACACACATACACAACATAATATGCACATATATGTATATACATCTGAAAAACTAGGAAAACAATCATTTTGATTTATCTTGGTATTCCAGTAAAAATTTCGGGTGTTTCTTATGTTCAGAACAACTACTGTTTATTAAAAATAAATATTTAAGAAAGCAATAGGAGAACTAAGAAATCCAGCAATGAAGACAGAAAGGAATAACAGTATAACAGACACGCAGAGAGCAAAATAAATTGCAGGGAGGCACCCTGAAGCTGCACATGACAGTGGGTAGGTGCTTACACATCTCCTCCAAACTGTTACAGATCTTCCAATGGAGCAGCCACTTTAGTTTTCTTGGTGTGGAGGTAGAAAAATGCTAATACTCCATGACCCTCCACACTCACACAAGTTTTCTAGAGAAACCAATATTAATAAAGCTCTCTGAAAACAGAAATTAACCTGCTTCTTTCCAAGTTGATCAATACAATGACATGTGCAAAGCATGTTTCTTCTGCGATTCCTCTAAAATTTTTCCCCACGTGTTACAATTTATAGGGTAGATTGAAGGAGAAAATGGAAAGAGGAAGATACCACTGAGAGGGATGAGCTCTCATAAGGGGCACAGAATTATTTTTGAGTTGTTTTTAGAATTCACCAAAATGTCTTACATAAAAATACATAATGCCTCAAGTTTTTGTTTGTTTGTTTAAATCTATCTATGCCTCTGACAATAGGTTTTGGAGTCCTTACTTCTGTCCTTCATTAATTGCGGGGCATAAGAAGTGGCCCATGTATGTGACAATTACAAGGGAAAAAATGGATGTTACAATAGATTTATATATGGTTATAATTGAGTTCATTATAGCTTTTTTAAAAAATGAATAACATTTATAACTATGTTTCAGAGTATTCTCTTAAAAGCTGAAGTACCAAAATCATCATGAGTCAGTGGGAGTAAAGGAGGAAGAACACAAAAATAACCACACATTTGTTCAGAAAAAGTGTTTTTCTTTCTTGTTTTTAAACCTGCCTGTTACTTTAAAGAGTGTCTCACACATGAAGATATTCTGCTGTAAGTTTAGAAGTTATTCATGAAAGGGAGTTTGAAGGTTTGGGTATTTTCTGCCAGAGGGACACAAAGACCTTTTTTTACTAAAACTGTTGAAATTTTATAAAGAATATTGATATGAAAAAAGATACAGCTGTGAGTTTCTTCAGCAGTTTCATATTCTTTTCTACTTAAGCTAGTTTTATTTTTTTCAGAAAGTCAGGCAAAGCCAGAAGCCATTTTGGAAGATGTTTCTTAAGTTGTAAGGAAAAAACCACTCAGTTTAGCAGATTTTTCTTTTCAGCCCCTAAACAAAGAAATCCAAGCAAACCTTCATTTCATCACTACATTGAAGGTATAATTATGGCCCCATGGCCAATGCATGTCACTGTGAATATCTTACCATAGAGCACAAGACGTTAAATGCCTGGGGTGGTGGAAAGCACATTGGATTAGAAAATGGGCATTCCTAGTAGTGATTTTTCTAACATTAGCTAGGAGATTTGGGAGAATCACTTAATTTTCTATGTTCCAGTTTACTTTGGAAACGGGGAAGTTGTTAATTTCCAGAATCATCATTCTCAGCTGTATCCCAGTGGATTCTATAAATCAAAAACTATATATATATATATATATATATATATATATATATATATATATATATATATATATATCCCAGTCCATCATGTAATATTTACTCTTAAATGAAGAAAATACTCAGCATCTCAGCATGTAGTGACTTTTAATTTAATTTCCTTAAATGCTTTTTATATTCACGTTAAGATCACTTTTCTTTTTTTTCAACTTTTACATTTATGTCATCATAGATCTCAGACCAAAACTGGTACTATTTCATTACACATATGAACTTCCCTTGTGAAGAATAAGCAACTGTATAATTTTTAAAAGATTTTTATATATTAATTTGTTCTTCAAAAGAAGTGAGTGAACAATCCTCTCATATAATTGTGGGAGAACGTTGCAGACAGAGAGATTGATAAGTTTAAAGGCACAGAGATGGAAGCAGGATTGGTTATTTTTGAGGACTATTAAGGAGAAAAATCTGAGATGGAAATTTTGAAGATGAGATTGGGCATGAGCAATTATGGAAGTACAGAGAACTATTAGATGGCTATTGTTGTACTACTTGTTGCAATCCTCAGAGAAATGGTAGTGGCTTGGCTTAGGATTGCAGTAATGGAATGAAGAAGAAATAGATCCTAGATAGATCTTGAAGATCAATCCTTTAAGAATAAAAAATAAGTATATCTACAGGTCCTCTACAATGAGAAACATCTCAAAAGAGGTGAGCCTAAGCTTGTTGAATGAGTCATACCATAGAGGCATGGGGACATTGCCATTTGGGTGCATAGTTAAAAGCTCTTCTCTGAAGCATTTGGACTATTTCCTTTCAGCCTTCCAGTGTGCTTCAGTTCACTTCTTTCTCGTACAACTCACAATATACTTATCATGCTAGCTGTAATCGACAAAAACAAATAAAAAATAGTAAAAATGTTTGATAAAAGGGTACTCTGGGTTCCAGTGTAATCAGTCCTGCAATGGAAGAAAAGGGCTCCCTGGTAATTGGCTGGAGGAGATGGGGAGAAAGTCATCCTTTTTGAAATGCAAAGTAAATCTTACCTATTGTTCTCTATTATTATTCTGTTTTCCTCTAGTGGCTCCAGGAGGTATTGCCAATAAAGAAACATGGAATTTTTCACTTACTTTTGTCCCAACTTATATAGTAAAAATGTCCCTACTTATACAATGTTCTTCCTCATCCTAAAGAAGTTAAGTTACATAGAACAAAAAATGAGAAGCTAAGGTTTAGAGAATATTATTGTGTATAATCTACATGAAAAATATTTTGGGGGAGAGTTAGATGCCCTGGACATCAAAAAAAAAAAAAAATGGCTATTAGTGAGGAAATTTGGATATTGATAAAGGATCAGAGTCAATTTTACAATATTGACATAGACTCAAGTTTTATAGTAAACATGAAATGGAATACACAGTTTAGTAGACTAACTGAATTAAATGTAGTTTAGTATCTTTTGAAAAAAAACTGCATTAATTTTAAAGAATGCATGTTTTTGAAGCAAAATCAAAATTTTTATCATGCAAATTTAGTTACTCCCTAAAATTAATGTAGCTGAATTACATCATTAGATGTCAGAAAGGTATTTGAAAGGGTAGGTTGGAAATAATTCTTTTGAATGTCACATAAATTTTCTTTGCAGCTAATCTCTGAAAAGAGGAAAAAAATTCTCTCTACTCAGGCATAGAATAGAAGCATTAACAATGGAAAGGTCAGTGCATAATGATGCAAGAGAGAAAAGGCCTAAAGTGCCATATTGATGAAATGAGATGGAGAAAAGTTATATAGAAATATTAATCAATCAATCCTTAATTTAAGACCTTTAGGTAACTTGCTAAAATCTTCTTCACTATTTAATATCAAAGAAATGTTAACCAATAAATTCTTTCTGTGGAATGAAAAAAAATCTCAAGAACTATGTATTTAGATTCAAATTTCTCTTTCTCTTTCAATTCTCTATATAGCAGGTGATAATTGACAAACTTAAATTAATCTAATAGGTATTAGATAGCCATCATTTCTTAGTACAATTTGCCTATAGTAGCTTAGAAAATCAAGATTTGATTACACAAACTTCCACAAAGGAAAATTACATATTTATTAAAATTCATATTTGGAAAATTATAAGAAATGGCCATAGTAAAATGGTAATTAAAATCGCAGGATATAGAACTTTATGCATATTCTGAACCACACTTTGTTAAGATAAATATGTGTGACTACACGTAATACCAGAAGGAAATACATTAAGAAAAAGATTGTGGTTATCTTTGGGTAATAAAATGCATTGGGAAACTGTATTTTTGTCTGCTTTGCTGATTTTACAAGTGTAGTGGTATTTAAGATGTGCAGTGATAGGTTTGGCATTAGCAAAGAGTACTTTTGTCCCTTTGACCTCATTCTTACTATCTAATTTACCTGTTGCCTATTTCACTTGCTCCACTAACTTATATGTGTGTTGTAAAGGCCACTAGCAGCTGGAAGGGAAAGAAAAACTGAAGATGAAGAAAAGGTTCAGTTATCATCATATAAGATCAAGCCTTTAGGAAGACATTTGGAAGGACAATGTATTTGACAGTCCATGAAACTGATGATATTTACATAAAGATTTCACAGGACACATAGAGTACACTTAGATAAAAAGGAGTAGGAAGAAAGCCATGTTGACTTACTGATTCATTAATTCATTAATTCAACAACATTCCTGGGCACCAGATAAATAACATGTCCTGCCAAAGATGAATGTGGGGGCACCTGCCTTCAAAGAACTCTTTGTTTATCTCTGGAAGTAAATATATAAATATGAAGAATATGAAAAGTCTTTCCTAGAGATATGTAGCAGGCAGATTGGTGATATAATGCAGAGAGTCTGTTCCAGAGTGCGTAATGGGGATGAGCTAGGTGCTAAACAGTTGGTAGGAGTTCACTAGATTGATGATCATAGAGAAGGGATTTTTTGGTACAAGGTTCAGCATATGAAAAAATCTCCAGACTTGTTGACAGAGAACTCTTAAGTGATTTAGAATTTGGCTGGAAGATATGGGCAAATTGAGAGAGTCTACAAAGATGTAATTGTAAAAGGAAATAGAAACTAGATGAAGAAGGTTTTCATGTCATATTGAGTCATTGGATTTTTTTTCTCCCATAGTGCTGGAGATTGAACCCAGGGCCTTCTGTATGCAAGTCAAGCACTCTACCAACTAAGCTATATCCCCAGCCCAGATTTTTCTTATAGGCAATGGTGTGTCATTGAACACATGTGCATGGCAGCCAGGATTTGCATTTTGAAAGGATTACCAGGATAGCAATATGGAGGCCAGACTCAAAAAGGGTAGAGATGAATCAGGAAGAGCAGAATATCACAGTAGTCTGATAAGGAGATTAAAGGACTAACCACAACAGGGTGGAATGGAAGGAAGAAGATGTAATGACTAAGAACTTAAAATGAGATAATTCAATACCTGTGTCATAAATAGAGTTCATGCTATGGTGTCACCCAGATATCCTGTCTTCAGGACTGCCTTTCCTTAACCAACAGAAATATGAGGGTTTTTTAATGCTTTTCAATTGAGTTAAAGATTGATCTTGAAAAAGGGGAGCTGTCTTGCCAAGATTACAATCCTCGTCCTAAAGAGCATCCCCCATTCAGTGACTGTTCAAAGTATTGTACCAAATCCATCCACCTTAGCTCAATTCTGTAAATTTTTGAGGGGCAATGTCCACCTCCAGACCCACATGTAAGCAGTTTAGATTTAAAGTTCTAAATGTGTCTTAATTCAATGTTTTCCTCTGCCTAAGCACGTTCCCCTTATTCTGAGCTATTGTTTCAAAGATCATTACCTGATATACTTCTTACATATGAATCTTCAGCTCAGAATCTGTTTTCTGAGGAACTTGATTTAAGATGATTTATGACAGGAGTCATCTCAGGAATGGATCTAAAAAATGTGATTTGGAGACTAGAGTAGCCACAATTTCACTGGCAATGGGATATCCATTGTTAGTGGTAGGTGGAGCACCTATGTGTCAAGTCACTGTGGTAGATTTATTAAAACTTCCACAAGTGGTAAACTGAGTTTGTGGGAATCTATAGAAAGGCAATTGAGATGTTCAAGGTGATAGTAACTATAAGTACAATGGAAACTGATGATTGCTAGTTAACACTATAAAGCATGAGAGAAGACAATGAAAAGATCTAGACGACAAATCACCAATCCAAGTCAAAGTCCAAGGGCTTCTTTGACAATGTATTAAGAGATTTTTTATCTTGGGCAGCCTGGTGAGAGTGGGCGCAAGGGGAATGAAGATTAGGCACAGGATCCAATCATAAGCATAGAGCTCCAAAGAATGCTGATTTTCAATAGCTTATGTCAGGACCCTGGTTGGAAAGGAGCTGGATCCTAAAATATGAGATGAGAATATCATGTTCCACGTAGTTCAGAACCTTCAAATCCCAGGTTCTCTTGAAACTCTTGCAAAAATGATTGACTCTTTCCTAGCATGGAGATAATGGCTGTAGGAATGATGTGCAGCTTGCAAATTACTATGTGCTAACTAGAATGGATCCCACCTGCCTTCTTATCCCAGACAAGTAACTAGGGTATAAGGTGGCCAGCGAAGTGCTGAGCCTGCTAAAGGAGGCTATAGACATAGCCATTATATGACAGCAGGAGCTATAAGAGTATATATAGGGCTGAGTAATAGTGAAAAAAAAGTTGAATATCACCCAAATTTCTACCAGCAAATGAATGTGTAAGTTGTGGAGTATCCAGTCAATTCAATACTACAATTCAATACTGCACGACATTTAAAAGAAGTGCACTACCAACACATGCTACAAAATGGATAATGCAAAATAATTTACTGAATGAAATAAATCAGACAAAAGATGTCACATGCAGTATGATTTCATTTATATGCATTTCTACAAAATGCAAACCAATTTATAAGTGACAGAAAGTTGATTGCTGATTGCCTGAAGATGAGAGAAATGGGAGGCGTGAGGGAGAGAGATCACCAAAGGGCACATGAGATTTTTGTAAGAGACAAATATTTCAGTTACCCTGATGGTTTTACAGGTGTACACATGTGCCAATTTTATGAAATTGTACACTTGAAGCATATTCATTTTATAACATATCAATCATACCTCAATAAAACAACTAAAATGAACTCACAGAAACACATGCACAAAAAAACAATTCCTCTAAATTTTATAGGTTTGAGGTGTAGACCATTCATTTCTGTACCCATCACCATGCCCTGGTCATAGTAGATGCTACACAGATTAAAAAACAAAACAAAGGTACAACTTAAATATCACCTTTACCAAGAGGTACCTACTCCTATACACAGAAGAGGTGCAGGATCCTCCGATCCTTCTTCATCTGGCCCCTGTCTCTCTTTCCCCCAAGTCTTAGAAATCCTGAAAAATAAGAAACACTTTAGACCCACTTGGTGTTGCTTGGGCCACACATAGAATCAAGAGGTCAGGACTCCTTTTTTCAGTACAGCTTCCCCGTCTCCACTGAGTTAAAATTCTGATCTTTCTGATAGCCCAAAAAAGTCATTTAGAGTTCTTACTCTGTTCTGTCTAGCGGCTGAAAGGATGCCTGTTAATAAAATCAGCAGTGTTATTTGTAGATCCTCCTGTGACACGATGGGATTGATAACTACCACTCTTGTTGGTGGTGAAGGGCCATCATGGAGTTGATCTTGGCTTTATTAGAAAGAGGAAAGTATTAATTTGATGTCCAGAAGCCAAGTCAAGCTGTAACCCTGGTGCCCCTTATGCCGCCTTCTTTAGTTTTAACCTCTCCATTCTTCCCATCCACTTTTCCTATTTTCTTACCCACCCCAGCTATTCTTTCTTTCTTTTTTATGGGGGGGGTGGTGGGTACCAGAGATTGAACTCAGGGGCACTCAGCCACCAAGCCACATCTCAAGCCCTATTTTTTAATTTTTTTTCTGAATATTTTTTTTCTTTTTTTTTTAAATACATGACAGCAGAATGCATTACAATTCTTATTATACATATAGAGCAGAATTTTTCATATCTTTATATATAAAGTGTGTTCATGCCAATTCATGTCTTTATACATGTACTTTGTTTTGGGGGGATTTTTTGCATTATAATTTTTATTACACATCTATACCACAATTTTTCATAACTCTGTTTGTATGTAAAGTAGGTTGACACCCAATTTGTGTCTTCATACATGTACTTTGGATAATGATGTTCATCACATTCCACCATCCTTGCTAACCCCCTGCCTCCTCCCTCTCCCTTCCACCCTTCTTCCCTATCTATAATTCATCTATTTCTCCCATGCTCCCCCCACCCTACCCCACTATGAGTCAGTCTCCTTATATCAGAGAAAACATTGGGCATTTGTTTTTGGGGAGATTGGCTAACTTCACTTAGCATTACCTTCTCCAATGCCATCCATTTACCTGCAAATGTCATGATTTTATTATCTTTTATTGCTGAGTAATTCCATTGTGTGTGTGTATAACATTTTTTTATCCATTCATCCACTGAAGGACATCTAGGTTTGCTCCACAGTTTAGCTGTGAATTGTGCTGCTCTAAACCTACATTCTGCGAGCAAATTTTTACCCCTCACAGATCAGATCGAGCACTAATCTTTAGGGCATATAAAGAACTCAAAAAGCTAAGCACCAGAAAAACAAATAACCCAATCAACAAATGGGCCAAGAACCTGAACAGACACTTCTCAAATGAGGATATATACAATCAATCAACAAATACATGAAAAAATGCTTATCATCTCTAGCAATCAGAGAAATGCAAATCAAAACTACTCTAAGATATTATCTCACTCCAGTCAGAATGGCAGCCATTATGAAGACAAACAACAATAAGTGTTGGTGAGGATGTGGGGAAAAAGGTACACTCATACATTGCTGGTGAGACTGCAAATTGGTGCAGCCAATATGGAAAGCAGTATGGAGATTCCTTAGAAATCTGGGAATAGAACCACCATTTGACCCAGCTATCCCTCTCATTGGACTATACCCAAAAGACTTAAAAACAGCATACTAATTTGTATTCTATTCAGAGATAGTGTCTCACTGAGTTTTTAGTGCCTTGCTTTGCTGAGACTGGCTTTGAACTTGTGATCTCCTGCCTCAGTCTCCTGAGCCGCTGGGATTATAGGTGTGTATCTCCATGCCTGACTTACAAAACCTCTATGTTTCAAGCTAATCAAATACTGCCACTTCTCAAGGACATTATATTTTTGTGTTTCTTCTGTTTGATGGGTATCTCCATTGGCTAAAATAAATCTTTCTCTCCCTCTTCCTCCCTCTCTTCCTCTCTCTCTCTCTCTCTCTCTCTCTCTCACACACACACACACACACACACACACACACACTCACTCACACACACACACTCATGCAATGGAATAGTAAATTCTTAACTAACTCATGAAAAGACAAGGATATAAAGTTGGCATACAGTAGGGCCCAGAGCAGGCACAGATACTGTACATCTCAGCATAGCTTCTCTTGCCTGCCAGGTTCTCTGGAAACAGAAACCAGCAAAACTGCCTCACAGTGTACGCTTCATCTAATCTGATAGGGAAAACTGGGTTCTTTCAAACTATATTCCCTTTATACAAGATCTTATATCACAATTCTGGAAAAAGTCTAGTGTTTAAGACAATATTAACACTGGGCTTTCCTGGCTATTAAACCAGACTAAACATCATTGAAGCCTAGGCATGTCTGAACAATACCCAGCCAAGGTGTAAGGCATTCTGGAACTCCTTTCCTCACACTATATAGTATTTCTTCTTTAGTTAAAATGCAAAGTTGGAAAGAGAAAAGACAAATGGTGATATCCAGCATGCATTCCCAGCACACGACACTCCCATTGCCCTTGTTTCAAAGCCTTCATCACCTCTTTCTTTCAGAGCCTTATATTCTGTTGCTCTTTGGGATTCATTTCACCTTATTCCTCCTCTTTCTCTGTGTCTGTGTGCATGTATGTATATGTAGCATTTTGACATCCTGTATGGAGATGAATATAGACTATGTGCTATGGAGATGGAGAAGGAGGTGAAGGCATCTCAAGACTAGATCCCAAGTCTATAATATGTTGGTCAATCTGTGTTCCAATTTGCCCATGTTCAACTCATATTCCTGAGGAACCAATCTTAGATTCTTAAAAATACATGACTAATTCTGTTACATGTCCACATTTTCTAAGAATGTTGCTTCGGAATCAGCTTGTGTTTCATTTGTGACAATGTCATTTATGAGGTGATATCCTGAGAGAATACCTTACAAACCAATTATTTGCTCTGTAAAATGGGATCTTTCTTGTATGCACTAAGTAAGATATAGTGTATGAAACAGACAGCATAGTGCTTGGAATATGGAGCTGATTTTAGAAGTATAATTGCTTTTATAGTGGTATAAAATATAATTTCCAAGGGTAACCATCATTGTTTAAATTTACAGTGCTGTCTGCCTTAGTGTACACATTCAGCAACACACATCCACATATACAGAGGCACAGCTTACATTGATGTATATGGTTGAAATGCATTTATAATCATGGTGGGGGAAGATGATTTGGACTGCATTCTGGTTCTGTTAATGACTAGTAGTGGTAAAGTTACTTAACCTCTGTGCACATCAAATTTTTTCATCTGTAAAATAAAGACAATTTTAGTACTTCTGATAAAACTTACATAAGGACTAAACAATGTCTGGCACTTGGTAAAATAATGTAAGTGTGGGTGTAATTACTGCCATTTTATTTTACAGTGCTGCAATAAATAAAATAAAATGAAAATGAAATGACAGCAATAGTAAAGATTAAAGGTGTCGGCAAATACGCGAACCTCCTTCACTTTAACCCAATTTCTGCAACAGATGCTCCTCTCTTAATCTCAACAGGGAACAGATTTCACAGCCCAGGAGCATAATTACAGAAAACACTGGCTCCTGTGGTCACAAAGTTATACTTGGGGCACACTGAGTAACTGCCAATTCAGACCTCAATGGGTGACTAGGGCATATGTTGATAAAGGATCAGTCAAGAGTAGACTGTAATGTTCAATAAATGCCAGCAGCTTTCTGAAATTAAAAATAGAGGTCACCATGCTGCTCCATCAATAAGAAGCAGCAAAATTCAATACATAAACTGATAAATATGTCTCAGTCCTTCTTTCCTCCTTTCCTTTTTTTTCTTCTGTGGAACTAACTTGGGTGTCTTTTGAGTATCTACCACATGTCAGCGAATGTGCAGGGTGGTATGGATAACATGCACCCCTGCCTTCTGGAGCATGCAATCCGGGGCCAGGGGTTGTACAGAGTTTTCTGCTAAGTCAGTTCTCTTGGAGGCTGAACCAGCACCTCAGAGGCTGATGCTCACAGTGATAACATGGAAGCTACTTGTTCTCTCTGTCTATTCAGATCTCTCATCCTGTAGCTGCCCACCTCTGGGACTTTCTAGTATCTCAAGATCTTCCACCATATGATGAAATGGAACAGGAGGTTACCTTCTATCAGTCACCCTTACTCTCTTCTATTAAGGGCTCGAGTAAGAACTATCAACTGAAGTTGGATTTGGGAATCATCCATATGCTGATGTCCCATGTTCTTATTGTCTCCAGGCACACAGAATCGGCTATCTGTGAAAAAAAAAAAAAAAAAAAAAAAAAAAAAAAAAGCCATAAAGTTCAATAGGTTAATTCTTCGGTTAAGAACTGACATTGTTTGTTAATTTCGGCTTAGGGCACTCACTTCTGCTTGAAAAATTAGGCACTTCTTGGAGTTTCTTTTGCTTTTCATCTCTTTTTTAAGAGCAGTCAGTTATAGGTCATCAATATATTTCCAGTGGGAGAGAGAAACAGCAAGAAAAAGAGATAAAATGCTGACTGGAATAAGAGAAAATACTTCTCTCTGCATTGTAATCCTGGAT
This sequence comes from Callospermophilus lateralis, assembly GCF_048772815.1. Lineage (NCBI taxonomy): Eukaryota > Metazoa > Chordata > Mammalia > Rodentia > Sciuridae > Callospermophilus > Callospermophilus lateralis. The sequence goes on along the minus strand of NC_135307.1, from coordinate 38,356,994 downwards.
GGTTTAGTTAAAGAGTGGATGGACATTTGTAAGTACACGCTATGCCATTGGAATGTAAGTCTAATAGAGCCCCCAACACCTCTGTGGTTAGTAAAGTCATCTCAGACTGCCTCTGTGGGAAGATGGCTGAGCTGTTTTCATGGCAGCTACTTTAGGTTAACGTCGAATAGGAAGTGCACAAGAGAAACACATTGTGGGGAGGTGTTGGAAAAATGGTGTGCAGTTAAAAGGGCCTCCCTTGGGTTATTCAGATTTCCAACTTTGTGATCCAACTATGGCCCACTGAGAATTTGAGAACCCTGTTCCAGCTTTTCTGATATATGTTTACTTTGTTAGTTGTACTACATCCCAGCTTTGATATCATATGACACTGAGTTGTTTTAAATACAACTTAACTTAGATGGGTCCTTCCAGGGAGTGTGTGTGCATGTGTGTGTGTGTGAATGTGTGTGTGTGTGTTTGTGTGATCTAAAGTACTTTATAATACATACAGAAAAGTGCCAGAATTGAAGTGCATGGGAGAAGGAAATGAGGCCCAGATATTTTAATTTCTTTAAATCTGTTTCTTTTGTAAACTTGTAGGTACAGACAACCATACATATGTGGGTATAGATGTGTGTGTGTGTGTGTGTATGTGTGTGTGTGTGTGTTTACTCTTTGGATGTGAAGCAGTATTTGAATACTTTCTTTTACCCTTTCATCATTTTATCACTGAGCTCAAATTATAGATATGGGACATTTTGAAAAATGGGTGTGTGGGGGTATATGTCTATAGGCATGTGTGCACTCTTTATATATTAAAACTCTACCCACACTTTTAAAAATATCCCATAATTATAAATTGAACTTGGTGATAAAGTGATGAAAAGGAGAAAGGAACCATTCAAATACTTTGGGGAGGAACACAAACATGATGTTTGATCCTCAGATTCAACTCTATGTACTAACTTATTTTTGCATTTTAATCTTCTTGTACGAACTGTCAGTAATGTACACTAGAATATAAAAAAAGGGTAAAGATATTTCCATTGAAAAAAATTGGAGATGTTGTTCCCAACCAGACTAGAGAGTTAGAAAGCCAACAGACTCAGAAACCGTGTCCTTAAACAACATCACAGCTGGGGAAATGATTTATTATGCTCCCCTCTAGGCAATGATGTTCACCTTGAGCAATACAAGACAGACAATCCTTGAGGACAGCAGACTTACTCCCCACAGTGTCTCCTCTCCAGACTGTGCCTCGTTTTTAAAGTGCCCAGCATAGGTAATGGACAGGCAGTAGTCTTTTAATGGTAAGCAGTTCTTTCTTCACAAAACTGTAGAACAAGCCAAGGACAGTGAGCCCTCCCTGGATAATGTACATTAGCTCATTTTTGGTAATCAGCAATCCTGTATTGAGTGTCTTCTATGTGATCCTCCCTGAGTAGGCAATACTGGGAATGCAGAAAGTATTGATATTTAAAAAGATATGTAGGACATCGACTTTACTTAACCCAAATAATTTGGTGAAAGTGAGGCACACACCAGATAAGTGAGATAGTCAAAGTTTGTAAAGCTCTTCAAAAAGTTAGAAGTGAGACTTCAAAACACAAATAATAAGAGTACAATATGGATACCACAAGGAAAGAATTATCATTAGAAAAATACAGTGGTATTTTGGTAGGTTGGTATGGCTATCATCACAAACCATACCAGCAAATGTTTTTCATTAAACGGTGACTTGGAACAGACAGATATTTGATGGGGAGATGCCTCCTTAAAGGGTCCACATAGGAGTCTTTTTGGATCTTGTTCCTAAGTGTGAACCATGAGCCGGCAGTGCATGGAATTACATGATTCATTTCCTGAACCGGAATCTGCATTTTAACATTTTAATGAGATTTCCAGGTGAATCATGAGCCCATTAAAGATTAAAAGACACTGCCTTAGGGTTTTTGGGTTTTTTTTTTTTTTGCAAATATTTGTCACCTATATGGATATGATTCATTGCATAACCAAACAAACAACTATGATGGGTAGGAGGACATCTCAGCTTTCACAAATGTTGAGAGAAAAAGTTCAAAGAGCATTAGAATTTTAACAAGAGGGCAGACCAATATGATACAGAAAGTAGAATTATTCAATAAAGGGTAAAAACATCAGCAGCATTTCATTAAAGTATAGTTGAGTTTTCAATAAAGAAAAAAAATCTCTGGGGACTAACAATAGAGGTAAACTGAAAATGAGGATTGTGTGCACCTGCTGCATCTGTGGTTGTTGTGGAGTGAGATATTGAGTGGGAGTTATCAGCTGATAGCTAGTAAGCTGAGCTTTCCTTTCACCTCACTTGAGAGAGAGAGAAGCAAAGCATTAACCATGCATTTGGTAGTAAAATCCCCTGGTAGTTGGGGCCTTTGAAAGGCTGTGTCATCAAAGAAAAGGGAAGCTTCATTTGCTCTGCACTTGAGGAATAAGAGTAAAGCACTGGACGCTTTTAAGGTGGGTATTTCATAGTGGGATCCCTTCCTAAAGTTGGCACTTATGAGTTTTATAATCCTTGAATGAGAGAAAATCTACCCAGGAAGAAGATGGAGACTTTCCTTTGCAGAGATGGGGAAGGGATATACTAATATTTATAAGAAATCAAAAGGGGGTTTAAATTCTGAATTGGTCCCTAACTGGTGAAGCTACTGGTATCCTTGATAGAAACAAATGTGAAACTATTCTTGAGAGACACTCCCACAATTGAAGGTATATGGGTTCTCAATGAAAATTTGTAAAGATAATGTCAAAACACAAACTGTGAATTATTTTAGGACATAGATTTTATGTTAAAAAATAATGGAATGATTTATCACAACAAACTTAAAATAATAATAAATAATAGTCTTAAGCATAAAATAAAATCAGTATATTAATAGTGATTAAGATATTAAATCAAGACCTAAAATGCAATGATATAACCTAGGAATGATGAAATAACAAATTTTTAAAATGGAAATATTAATTAAATTTAAAAACAAATCAATATATTAAACAAGGAATTGGTCATAACTAAATATTGAATATATGAACTTCATAGTTAATTAAATAACCCAGAATGAAAAAAACAAGAGAGAGTGAAAAGAAAGGTTAAGTGAGAATACAGAAGATAAAATGAGGTTCGACACTATTTAGAAGAGTTTCATTACAAAAGAATAATGAGAATCATTGCAAGGCAATATTCTGAGAGACTATAGCTACAAATTTTCCAGAATTGGTATTTTAAAAATAGGCAGAATTAATAAAAACAAATCAATAGTTAGGCCCTTTGTGGTAAAATTGCAGAACACTAAAGCCAAAGGTTTTAAAAAAATAAGGCAACTACAGAGAAAAGACAGATCTCTTACAAAAGAACCAGAATTAGTTTGACAGAGTACACAAAAGAGGCCAGAAAATCATGAAAATTATGCCTTCAAAGTGCTAAGAAAATATAACAGTCAATCTAGAGTTACATACAAAAATAAAGTATCATGGTAAAGAAAAGGTGAAATAAAGGCATTGAAAACTGTGATGTTTCACTGAAGGATCTACAAAAGACTGCTCTTGATAAACAACAAAATGGATCTCAGTGGAATAAGTAGAGTGTGATAACCTCTGTGGGCAGAATCAGGGAGTCACACCAATCAGTGGATTAGCAAAACACTTAATGCTTAGCCACGCCATAATGATAATTTGGGAGTATTAGAAAATTGGGGGGGGGGATTAGAAAATAAAACAAGGTCAGATAGGAAGGCTGTGAATAGAGGTAAAATATTTTAGAGAGATTTATTTTACAAGAGAAAGCCAGACTTTCTGTTTGCACTCAATAATACATGACATTGGCTTAAGAATAATCCTAACACAGGTAGATAGAAATATAACTTTGCTATCAATAGAAATAAACAAATGAGGAAAAGATCAGTCCTATAGAAAGCAAGGAAAGAGAAAACAAAGGTAAAAACAGAGATTGAGTACTAGAGAAATACAGAACTCTGTGAAAATAAAGCCAAGGACGCCCATAACCATACCACCTCTAACTTTAAAGGACGTTATAGTTAAAAGACAAATTTTCAGATTAAAATGATTTAGCTGTATAATGCTTATTAAAAATATACCTAAAATGTTAAAAATGTTGACATCAATGAAATATAAGATCTGTAAGTTTCAAATAAATGTCAATCAGAAACTTAGTATCTACAATATGATCAAACATAAATATTTTAATGTAAAAATATTATTATAAAACATGAACACATTATTAAAAAGAGAAAGATAACAAGTACTTGAAACTTTGGTGTATATAACAACTAAAATATTAGATTAAATCCTATAATATTGTCATATTTTAGGTTGAGAATGACCATGTTCTGGCAATTTCATATAGTTCAGTACATATATAACCAAAATACTAACCAAGTTAAACCAAATGGATAAAACTATGCTGGTAGAAGATTTTAAAAACTTCTTTGCATCTAGTAAAATTTAGTAAGTATATTGAAAAGCCCGACAACATAGTTAATAGTCTTGATTGTTTTTTCCCAAACATGAATAAAATTCATGTGCTAGATTGACCATGTACTAGACCAAGAAGAAAGGCTCCCAAACAAACAAAATAACATGCAAAGATTAATGTACATAAACAAAAATTAAATAAAATTAAAAGTCAACAAGAAAATTGGAACATCCTCTTTCCCCCTCTCTCCTTTTCAAATGAGTTTGGAAAATTTAAAATAGCTTTCTAAAGAATTTGTGGATCAAAGAAACATAGTGGAAATCACAAAAGGATTAGAAATGAAAGCCACAATGAGAAGAGTATGCAATTTTATTGTTTATTTATAAAAATTTGTTTCTGTCTACCATATGCCTTCCCCCATATTGATATGTTCTTCCCAGATATCTCCACTGCGTACCTCCTTATTGCTTATAAACCTGTCCTCTCCAGTAGTGTAGCCATTAGCCACACATGGCTATTGAGTACTTAAAATGTATCTGGTTTGAAATGACTTATGATATTATCGTAAATTGTTCATTGGATCTTGAAGATTCCATGTGGAAAAAGAGAATACAAATCATCTATTCACAATATTTTCTATTAATTGTATGTTGAAAGAATAATGGTTTGAATGTATCAAGCTAAATAAAATATATTATAAAAATTAATTTTGCCTCTCTATTTTTATCATTTTAAATATGGTAATAAGAAAATCAGAGAGGTGATTTGCATTCTACTTTGCCTGAACAACACTGTTCTAAACAGTTCTCTGACATCTCAGGTTAAAGAACCAGGCCAGGATAGAGGAGGTGAAAAACCATAGTCCAAGAATAGGTCTGGCAGGGACACCATGTCATTGCATTATTGCTTTTTTGAGGTCAGGGTAACAGGGACAGGTTTTGGGTTCTGGTGTTTTGACAAGAGTGATTGACTATGTTGGCGGACCCCCTGCTATAACTCCTTACGTAACATGGACTTTGGTGCTTCCTGTTCCACTGCAGTGATCCAGGAACCCTAAAAAGAGTGTCTTTCATCTGATCTACTACCTATCTTCCTCTACAGTATTCATCTTTCCAAATCTTGCTATTTGATTTAGATCCAGAGTTGCTCTATTTTATTTTCTGATGACCATATAATTTTCTCAGAGCCAGCAATTTTTTTAATATTTATTTTTTAGGTGTAGATGGACACAACCCAGCGCCTTTAGTTTTATGTGGTGCTGAGGATCGAACCCAGGAGAGCAAGCAATTTTGAAGTGACTTTTAGAATCTCTTTTCATTCCAGTCACATTGGTACAACATGTAACATGGATTCTATTACCTGAATGTGTATGGCTCTGTCTTTTGATATCTAAGTTGATCTCACTGGTTAAAATTCTTGGCATTTAATTTATGATTATTAAAAGATGTAGATGGCATAATTATATGATCAAAAACATTGAAAATATATGATCCTGTTGTTCAAGTTAATTTAATGTAGTGGTTTTTACCTGGGGACAATTTTATGGTAATGTCTGGAGATGTTTTGGTTATTATGATCTGAGGAGGAGATGCCCTAGCATCTATTGGTCAGAGGCAACAGATCTTTTTAAATACCTTACCATGCACAGAACAGCTTCCCACCACAAAGAGTGATCTAGCCCCCAAATTTTAATAGTGTTCAAATTGATAATCCCTAATGTAAGATAATCTGATGAAGAATATATAGAAATTTTATGCATATAAATGTATATAGAATAATTAATATGTATATATTAATATTTGTATATTCATTATTAATATAAATTTATAATAAAGTATAACATCTAAGCAAAAAAATGCAGAAATCTTAAGTGCACATCTCAATGAATTTTCACGAATTTAGCATACCTGTGAAGCCCAAGAAACAAAACATAATTAATAACCAAGAAGCCCTCTCATGACCCTGTTCAGTCATCATTTCTTGCCATAGATAAGTGCTCTTCTGATTCCTAACATCAGAATAAGGTTTGCCCATGTTTTAACTTTATAGAATATGAATCATAGCCTGTTCTTTTTTGTGTCTGCCTTCTTTTTACATTCCTACAATTGATGTTGCTATATAGCAGCACTTTGTTCTTTCTCATTGTTGTATAGTATTCCCTTGTATGAATGTTATTTATGTATGAATTTCCTTGTATAAATGTTACTTACTCAACAACTGAAACACATAAGAACAGTTTTTAGGTTTTGGCTACTAAAAATGTGCTGCTCTGAAATAACAGGTGTCATTTTTGTGAAATATGTACCTATTCAGTGGGAGCTAATCCTGAGCATAGAATTGCCAGATATGGGACACTGAAACATCCATGGTTAGTGGACATTGTCAGATGTTTCCCCAAGTAATTGTACTGATTTATACACCCACTAATAGGATATGACACCCATTTTCTTTTTAAAGAGTCAGTCCAGATGATGGATGTGTGTTTGTAGGGATGTATTTCTCAAGGTCACCATTTCCACCTTGAGCTAAGAAGGCAGTAGAGAACAGTCCTGATCTTACATCCTTCCAGTCATTAGGTGACTGTACAATGTTCTAATGAATAACATGACCTTATGGATCCCGAGGACACAGTATCAAGTGTGGAGAATGTGTGGGCTAATAAACCATTTGAAAGAAGTAGTTCTTTGAAACTGTTGGTTTGTTCCCACTGCCTTCTTGCAGTTAATTTCAACAAGTAAAACCAAGCACTGCAATCCTGTTGTGACAAAAATAACTATAAGATTTTGATATGCTTGCTTTCAGCAAATGTCACCCAAATGTCTTGCCTTTAATGCTGATGCTCTTCTCACTGTGCTGAGCTATTTCACTGTACACAGTATTTTCTTCCAAATGTCTCAATTACCTCATGTTGGAGACCCTCAGTCTGTAATGTGTAAAAAAAAAAAAGTCTCTTGTATGTAAAAGAAGTCTTTTGGACTCTTTTAGATCAGAAACCTTGTGAAAATACAGGTATTATAAACATAATAGCAGTACTGATATTATTTTGACTCCTTCAACTATTCTTAATATCATATTCCCTTTGTTAATTTTTTTTTATCACTGGAAGTTTTCCAATTTCATGTAAATTAGCATCGCAATCTTATAAACATGTTTCTATTTATTGAATCCCAGGTCAAAGTAATTATACAACAAAGAACAACAGTTTTCATACCAGACTGCGTGCATGCATGTAAATTGGGGTTCTCGCCAAGGTGGTAATGAATACAATCTCAGGTTTCATGAGATGAATCCAAAAATGGAAAAACTAATAACAGAGTTCTCAAACCACAGATAACTGGAGTCAAGTTATCTTTCTTCTTCTCCATAAAACTAGCTTCTTCATTTTAGACATGATGAATTAGGTAGTCTAAAAATAAATCATAGGGGAAAAAATCTGAGACTCTCATGCATGAGAAAAAGTGAATTTTCATCTTTTAAAAAAATTTGAATAGCCTCACTACACCACAGTGATTTACACCCAATCTCATCTGCCTGGAATAACAGTTATACCTATAGGACAGTATAGTGTCATGGGAAGAAGCATTAAGTCTACCAGGTTCAAGGTTTACTTTTCAAACTCAACAGCCATGTGACCCTCAGCAAGTGACTTAGTTTCTCAGAACCTCAGTTCCCTATTTAGCATAATGGGGGACAATGATAGCACCTATTTCATAGCTTGTGAAAATTAAAAGACACCATTTATTGCATACAGTTATCTCAGTGCCCAGAACAAAGTAAGTGTTCCACCAATGGTAGCTGCTAGGAGGTGCCTGACAATAATGCAAAACAAGGAAGACACAGGTGGCATTCACATTCCTCTACAATCCTTTGTGGTAAACTTGTGTTAAAGTGATTATGGGACCATGCTCAGAAAGTGAATGAGATGAGTTCATGGTGGAAACACCTGAAGTGAATTTAGCCACTTTTAAAGGTGAGACCCTATGAAAAGTAACGTGATATCCAATTTCTTAAAGCTTTGTGGTGGGATGATTAAGCAATCAACTCTGGAGCTAAACTCTGAGGTTCTGCTGCTTTTATACTCTATATGACTTAGTTAAGTCATTGAATCTCTGTGTCTAAACTATAGGCCTTGTCTCTCAGGGTGGTGTGTGTGGGGGGGATATATATATATGTATATCGTTAATATTGTTCTAAAGTGTAAGTCAATGTATGTGGGGTACCTGCCACATAGCAACTCTTATCAGGTGTTTGCTATTATAATTATTCAACTGACATTATTTTGGGTGTCTTGTAGAAAGATCACTTGCAGACTATACAGGGAGAAAACAGCAATTCCTAAAGAAACGTAGGAAAGTGATTACACTGATTTCAGCTCAGGGCTGAGTTCTGTTCTTGGGCGAGCTTCTTTGCAGAGACTGCTAAGTGCTTGAAAAGCATGTGGTACCTTGAGTTTCAACTTGGCAGATGCTTGGTTCCGAACTCGTGGAAACATGAATAAGAATGGCAGGAGCTGTGGAGAGGGTCATTTCAGAACTATAAGCAGTTTTTCTAGAACTTGGAACTTGAACACAATGTTGATGAACATTATTTCCATATTCAGAGGAAAATCAGTGCATGGCCCTTTCAGTTTTGCAAATCTAAATCACAGGTTGTAATTTTTAAAGGAGGTGTTAGAGAAGCTGTAGCTATAAGGATAAACTGTTCTGCATGATCATGGAAAAGGTCATCTGTGAAGTAGGCAGAATGGCAGTTCTTGAAGAGGCTTCTTCTGAAAAAACAAGTCTCTTTTCCAAGTACAGATTTAGATGTCTACAAACTGATGTTTATATTGTGTTTCTGCTCTTTAGTGGCTTCTTGGAGGTAGCTGGGGTCTGGAAAAGCTGAAAGAATCACTTTCACTTTCTCCAGGAGAAAGTGCTATGAAACACTTTTAAATCTTACAAGTTCAAGATTGAAACTTGGAACTTTCAAAACTTTGAAAACTAAAGGATCCATCAATTGTTAATGATTTGGAAGCAAGTAATGTAAAGCAGCAGATTCTGCAGCTTCCCCAGGCTCCCCACCCCCACTGTCTGTGTGGACATCACTGAAGGCAGGTTGGGGGTACAAAGATGGCGAAGTCAAGATCTTCACCAGGAGTAAGCTTCCAGCGTCACTTACCCAGGGACAAAGTTAAAATTTTGAGAAAAGTCAATGAATCCTTAGTCTGGAGGTGAGGAGAGGATAATTTTATCTAATTGGAGTTTATTTGCTTGGGTCTCATCTCTGAGAAATCTGGCCAGGTTTGAAGATGCTTGAGGAGAAAATACACCTCTGCATGAGCCTTCATTCAGCCTTTATCAAAAGTTAGAGAGCTAAGCCAGGCACAGAAGCGCATGCCTATAATCCCAGCTGCTTGGGAGGCTGAGACAGGAGGATCGAGAGTTCAAAGCCAGCCTCAGCAATGGTGAGGTGTAAAGCAACTCAGTGAGACCCCGTCTCAAAATAAAATACAAAACAGTGCTGGGGATGTGGCTCAGTGGTCAAGTGCCTCTGAGTTCAATCCTTGGTACCCCCCAACTCCCCCCCAAAAGTTAGAGTTATCTTTCTTGCATGTGTTCACCAGTGATTAAGGAGTGGCCAGGAGGAGCCCAGAGTTAGAATGCAGAGCTCTGAGGAGGATGTGTCAATGCAGCCTTGCCAAGGAAGTGCTCAAGTTTGGGACCTGCAGGATGCTGTTGCTGGGGTGGGAGACGTGGGCTGGCTGAGACCAGATTAAAGATAAGGAGCTGCTTAATGCCCCTCCAGTAAAGAAGATTGGGAAGGAATGTTAAAGAGGATAGAGCTGCTCTCCTCTTCCATAGGTGGTAAATATTCAGAAAACTTCAAGGTGTTTAGTAGTGTAATTTCACTTGTATCCACAAATGGTGAATTCTCATAGACATTGAATTATGTTTATTTTCATATTTCACAGCAAAGGGAGAATGGACCCTAACAAAAAAAAATTCAAAAACAAACAAAATAATAACAATTAAGCAACCCGAAGGGTTGAATACCCAGAATGTGTTAGAGGACTATTAGACTACGCCTCTTCATACAGGTGCATCAGTACCTTATCCACAGGTACCAATCATTTTTAGCAATTCCTCTCAATATATTGTGTATAGTAAGTGAGTTTTCAAACTTGTAATGAGTTCTTTCTATCACCTAGCACAGGATTGCCAAAGAGATCTAAAGTTCTGAGGCTTTTAAGTATATCTTACTGAACGTTTTATGCTAAAATTTTTTGTGAGTGAAAAAATTTCAGCTGTTGTCTCTTAAATTCTAAAAGGGCGGATACATAAATTAGCATTTTTTTACAGTTTTGAATTTTTCCTGTTTTTACCCTATTTCAGTTTCCAATTGTGCAGTCTCTTTTATAATACTTTTATCTTCTCCAATTTAAGAGTGTTACTTTCTAGAGACAAATGCATTTAAGGTGAAAATCTTATTTGTGAAATCTTTTTCTGAGTATTTTTATGCCTCCTAGTATTACTCAAAGGCAATTTTCCTGGTTGGCATGGTTTTTAATGTACTTCTTTTTCCCCTCTCTGCTATCCCCCTACCCATTATCTCCTCTATGCTCTCTGCAAACCCAGCAGCAACACATATATACAAATCATGTCCTTTACTATTTTTCCTTTCGATCTTTTGGGCTTTTGTATTGAGCTGGAATCACATAATTTTTTTTATTAATGAGTTGAGGTCATAATTTTGTTTGGGATGTAAAATGTTAAATTTATGGCAAAAATGAAATTTGGTGCCTCATGAAATTTTACGATACAGGTGCCTCTATGTCACCCATCTTCCCACCAAAAGCTAGGACATTCCTAAATGTTTTTAAATTGAGGAAAGTAGTGGCATGTAGAGCTACTTTGAAAACATTGCTACATATAATAAAAGAGAAATTTCTTCACCCTCTGGTTCTAGGATGATAGGGAAACAGAACCCTCACAAATGATAGGATGAGAGTGTAAAGTATTTGGTTTTCTAGAGATGTTTGGGTTTTATTTGCAGCCAATTAACATGAAGTTTTCAGTGGACATTTCTCTTTTCTCAAATATAGTTAGTTTTATCACTTCATGTTTATAATATTCTCGAGTATCGGGATAGACTCTCTAGAGAACAACAAGGAAATTAAACCACTGATAATAAAGCTATCAGGGTTTGTCATGTCGTATGTACCCTTTGGCATCCAGGGTTCAGTAAACATGGAGGTTGACACACTAAACTGCAAGTAATAACACGGTCACTCCCAGAGAGCAAATAGGTCAGGGCTGCCACTGGATATTCCAAAACCAGCAGATACCCTCATTCCAGGTACAGAATCTCCCACAGTCTCAACTCTTGCCTGGGGTCCTAACACCTGTCCTCACTCTCCAAATTTCTTCAAAAACATTAACCTTTCCTCCTTCTCATTTCTTTACACACAAAGAACAGCAGAGCTCCAAGTTTTCTTTGGTTTCCTAGCCCTTTTTTGAGCAATCCCTGTGTCTTTCCAGGGCATTGAAGGGCCACTCTGGTAGTAAAGCAAATGGTTTTAATTAGGTTTCCTTACTTTTGAAATAAATTCAGGGGGAATGGGAAAAGCACTGAGTAAAAGAAGCACAGGCTTTCTCCAGAACTAAGTTTATAGAACAGCATGGCTACTCACATTAAAATGGCCAAGGGGTGGTGGGGGAGATCCTCTTTTTTCTCCTTAAGGTAAAGTATGATTTTGCTTTCCTTAGAAATCTACTGCCCTCCATTCCACATACTTTTATCTTTTAGGGCAAAATAGAAGACAATGAGCACATTGGGGGAAATCTGTGGCTGAATCAGAGAGGATTTTGCAGTGAATTCTAATTTAAATGCATGATTTATTTATGCTTACTTGGTTTGCAAACTCTTAGATTGCATCGTTCTGCTTATGAGGAGGAACATGTGAGATAATTTACAAGTGGGTGAAGAGAAGCAAACCAAGAATGTAAGAAGTTCTCAGTTGATGAAAAGGATAGTTTACACAACAGATTTGGGAATAATTTTATTTTTCATCCACAGATGAGTTTCAAGGAAGATTGATTAACCATATGTTACTAACACTGATCTAAGTTTACCAAATATGGAAAGGTTGGGATGAGCAGAATTAGTCTTTACTTCAAGTTTCCTTAACAATTGAAATTGGTAGCTGTCTTTAGCCATAAAACAACTCAGACCATCTGAAGTAGATATCTCTTTCATCTTTATGGCTTTATTACTATTCCTTGCTTTTCAGCCACACTGATGGCCCTCATGAAGTGTAGGCTAGAGTCATATTGCATTCTAGGGAGCAATAATTTAACTTAAAAACATACACACCATCTAAACCCTCTTTTGTCTGCTATGCAAGAAGTGTTTGGAGGTAAAACTGCGCAGGAAAGTTCATTGAAGAGACCAAGGCTTTCTAAACTTCAATATATCTCCTTGTCACCTTGACTCAGCTAGTGCTAATATTCCAGGTCTGAAAAAAAAAATAGGTCTCTGGGGAAATCAAGCTTCTAGATTCCACTGAAATGAAATATTTAATACTCTGCTTTTTCTTATATTACCTTTACATTTCTCCGAGAATCTGGAAGAATAGTATTAAAATTGCTGCATTTGTTTGAATCATCATCATCGTCATTATTATTAAGAGCCATGGAAACATCAGAATAAGCTAAAAATGATTCACAAACGAAACAGCAAAATTGCTAATTGTCAAGAGTTGGGAGCCAATGAATGGCACCCTTTCTCTGTGTGCTTAAGGATCGGGTGAGATGTGCACAAGAGTCAGAAAAATAAATATCAAAATATAAACTTTATTGATAATAGAGTTGAATTTAGAAAGGATGGTTTGAAATAAGACCATAATAGGGCTTCCTTGCACATTTCACTCGGAACTGAATAACTCACTGAGTCACAGGACTACAGAGCACTCTCCCTGTGCCCCTATCTTCTCCTCCAAGGTTGGGAATTTCAAGAATGGATTCCCCAGATGAGATGCCAAAGCCTGAGGCCCTGTGTTTTCAGTCTCTTCACAGTCTCACCAGTCAGAAAAGTGACACCTTCTCTTTTGAAGATACAGGAAACCTAGAATGACAGAAGCACCCTTTGAGAATTACTTTCCCAGTATTTCCAAGAACAGGATAAGTCTATTTCATTGGTCTGGTTGGGCATGTCAAACAAGGATGCAAATGATTCTCTTAACTATAAGTGTATTGAGGAGAGAAAATTTGGGGGTGAGGGACTAGAAGTTTTCCAATGCCAGTGATATTTTAAGACACTGATTTTTTTTTTTAAATTGACAAATAAAAATAAGACTTTATTTGAAGCCAATTTCTGAGCATTCATCTAAAGGTTCAGAATTTCCTGCACTGTCCATTGCAATAAGGCACAGAAGAGAAATGAGAAGAAAAATGAGTTCTAGATGAATATTCTACTCCATTTTTTTTAACCTGCCATTGAGCTTCACCACCTTCAAGGACACCTGCTCTGTTTTCCTGTATGTCTTAGACCTGAAGCCTCCGAAATGGTCTTTTGTTGTTGTTGTTTTATAATGTCTTTCCTATACTTTCTCATGGCCCACTGTGGACCTGTACTTTGCAGAGCCCAATACACTCTTCAGGAAAAAAGAAAGTCCTCTGCCACCAATCTCAAGTTCAGTCTAGCTCAGTCAAAAATCTCAGAGGCCAGTGTATAATTCCTACACTAGAAGCACAAAAGGAATATATTGAAGAAAGATGAGCTGCCATCCATCCGGGCCCATCAGGGACTTCATATAGCAGAGAATGCTCCATGCTTCTCCTACCCTCCGTCACAAGCACCCCTTTTAGACACTGCAATGGCAAGAAGTAAATTTCAATTGAGTCTAGCTACTGAGGGTTTCATGTTTATAGCAGACATTACTCTAATTAATACCCCTGAGTGTGAGCATTAGTTACATTTCTTAATAAGTCCCAAATCTCTCTCAGCACTAAAAGCCAGCAACTGCCTCCCATCACAGTTGGCACATGGAATAAAACTGTTTGCCATTCCTGGTTCGTGGACACTGTTGGCATCTTCCTGGCCCCAGAGCAAGAATTGTTTGATTCTCTCTCCCCACCAATTTTTCCTCAGTTTTAATAAGCTTAGTTCTTTTAAAAATTATTTGATTCACCACATTAAATATTTAAGAATATAAACTATGAGGCAATTACTCACTGTGATGATTAAAAATATGAGTGGGCTTTTCCCCCTTCACCTAGATCTTTCTCCAGTGTGAAAACTTGATGTTTTCTAGCTCTCCCTTGTAGGAAAGAAGGAATTCAGTCTGGTTTTAAGGCAAGTAATAGTTCTCAAATAGCCACTATCTTCTCTGCTTTTTGTTTATTAAAAAGGGATATTTCAAACTATAAGAAGGAGTCTTTGACTTTAAGAAATTTAGAGTTTGCTCATAAAATTCTATATATTATATATGTTTGGTGGGTTTTATTGTATGTTTTTTGTACCTCAATAAATTAGTCTAATTAATAAAATTCAGGATTTTTATGATAAAAATAGATCAAATATTTTTTATAAATAATTATTACAAGGCAATAAATAGATATAACCATTTTTCATTGCTTATCTGCAAGATCAACTTTGTGCATCATCATGTAGAGTCACACAGTGAGTGAGTGGTGGCTGTCAGGGCATGAGTTTAGTAATCTGACTACAAATATCAAATTATAAACCACTGTGCTGTATTGCATTATATACAGTGACAATTAGAGCTATTGATCTAAATAATAAACTTATTTTGAAGTGTTGAGCTCAGGCTTTTTTTTTAATTTGTAAGTTTTTATGGTTCACATTAGGCTAATACAATACATGTACACCACGCACCATAATCAAATCAGGGTAATAAGCATGTTCACTTCTTCAACATGAATCATTTCTGTGTATTGGGAATTTATTAGTCATCTGGTTATTTTGAAATTATCATAAATTTTTTAGCCAATACATAAATGTATTTTATTCAATAAATAAATACCCCTATTATACCAGAAGTGATGCCTCTTATCCATCTTTGAGTCCTCCCTCCCCCTCCCCTTCCTATCTCTGGTGATCACTTTTACATCCCATTCCTCCACAAGGAGGAATTTCCACAAATGAGGAAGGACATGTGATATTTGTCTTTCTGAGTCTGGCTTGTTTCACTTAATGTAATGACCTCTAGTTCTATTCATGTTGCTGCAAATAACAGAGCTTCATTGTTCTTTACATGAGAATAGTATTACAATTTGTAAATATACCACATTTTCTTTATCCATTCTTCCCCTAAAGGTTATCTGAGTTGATTACATATTTTGGCCATTGTGAATAGTGCCATAATAAACATGGGAGTGGAAATATCTTTTTGGTATAGTGATTTCATTTTTTTAAATATATTCCTGGTAGTTGAATTGCTGGATCATATGGTAGCTCAACTTTTAGTTTTTTGAGGAATTTGAATAATTTTTTTCCATAATATCCCTACTAGTTTGCATCCCCACCAACAGTATAAGAGCTCCCTTTTCTGTATATCCATACCAGCATTTCTTATTTTCATCTTTTTGATGATAGCTATTTTAAGGGGGGTGAGATGACATCTCATTATGGTTTTGGTCTGCATTTCTTTGATGATTAGTGAAGGTGAACATTTTTTCATGTATTTATTGGCCATTAATATGTCTTCTTTTGAGAAGTATCTGTTAGTTCTCTAGCCCATTTTTTCCATTGGATTGTTCATAATAGGCTACAAAATAGTAACACATTAGGAATAAACTGAACCAAAGAAATGAAAGATCTCTACAATGAAAACTATATAACACAAAAAATTGAAAGATAGCCTGTGTTCATGATTCAGAAGAATCTACAATTTTAAATAATCATATTACTCAAAGCAATCTATTGATTCATGCAATTCCCATCAAAATATCAATTATTTCTTCTCATAAATTGAAAGATACTCCTCAAATCCATATGGAGTCACAAAAGATTCAGAATAACTAAAGAAATCTGGGAGTGTGGTGGGGAGAGGAAAATAAGACTGAAGACATCAGAATATCTGACTTCAAAACTTACAACTGGTAGATCTGGGCATTAGCATTTGAAAATAGACTGTCTGCCTTAAGCCATTTATTTCTTAAACTTTTGAAAAGAATTAAAAGTTATAAACAATGCCAAGAATAATCCAATAAACACCCATATACCCATCCTCCAGATTCACCCAATGTAGCATTCTCCATATTCATAGAGCCTGCAGTGTTCACCACTATATTTATTAGGCTTAATTAGTTAATCGAATTAAATGCTACAGGAATTTATAGGAAATAGAATTAATAGATCAGGGAGTGTTATGAAAGAATGTCTTGATGTAGTCCTTAAAATTTTGGTAAATGGGAAAAGGCAAATGTTCTGAAAGTGGATGACAATGATCACCATGGGATTATCATGTGGGCACAAGAGCACACGGTGGCAAGCAATACCAATGAATTTGAGACCAGGTTTTGAATACCTTTAAGCCAAGAAAGGGGTTAAGGCTGATTATTACAGGGAAAAGGGAATCTTGGAAAGTTTTCTCACCAGGAGGAATCATAGTTACCTATTCGTATTTATAAACACTTAGCTTCTAGTTGTCACTCAAGAACTGCCATAAAATACACTACTCTGAGGGACGTAACAATTCTTGTAATGGGTTCCAAGAGCTCAAGGTGTAGACAATGCTTTTAAAGTCAATAACCTGAAGAATTATTCTTGAAACATCAGTGTATTTAGGGGCCCTTGGGAAAATTAATGAGGTTCTTAAAAAAGCAAAATATATTTTTATGATTGTTTTACCTCCTTTTAGTAACTTCTCTCTGATTTACCCAGGCTTTTTATCATGCACACATCCCTGTTAGACCACAGACAGTTTCAGAACTGCTCTTTCAACTCCAGTATGTTTTATTCTCCTTCAATCAAAAATGCAGCTGACCTGTACACTACTTACCTAGGGTCCTCTTAAGACTTTTTATTCAAACTAGCAAACCTAAAAAACTTGGCATCTTGGATATAAAATGTAATGTATTATAAAGGGTGAAGAGATTTTGGAGACGATGCACAAGCTGAAGATATGAACCTTTTTAAATTCTGCCATGTAGATGGTTAAAAATTGGATCTATGCTTGTATTAATTCCATATAAGAGCAACCAATTTTAATAAATGGATAAGCAAAAAGTACATTTATCTGTAACACTGAAGGTTTTGGAGTTGTTGCAGTCTAGAAGCATGGATTCATGTCATTGAGCAGAGGAGCTGGAAAGGAAAGCTCTTTTACCATATCTGAGAGTCAGATTGCCCACGCTTCCCATGCTTGACAGAAGAACTGAGATGCATACTGCAGAATGAGGATGCTTCCATGTGTGTGATATGCCACTAACATTTCAAACATGATTCAAATTCATGATATGCCTGTCATGCTGACCCTGTAAGTTCCTCTGATTCCCATTGTGAGGAGTTGTAAACAGTAATGTTTTCAAGTTGGTAGTATTCTCTGCTGTTCAAGGTCAGAGGGAAAACACAAGATGTTTATTTTCAGTATTCACGTTGAGCCCATCTCATACAAAGATCTAAGTTGGCAATGCTTCTGATGTAAAATCCTCAGTCAAAATAAAGCACAAGATAATTGCATTACTTGTAGTTGTATTGTGAAATGTTGAAAAAAGTGTCATGCTAAAGCCCTTATCATCATAATCATAGTTTTGTTTTTGTTTTTAATTCCTGGTCTAATAATTTGAATTTTCCAGCCATATCTGAATCTGGTGCTGATGCTTGTTTAATCTTTTCAGACTGTCTTTTTGCCTGTTAGTATGCCTTGTGATTATTTATTGAGAAGCATTATGATGTACTGGGTAGATATTTTGTTACAAATGGGCTTTTAGTAGTATTGTAAATGTAAGGGATGAGAAGGTGAAGCATTCTGTGGTCATGTGTTAGGTCTGTTTTTGGGTGAGCCTGCACCCTAAACTGCAAACTTCACTAGTGCTTCTCTGATCTTTTCACTCCATCATGGAGGGTAGGAGGGGTGTTAGAGTTGGGTATTTCTCTTCTCCCATATGGAAAACTACAGGGAGGTAGAGTTGGTTATTTCCCTTTTCCTAGTTAGCTTAGATTCTGGTAAAAGCTGAGCATGTTAAGTTCTGATGAAAGTTTCTCCTCAGGGCAGAACAGAGGCTCTGGTATATTTCAAAATGGTTCCTTTTCTCTCTCCCCATCCTGAATACAAGAGAGAATCTTTTTTTTTTTTTTTTTTTTTTTTTTTTTTTTTTTTTTTTGCCATCCACTAGGAGAACCTGGTAGAGTTCCTGGAGGTAAAATTCATAACAACATAGTCCTCCTCCATCAATACTGGGTCCCTGGAATCTCTAACACTCAGATGTCCTTTATGAGCCTCTAGCAAGTATCAATTAGAGTTTAGTTTTTCCGGTTCCAACACTAGTTCATGAAGAGGTTTCTGCTTGTGGGTTTGTGTTCTGGGAGTTATGATTCTTTGTAGCGGCTAGTTTATCTTTCCAATTTGGGGGGGTGCCAGTTTGCCCCATGATCTCATTTTTCTGATGGATTCTAGAAGAGTTGTTGATTTTTCAGTTTGTTTGGGTTTTTACTTCTTGTTAGAATGAACTGGCAACCTCTAGCCTTCTTACATGCCAGCCCAGGAACTGGAAGTCAAAACATGGCTTTTTAATACACCTGATATTACTTTTCACAATGTTTTAAGAATGTATGGTGTCATCCTAATGATACTCTAATGGAGAGTTAGAGCACTCTGAACACACTTTGGAAGAACTATAATCAGTTTAAAGGACAGATAAAAAGAAAATGTTCTATTACCCTCTTTCCTTTCACTTTTTTCCCTAACACTGAAATCCCACAGATAAAAGGTAAGCTTGGTGAAACTCATGTGGGGTGTTTGCAGCAAAAGAAAGCAATATTCTAATCAGAAGAGGCAAAAATGAGGGGGTGTTGTCTGTCTGACATCCACACTGGAGATGATCAGTTACGTACCAATGGAGAACAGAATTTGGCTCACGAGTAAAGATTCAGCTTCATGTTTCCCTGGGAAGGACATCACTCATTTACTACCTTGATGAAAGCAAAAAAAAACAACAAAAGCCAAGAAATACTCAGATGCTAAGAATATTATATTATTATAATGAATTATATAATATTATATTAAGTATTCCAGGGTATTTCAATATGACTGGATTGGACTAGAACTTATCTACCAAACTCTGTTTTCAGAATCATTTTCCTTGGAAAGTTTTTTTTTAAATTTTTTTTATCAGTAAGAGCCATTATTTATGGTAAAATAACAATCAAAGGAGTTGTACCTTGAGGATGAGACAGGTTTCACAATCTAAGTTCACATTTAATATTTTCCCTCAGTCACTAGAAAGGAGAATTTATTTCTGACTCCTCAAGTTTTCTTTGAAAGAATGGGATTTTATTATTACTTAGGGGGAATTATGGGAGGAAGCTTATTTTAGGTATGAAGAATGATTTCTCTGATTGGCATAAGGAATAAAGAAATAAACACACTTGGATCAGATCTCACCAGGACCTTTCCCTACTTTACACTCACCCTGTCCTCAGAACACAGACACTTCTAGGTCTTGGGCTCCTATGGGGATAATTCCTATTGTCCAGTATTTCTTTGAATCTTTAGTTCATCCATTTCAAGGGTGGAATGACAAAAAAATAAGTTCAATCATAACACTAAAGTTAAATTTTCCATTTGTCTATTTTAATTTTATTTTGCTTCAAACTCAGGTGGGAAAGTGGAATCAACATCATGTATTGTCCTTTCTAACACCATTAGTAACGTGAATATAATATATGATATGATGAAAAACAAAATAATTTAATAGGCTATATAATTAAAAGTTATTATTAAATTCTAATCTGTCTTCCCAGAATTACTCTTTTTAGAAATAGTCTATGTATAACCAAGTGTGTATGCACATATGTGTGATTATTCTACATAAATTATTTCTTAACCTCTCTTATACTTAAATATATGTCTGAGAAGTCAATCAATGTAGTACATTTGAGGTCTATTTCATTCTTTATAGTGGCAAAAATATATTCAATTTCATTGTCTTATCCATGTATTTAAATGCACTTATTAATTGACATGTAGATTTTTACTATTCTTTTGTTACTGAAGTATTGCTTCTCTGATACCCTTTGTATACATGACCACATTTACAGACTACATTCCTAAAAGTCAATATACTATATTAAAGGGTAAATACAATTAAAATTCGATACATGGAGTTGTTGCCAAATTCTACACAGATCATACCTACTAATAACATTTGAGAATGCCTACTTCTCTAATACTTTTATCAATACAGCATAAATATTTTCATCTTGAAATTTTTGCTTTTTGAAAAGTATATTCTTATAGTCGCTCTAAACACCACCAGGACATCCTTTATAAAATGTTATTGTTTGGCATAAAATCAAAGGGAAAAATCAATGTACCAGTTTCCTTTAACTCTTCATTCAAGAAGCTTAGAGAAAAAAAGTACCTGTGAGTGTGTATGTGAATATGTGTGTAAATTTTCTGTTCTCATTGTCATACATCAGCAGTAAAATTCAAACTCACCTTTGGGTTCCTTTAAAAAGCACATGCTTGGATTCAACACATTATTCTAATTTCTAGTTTGAGCAGTCCCATTTGCAAAGAGCAAAAGTAACTATAACTGGTATGTAATTTCGTGGTGTCTTATATAAGTGGTCATATTTTGTGAGGAGAAAATGCCAATGAGGCATAGCTAAAGGTCACCTGTTTTAATGAACCTGTTTCTGACTCATGGTTTTACCTTGGCTCGTTTTTTGCTTTTCTGTGATAGGCTATACTTTGATTAGCATAGAGATTGTCTGATAATTGTTGTATTTCAAGTTCAAATGATTTCTTATCCCATATGTTTCTTTGTCCAGGATTAAAAGCAGATGAGTTCTTGCAAGCTCTTGGAATGAGAGAGAGAGAGAAAGAGAGAGAGAGAGAGAGAGAGAGAGAGAGAGAGAGAGAGAGAGAGAGAGAGGGCGCAGAGGGGGATGTCATGAAATGACTTAAGAAGCTTGGGTCTATTTTCTTAGATTCTAGCATCCATTTGAGGTAGGAAGGTTTCTCAGAGAAAAGGAAATGAATGCTGTGTTTCAGAATTAGAGTTGATGGTATTCTCATATGGTTACATTTTATCTGTTAGATTTCACTAAATCCAATTATTTTTCTATTACTGACTCTGTTGGCAGTAGAACATGAACATCACATAAACAGAGTACTAGTTAACTAAATTCTTCCTAAGTGAGGTTAGGAATGTTTCCCCAACCCATTCTCTAATCTTCACTTCTCCCTCATCCTCCAGATGTTTGAGCCATGGATTTCTGTGTTGCTGATTTTAAAAGAGAATATTTTGCAGCCTTTCATCATACCAAAGTAATTCATTTTTACCCACAGAGACAACTGCAGAATCTCAGTTTCTCCCTGTGGGGTTTCTCCAAGCTGTGTATCAGGTGAACTTAAATTCATTGACAGACTTCTATATTCTAGGTCTACATACTATTTCATTTCATCACAATCACCACATGAAATAAGTATTATCATTCTAGTTTAATAAATTAAGAAACAAAGCCATTGAGAACATGAACATAGACCAAGATCACATGGCTCCACTCGCCAAAGCTAAACTTCAAGGAGAATAAAACTGCATTTTTCTCTAATATTCACCTTATGTAAATGTGTTGATGTTTATGGGCTCTATAAGATAATGTAAACAAAAGTCTCTGTGAGTTCCTAAATATTAGCAAATAGGGTAGCAACTAACATCCAGTGATAGTTTTCCTATGTGTTACATGTCTTCATCTTTTTTCTAACATAGGGGAGATGAAGTGAAAAATTAAATAAATTCATTTTTAAACTTTCCAGACCTGTAAAGAGGTACTACCCTCAACTCAGCTAAAGAAGTGAAACATTTCAGTGACAGTTGGAGCCCTACTGCCCCATGCAGTGTCCCTGTCCTGTCCTTTAACACTGCCTCCACTGTCTCTTTCAGCCTTTTGCAGAGGCCACCAAACTCTAAATTTGAAATTTATCATTCTCATTTTGTATCTAGTCTCTAAGTCATAATGGCAGTATTTTGTTTCTTTAAAATCTCTATATGCCTCCTATCAACCTTTATACAGTCATTTGTAACTTGCTCTTTTTGTTCAGTGTTTTATATAGATTTATAATTCTATGTTTTTACATGAAAACATCTAAAATGTTCTTCTTTGGTGTTGATAATAAAAGATAATCCCTTGTTTCTATGAGCTAGGAGTTTAACTGAGTGCTTTACATATTAGTTTCTTAAGCTTGATCATACCAGTAGATATGTATTATTATTTTTATATCCTTGCAGCAGCTCAACAAGTTTATTACTTATTTAAGGTAATAGCTCGTCAGTTGCAGAGCTAGAATTTCTGTATAAGAATTTATTAACTCCAGTTCTGTGCTTTTTCTATTATACTGCATGCCTATCTTTAGTGAAGTCCAATTTTCATCTCATTCTATGTTTTTCAAAATCAGATCTCTAAATCCTGGCCAAGGGCAAGGCATAGAGCAAGAAGCAGTGACCCCCATGTGTATAGAGGCTGCCTTGGTAATGCAGCCCTAGGATTACCATCTCCCTACTACCTCTCATTTACAGAGGCAATTACCCTCTGCTGTTGCTGTGCTGCACAGTGACATTTGACATCACCTAGGGCACCTGTTTCTTGAAACATCCTATCCATAGAAAGAAAAAACTGCTCCTTGCATCCATTCTCTAACTAAAGCCTAGGCCAATTCACCGCTTTGCACCATGATTGAAAATATCCATAGAAAAACATAACAACCCATCACAAACCCACCAATGGCCTAATTGTTAAGTAAAATCGCTCTGTCTTACAATTACTACTATTATAAACTATCCATTAAAGAGCAGCCTCTGCCTTCCTCTTGACTCTTTCATTAGCACAATACTCCCACATCAGTACCCAGTTATAAACAAGCCCTATCCAAATTTACATTACTCTCCAAATTACATACACAGACTGATTACTGTTTCTTAGAAGAGCAGAATCTACATGAGCACTAAATACTCCCTTCCCTTCACAGTGCTGTGGTTTCATGGTTAGACCTTTTCAAATACCTGTGGCACCAGCCTTTCTTTAACTCAGTCTGCAGAAATGTGCTTCTTTTAGAGCAGAGTGCAAGAAAAATAGACCCTAAGATCCTTCTTTATTTGCCACTTCCCATCTCACAATTCTTCTTCTATTAAACAAAACAGGAAAGCAAATGCTTGACAATTCTTAATAACTCAGAGGCAGGGTAATTCTCCCATATAGTCTGAGAAGAATCTTAGTTCTGGGGAAATATAATATGCTGAGCACTAAGCTACCAAAAAAACTTGGTCTTCTCTGGAGGTTAGACTGAGCCTAGATTTATAGTCACATAGTGCCTCTTCAGGGTGAACCTAGAGGAGAACCTGTGGAGTCACCAGGAATAAAACACTTTCAGACAGAAAGGATGTTAGCATACTGAGAACAAATTGGCTAAAAAGCCAAAACAATGAATAAAGACAAAAAAATACTAATGATAGAGTTAAAGAGAAACTTGGAAACTGAGAGGGGTCAGGCTATTAAAAATGAGAGAAGTACAAGAACACTTGAAGTAAGTGGAGAAAAAATGAGAAGAAAAGAGAAGAGGGAGGGAGTAAGGAAAAAAGAACATATTGCTTAGAATGCCAGAAGTAAGCCTGCAGTTGCTCTTTTACCCTGTGGTTTTAATCCTAAACTCAAATCCCTTTCAACATCTGTTCATCTCTTGGGTGTGACTATATATTCACAACAGCATTTCCCCCAAATGCCACTATTTTTTAATTTTGCATCTGAGGTTGTTCATTTGATATATTCTAGAATTCTAAAGTATCGTATTCATTTCTTACCCTCAAATTATAAGGTGGCCATCCTTAATTACTACAAATGATGCTAATTTTCAAAGTTGTAAATAATATCATTGTGGTTCTTTAAAATATTCCAATGGCTTCTACTGAACTCAGCATATGATCTAAAACAAAAGAAAACAAAAAATCAGCCTGGGTTTACATAGTTTTGTTGATTTGGCCTCTCCTGTACACCTCCCGCATCATTTAGGAGCATTCTCCTCTCTCACTTAACATGACACAAACACATTGTCTTTCTCAGATTCACTACTTCACCTATGCTATTTCTAATTTTTTCTGCTTGGAAGGCTATTTCCCCAGATCTCAGAAAGATGAGTTCTTTTTGTCAATCATATCTTAGCTCAAATCTCAGCTACACTTTTCCTGGTCTTCCTTGCCATGGAATACACTCTCCATAAATAAGTGTTGAATTAATCAGTTAAAAATTGTGAACATGTTTAATTTCTTTAGAGCATATGTTCTGTTCCTGTTGACAATAATGATGTCATTTGATGTGTGTTTCTTTTGAGAAAATTAGGCCAAAAGTTTCTAGTGGGAGGAAGAGGACAGAATATGGAGATTACTTGTGACATTCTAAGTATTGCCTCTGGCTCCATCAGATCCTATACTTCCTCTCTCTCTCTCTTTTACTGTGTGTATCTCTCTGGCCTTCTAAGTACTTTGAAAGTTTGATACAGAGATTCATAATGGGGGCATCACTTTTTAAACATTCCTAGCATCTGCTTGGTCATGGCTAGATCATGAAGAAGCAAAGAATCTTTTATATTACAGATACTAAGTGTTTCCTTCTATGTATTTCTAGCATTAATGTCTGTGCACCCCACAACAAGTAGAAAACTGGTACTCATGGGAAAGACATGGTAATTATCCTACCTTGCTTTTTACTGCCCTGTTTAAGATTATCAATCAACAGTACTTCAACTTGAATATCTTTAATCAAAGAAAAAATTATTACACACTTTATATAGAAAAACATATTTCTAGATACTCAGGGTATACCATACCTACCAATCGTGCTTTGAGGGTCGAAACAACACATGCAAAAAGCTCTTCCTTCCTCACCCTGCCAGGCATGGTATGTCTAACTTCTGCATCTGTATATAACTGACATTGGTGCCTCCATATGTTCTTGTCTCTTTACCCCCAGTCTTGGATGGGAATAAGCGGATCAAGATGGCCACCAACTTTGCATAGGAGTTTGGGTACACTACCACTGACAATAAATTCCCTCATTGCTGTGGGATAATTCTTCTAATCCAACCTAAAATAGAATTGGCCTTTTCTTTCCTGTTTCTTTGTCAACAGCTATTTTTGCAAGGTTTTCATTACTTCTTAATTGTTCAAACTTCCTATCTTCATTTTTCTTGTTAAGGGCCAATTTTACAAATGAGTTCATTATCTCTACCATTTTAGACTCATCATTAATTTCATGCTCCTCATTTATTAGTGGACCTATTTTCTCTCTGGTACTTCTTTTTTTCACTGCAGTGTTTGTAAAATGCATTGTATTCTTTTGTTTCTTTTAATAGCTTTATTATGCTATTCTTATGCTACTGTTATTTTCCCTATCTTTAATTGATGTATGTCTTTTTTTATTCCAATTGGCAAGTTTTCCTCCATTCACTTTAATATAAGATGTTAAGAGACATTTATGTTTACACTTCATATTTGCACACCTCATTCTTCAAACATGTTTTAAAACTGCTGTAGTCTACTTAAAATATCAATAGAAGTAGCACTGGCAGAAAGAATTGAGACAATTACTCATCTTATAAATGCATTACTGTATACAATAAATTCCTTTATCCTTAATTAGTGAAGAGATTCATGATCATTTTATGTGTTAGGCTGATAACAGAGCATTATTCAACAATGTCCTTGGCCAGGGCACACAGCAAAGCCAAGAAGCAGAATTTCAGTTGATAAACTTGTGTTAATATGAGGAAAGAATTTATAGGGAAACTATAAAGAGCATGGACCAAGAAAGATCTGTTCTAAACCACAAATATTTCCGAGTGGTAGTAACCATATATTTTTGCCCTTTCTCTCTACTAGAGTCTCTGCATTCTGACTCAGACCTTTCTGTTTCTTAGAAATTAGAGGTGGGAGTTGGGAGCAGGAAAGCCATGTATTTGCATACAGAGAACTTTGGCAGAATATAGGCAGCAAAAAATACTGTGACCTGTGATTCCTACTGTGATACAACAGAGCATTGGATTAGGAAATGGGAAGCCTGGGGTTTCATTGCCTATTTTCTATTATTTCCCTCTCGGGAATAGAGGTTTCTAATTTGTAAAATGTGGGTGTTGAACTGGATGATAGCTAAGATTCCTGATCTCTCTTAAGTGTTCTATATAATTTTTAAAATTCACAAAGTATTAAGTCATCCACTAGGTTTATTTCTGTATCCAGTTATTAGGCTCCCATGAAGTATTTAGTTTCCTCCTTGGTGTACTAAGTGAGCCTGAGCAGTCCAGCTTCACTTAGTCTTGAACTTCTAATTTGAGGTCCCAACCTTGAGCTGACCATTAAGAAGTCTAGAATTGGCATTCATTAAGATTCTCAGTGCCATGTGGCTTCAGTGTTTGCCTCATTTTTTCTTTTTTTTATGTTCATTTCCTTTCTTTTTATATTTACCCTCACATATATCTCTCCTACTCCTAGAAATCATTTGCTTATTTTTTTTTCAATCTGATAGACTTTTTCTTCAAGACCCAACTTCTATGTGAAGCCTCACACCTCTTCCACCCAGAGAAAACCATATTCTTTGCTTCCTTTGTGCTCCATTCATACTTTTAGCCATAGCAGCAGCAGCAGTCCCATGGGTAATAATATGCTCTAAGAATTTCTTACATGATTGAATTGGACATGCCTTAGATCACTTCAACCTGAAATAAGCAGAAATTGGTAGCTTCATCATATTTATTGTTTTGGTGGGAAATTAAAGTCAAATAACTTGGTGAAAAATCACCCAATTAGGAAGGCCTTGGGCCTAGTCCAGGACCATGCCTTAGTCCTCTCACTTTATGGAAACACCTTGCAAAGCATCTTCTAAAGGGAATTAGTGACTCTACTGGCCAATTGAAACTACGGGCTATCACTCTGCCTTTACCCAGAGCTGCCCTCTTTGCCTACTATCTTAGTTCTGCAGTGTTGGGTTCTGACCTGTCTACTTTAATATTTTATTTTGCTGTTCTATATGAGAGTTTTCACTTCCTTGTAATGGTGAGAACTTTTTTCTTTTTTGGAACTGGGGATTGAACCCAGAGGTGCTTTACCACTGAGCTACATCCACAGCCCTTTTTATTTTTATTGGCTGACTTTTTATTTTGAGACAAGGCCTTTCTAAGCTGCTTAGGGCCTTGCTAAGCTGCTGAGGCTGGTCTTGAACTTCTGATCTTCCTGTCCTCAGCCTCCTGAGTTGCTGGGATTGCAGACATGTGCCTCTGCACCCAGCTTGATGAGAACTTTTTAATAATATTCACATTGAAGCTCTCAGTCTCCATTTAGAATTCCTCAAAGTTTATATTCTGGTGGGAACTTTTGATTTATTCTTTTATTTCCAAGGAGGTTTGCCTTCCCTGCAAAATCCCATCATTTGTATGTATTTATCTTGATTTGTCTGTTATCTGTCTAATTTATCTCAGCTGTATGTAGGGGCATTTCTCTAATTTCCCTTATGGTTGGAGAAGGTTGAAGAAGTTGTAGAGTCCTCTGGGTTTGGGGGAGAAAGAAAGAAGTTTCTCTGTTAATACTAACTTTGAAAAAGAAGTCTTCTGCATACAAGTCCTAGATGTAGTGATACTTCCCTTGAGGTACTGCAGCAGAATGAAACAACGCTCATTTCATCTCTCACCCCCAGCTTCAGCCATGAGAAATTGGTCTATTAACCACTTTATGTATACCATAAAAAGGATCTACCTGCATATTAATACTTTTATTCCTCCAGTTTTTAAACCCTGAAATGTGTCTGCATTTAATGCCAAACAGCTATAATATTCAAGCTATTCTTCTGTGCTTTTGAAAGTGTCCTGTTCCTAAGGACTGGCTTATACAGAGAGAAAGAGGCCATTACTAATTTCTGAGAGTAGTTCATAGTAAGTCTATATCAAGTAGGTAGCATAACTCAGTTACTCATATGAAATACACTCTAGGGAATAGAAGTGGTGAAAGAGTAGATGAAGAAACTTGTAGAGACTTTATGAAATCCCAAATTTACATATGTATATGTAAAGTTGTATAATCTTTTAAAGTTTGTGCACATATAGGAATTTACAGCAATTGGGGTGTTCAAGATGATAATTCCATAATTTTCAGTCACCAAAGAAAAAAAATGCAATTCTGATCCCTATAGTATTAAGGGCAGAACTATGTATTTGAGTAAGATTTTTTAATAAGAATTGAAACAGAGAGAGGTGTCTTTTTTCATTAGAGAATTAAATTGACCAGAACATTCCATTCTTCAAGCATTTCCATTAACCAAGGTTTTACTATTCTTTTAGATATGAAGTCCAATCAAGGCTATCTGAGACCTATGTCACTTACCAAAGATTTCAAATATGCTTTTGAAAGCTTTTAAATCATGACTTTTAGAGAAAGTTCTCTGACCAAAAAACCATTTGCCTGCACACAGAATCTTTAAACAATTTTCACTAAAATATAATTTCCTTATCAGACAGAAATGACATTTTATCTACAGTTATGTGTGTGTGTGGGGGGGTCTGTGTACATATAAATGCACGATAAAATACAGAAATGTGTTGATACATATAAAACATGGTTTGAGAAATGAAGAGGGTTTCCTGGAATCAAGATAGCCTGGTTACTGGATTCAATTGCTCTTTAGACACTTGAGCAATTTAAGCAGCGATGTCCTTTTAGGATATTTTTGTTTTAAATTGTATCATCCTTTACCTAAATGCATTTTTACCCAGCAACAAATGGCAGAGCCCAGGATTTATAACATAAATCCTCCCAGGATCAGAAAGATGGTGATTCCGATCATGGTTTCGGAAAAGGTATTAACATGCTCACCCATGTCTGTCCTTTCTGTATTTCCCCCCAAATTCCCAAATACAACATGAATATTTTATAGTGGTGTTTAGTAATGAGCACCAAATCCAACCTTAAAATGACTCCTCTTTTAATTAGCACATTAGTCACTCAGTAAAAATTGAGTTGGATGAATTATTCAAATACAATTCAGCAGAGGTTCAGAAGCAAATCTAAGGGATGGAGGGGGAAAGGAGCAAGGCTGCCTAGTTGTTTTTCTATTCACAGAAGGTTAAAGAGGGACCCTGCAAAGCTAAGGAGTGACAGTCACAGGAGCCATTTATTAACAGAGGAAGACTTAGAAGCTGCCAATATAGGAGGGTGACCTTGAAGCACGGATAAATACCAAGGAGGAGAAAACACATTGGTGAAGTAATGCTTCTTTTATCTTTTGCTTTCATAGCTTAAATTAAGCCCCAAAGAATACCGCTGTGTACATTTTGGGACAAACTCTCACTAGACATTCACCTAGTACCTAAAATACTTTTGAACTGTAAAGAAACATTCATGTTGAAGTCTTCTTGCCTCAGGATAATTCTGTAATTTAGTGTGGAGAAATGGTCCGATTAGCAGTTGGGACCAGCAGGGGGAAGCTAACTGGAGTGAAGAGGTGAGAGAGAGTCAGAACTTTATTCCTGAAGCACAAAAAAACTGCTCAAGGGAAGAAGAGGAAGTGGGAAAAATCAGGAGGAAGTAGAATTCAGTAAGTCAGGAGCTCTGATAATTGGAAACGAAAATGACTTTTAAAATATGGCAAGGCCAAAGTCCATAAAAACAAGGAAGGAAAAAAAATCCCCTCAAGGATTTAGATTTATTTCAAAAGCATGGACAATAAACAAAACATGAATTCTGCAAGATAGAACTCTACCCCCTGGATTTGGGTGAGGACTAGAAATAACAAGGTTGAGAGAAGAGTAGCCATAAAAATCAGTTTGGCTAGGTAATTCATCTACAAAAGACATTTGCTTGAACTATTTGTTTTTTTGTTTTTTTTTTCTTGGATGCTATTCTCCTTCCATTTCATGTTGCTTTAGTCAGAGGAAAACACTTGAAGGGAGGAAGCCTGCTGGGTTGAACTTCTTTCATGCTGAGTGAGCCATTTCCCTGGGCTCAATAGGAACTAGTTTGTCTTTAGTCTGATGTGCACCCTTTAGGAGAGACCATAGCATTAGTTTCTTCTGTGGCCATACTGAGTAGGTGGGTTGTTTTATGAGATACTTGACTGTTCACAGAACACTTGGAATAAATTGGGTTCAGAAGCCATTACCTAGTGGCCAGAATCCACATCAGAGTCTTATATCTGACCCATATTTACCTCTTCCTACAGGATCAATGGTCATCCATTTACCCTGGACCATAAGACCCAAATTTAACATAGTTGAACCAGATATACCCAATATTTGACTCAAATATACTGTGTTTCCATCAGTGCCTTGTTGCAGTTCTTTAATTCCTGAATAGCCGTGGGTGAAGTGACTGTGTCCCCACCTGTGATACACCACTGGAGGGTAAACAAAATGCTGCTCAGAGGAGGCATTTTTTTCACCCAGCAGGTCATCCCAGACCATGGAAGTCCTATTCTCAGCTCTGCCAGGAGGGTTTGTACAGATGAATTTATTTAAGCTGTAATTATATCAGCTTTTACCCTACGTATTTGCCCCATGATGCTATGTGATGATGTTTGTTACTGCCTTTGTCACCTGGTCAACTGTTAGGCAGCCCTGAGAGAACGGAAAGTAAGGTCCACATTTGCCATCCGGAATACAGTGCATGAGGTTAAATAATGAAGGGTCTAAAATAAACATAAAATACAACAGTCTTTTTTTTTTTTATCTCCGGAGGTAATTGCAGGTAATATTTCTAAGTGCTTCTCTTTCAACTTTTACTTCTTGACCAACTTGAGAAAGTTATGACCATCTAGAAATATGAGGATTTTAGCATCATAATCCTATTTCTTACCTATTTTTATTAACTATATTATTTTAGTTTCATTATCTATTTATATCAAATTTATATTCAGACCCATAAGTATAAATAACTAGAGTTTTCTTTGTCCATAGGTTAATATAATGACTTGAACAGAATAAACACTGTTCTTTCAGTTAATCATTATATAAATATTGTTCACCTGATAGCTGAACTGGTGGAGGAGGGAATATATTTCTGTCATTAATCTCAATTGAGAATGATTAGTGTGTCAGGTTCAGTGGATTCCCGTCTCATTCCTTTTCTGCTCCATTTTAGCCGGGTGGTATGTTGTTGCCATTGTTTCTTATACACCACATCTCCTCTTTTTCCCATTTTTCTCTTTTGCTGTGTTGCAACGCTGCTGTGAGAGGTTCTGTAATTTACTGGTCCATGCATGTCCAAAAATGTCCTTATTTTGCCTTCACATTTGCTTGTGGAGTTTATTTTAGCTAAAATTCTATTGCCTTTTAGCTTGTTTATTTGATTCCTACTAATGTGTTCATTGCTTCTGATATTGCCTAGCAAGATTTAGGCAGCCCTGAGGAAATGGAACGTGGGCTTGTATATTCTTTTTGAGAGAAGGAGAGGAGAGGGGATTGACCTGAATGTCGTTAAAAACCAAAGGGTCTAAAATAGGGGCTGGCCAAAGGATGAATATATTAGACTTTGCAAGCCATATAGTCTGTGTCATAACCCTGCTGTTGCAATGAAAATCAGACATAGGATGTACATAAATAAGGCTGCATTCCAATAAAATCTTATTGGTTCACTGAAATTCGAATTCCATACAGTATCCTTGTCATGATATTCATTTTTAAAAATTATTTAAAATTTAAAAGTCTTTCTCAATTCACAGGCCATACAAAAACAGGCAGCAGGCTAAATTTGGTGTATAGGCTAGGTTTGCCTCTTGGCTTAAAACAAATTTAAAAGTAATCATTTCCTCTTTATACCCAACTATAATTTTTAAAAGTTATTAGAAACCAAAATACCTGAATAAATTTTAATTATTTTTTTCCTTAATACTTGGTACACTTTGTTCTGCTATTTTCAAGCATCCAAAACTGCTAAGGCATAGTTTGACAGTGGTTATAATCCTATTCTTCACTAGGAAAACTATACTCTCACCCTTGTATGTTTTTAGCATTTCCTCTAGATCTATGAATTCTGAAATTTCACCAGAATCTTTATAAATAAGGGGTACCCAAGTTTTTCTTTTTCTTGATACTTGATGGTTTTATTTAATCAGAATGCCTTTATTATTCTTTGGCTCAGGGATATTATTTTATATTTATCTATTTCCCCTTCATTGCCTTTTTGTCTTTCTGTAATTCCTATTAAAATGATGTTAAGTTTCCTGTATCTATCATTCATGAGTCTTAATTTTATTTTATTTTTTCTGACTCATTCTCTTTTATTCTTAATTCTGGGAAATTTCCTCAATTTCGTCTTCTGAAGCAAATTATTATTGCTATAACTATTTAATTTTTTGTTGATTCACTAATTTTTTTTAAAATCCACCATTATATTTTTAATTTACAAGACTTATTATTCACCCAGAATTCATTGTTGTTGCTTTGAGCTTTGGGAACTTTTCCAGGATAACTAAGGTCGCTACCCATATGTCAGTTGTCTTCTCCAAAGGTTTGTCTCTACTGTCTACATCCATCCAACTTCCACATCCGGTTTTTCTTCATTTTGATTCCTTTATATTTTCACTATTTCTATTTCTTTCACCCCCTGTGTACCCTGGAGATGCATGCTTGCTTTCTACTTACAAATCTTTTCTTGTGTCATTTCCTTCTTAAGGAGGAAATGTCTGTTCTCAGTCCCTTAACCTGAGCAGGTAGGTAAAGATAAGGATAGGATAAGAGATGATGGGAATATGGAGAAAAGGTGAAAAGGGTATTTGGATTCCTATAGTACCTCATTTGGGACAAAATGGGAAGAAGTGAATACATTGGAGGAAGAGGAAACCAAATCAAAATTTGACTACTGAAAAGTTTGGGGAAGAGATCAGAAATGACAAGAACATTCATTTACAAGACAGAACCCAATATTTCAATGAATGTTATCTATTAGTCCCAAATGTTAAATGGAGCTTAATGACCCCAAATAGCCAGAACAACCTTGAGCAAAGAGAGCAAAGCCGGAGGCATCACAAAACTGATTTTAAAGCACATTACAGAGCCATAGCAACAAAAAACAGCTAAAAATCATCATAAAAGCAGACATGATAAATGAATGGAACAACAACAACAACAACAAAAATAACAGAAACAAAGTGATACATGTACAGCCAACTGATTCTTCACAATGGGAGAAAGGATATTGTCTTAACAAATGATAGTGGGAAAACTGATGAACATACAGAATATTGAAACTTGACATCTATCTCACCCTGTCCAAATATTAATTCAATAGGTAATAGACCTTAATATAAGACCTGAAACTACTAGAGGAAAATACAGAGGAGCACCTCAAGGTAATGGTATAGGCAATGATCTTCTGAACAGGATTCTAGAAGAACAGGAAACAAAAGCAAAAATTGACACCTGGGATTACATCAATAAAAATCCTCTGCACCGTCAAATGTGAAGAGAAAACCTATAGAATGGGAGAAAATACATGCCAGCTACTCACCTGACTGAGGATTATATCCAGTACACATAAAGAACTCAGAAAACTTAGCAAAAACCCCAGTCAACCAGTTAGAAAAAATGATCTGAATAGACACTTCTTAAAATAGACAAATGGCCAATAAATATATAAGAAAATGTTCAATATCATTAACCATCAGGAAATACAAACCAAAATTACAATAATAGATTATCTCATCCCAGTCAAAATGGCTCTTGTAAAAAAATTATAATAACAAATGCTGAGAAAAGTGTGAAAAGGGGGAACTCTTATACACAATTGGTGGAAATGTAAATTAGTACAGCCACTATGCAAAACAGTATAGAGTTTCCATGAAAAACTAAAAGTATAACTACCATGTGATACAACAATCCCACAGCTGAGTATATATCCAAAGGAAATGAAGTCAGCAGAAAAGAAATACCTGCATGCCCATTTTTATTGTACTGTTATTCACAATTGCTAGCATATGGAATTAGTCTAGGTGCCCATCAACAGATAAATGAAAAGGAAATATGGTACCTATGTACAATATAGAATTATTAAGCCACAAAGAAGCTTAGGATAGTAGCATATTGGTTTCTAGGGACTACAGACTGGGAAGGTATGTGATGTGTGTGTAGTGGGTGGGTGTTACATGCAGGAGGACATTGGGGAAGAGTAGACATTGTATGCATGCATGAAAATATTACAGTGAATACTTTTACTATGTACAATTGATACGTATTAGTATAAAAGTAGACATTAAAGGAAAAAAGAATGAATTTTCCAAGTTAAGATGGTGCTGTGAGTTTGTTAGGACTGAGATGTTACAAACTTATTTGCACCCACTGGTGAATTTAGTCCTAAAAAGAGACCAGTTTAATGTTATTTGATTTCCTTGAAGCCTACCCAATTGGCTGTAGGTAGGAAGACAAAAATTAGTATAATAAATTTTCCCTAAGTGTGCTGTTCTACATGATGAAGTAATTGATGCCTATTTAAACATGTTATTAACACCTATAATGTTATGTCAATAGATTCACCCATTTTATTATTTTCTTGTCTTTAGAAGCATCTTAGTCTTTACTGGCTTGGTGAAACCACAGTAAAACCACATTTGGGTGTCAGTCAAAATGCTAGAGATAGTGACTCATTGTAGATAAGGCTTAGTCCTGCTCCTCAGATCCCTTCATGTCATTAATAACCACCCTTAGAGTGCAATTTCCTGGCCATTCTGCATCACCTTTATGTTCTTCCTTTTGAATAGTCCACAATTTGCATGAATGAGGCCCAAAAGGGTACTCTGTCTGAATTTTAATGATGTTCATGAACTGAGTAGAACTGGGGAGAAAAAGAAAAAGAACATTTAAAAGACCTACCTAACCCAAAACATGGAGCAATTCCCAGAGTATACAGACTGTAGATGTTCATTTTGTGTGCAAATAAAAACTAATCTTTTTCTCCTTCTCTCTTTCTTGCTTTTATAATGCAAAGCAGCTGTAGCAGTTTGGTTTTTTCCCCTCTGAGCTCTGTGTTGCTGAATTGAATAGTAACTTGCAAACCAATCTGTAGCCCAGGGAAGAAAAAAAAAAAGCTGAGAAATTAATTCCTCATTCCCCTACTCTTATACCATATGTGTGACCCTTAATTATGTTCACAGGGTCCTATTCAGAATGTGTAATACAAGCTTAGGAGACAAGGGAGCTATGAGGCAAATCAGACAAAAAAAGATAACCTTGCAAAGCTTTTGTTTGTGAAGTAATACTGTGCTGGGTTATAAGTTTTACAAGGCAAAAAAATACATGAGAATAATAGCACTTTGTACATCAATTTAAGCTTCAGAATTTCCATTTGGGATTCACCGATAAAAATGAAAGCAGTGATATTTGAACTTATTTCAACCTTTTAATCAGTGCTGAATTTAAGTAGTGTTATAACAGAAAACACTGCATTATCCCTTCATACTAAACTTATCTCTTAGAATGAGATCATACATAAACTTGAGACTGTTGTTATTGATTTTCATGTTAATTTAAATATGCCTGGCATTTTTTGAAGCCCATGCATAAATGAAAGTATTTTAAATGGAATCTGTTAGGAAATCTACTCCAATCCATTGCACTAACACTCACTCTAATCACACCACTTCAAATGTGTGTGTTAATGGTGTCAATAGGTATATGGGAAAGAAAACTGGTGAGGACAATGATGCACTGATCTTTAAGATCTGTGATATAATCCCTTAATTTTTCTTGTTAAAATAATTAAATAAGGTTGTCCTTACAACCGTGACTGATCTCTGATTGGCACATAATGAAACTGACTGGAGGGCATTAAGATGTCATTTCACCTTTCTGTACCCAGTGTGTTCATCTATTGAATGAGGGAGTCAAGCTAGGTTATCTCTAAATTCTCACTTAGAACTTTTCATGGTGCAACTTACATTCCTGACTCTCAACCCACCAGTTGGCATAATTCACAACAAATTTATCTTGTCTCATTTGTAATCTTAAGACTTGGGAAAATCAAACTGATCTTTAGTTTGGAAGGCAAGAGAGATCATCCTAAGCTCTTTACTTCCCTAGATGTCTGGATTTTATGCATTGTCAAAAAAAAAAAAAAAAGTAAATGCTTAAGTGATATACATATTCTCCTACAACATACTTCACCCTCCATTTAGAGATCATTATTTCCTATTATCTTCTTCACTCTCTAGATGTATTCCCCATCCACTTGCTAAATCCTGGCGCCATATTGAAGGAATTGAAGCACACTGTTCTATAATTAGAGGTAGGCTTTAAAAAGCAATCATCCTAAAAGGGTAACCATGAACTTAAGTTTAGAATAAAATATAAAGCTTATAAAAGAGTTTGTTAGTACAGGTTTATTTCTTACAATATCTTTGAAGCACAGTTATAATAAAATACCACGTGTGTATTTAAAGTACACAATCTGAAGAGTTTAACGTATGTATTCACTTCTGAAACCATCACCACCAACAGTACAGTGAACATTTCCTTCACTCACAAGAGTTTCACTGTGGCCCATTGTCATCACTCCCTCTTTCACCTGCCTAGGAAACCACTATTTTGCTTTCTTTCACTATAAATGAGCTCCCATTAAGTATAATTTATTATAAATGAAATCATGCTGTATGTATTTTTAACAGGCTTTCATCACTCAGTATAACTAAGATGCATTCTCTGTTGTTGGGTATATTAATAGTTTATTTATTGATATGGTGAAGATCCAGTTGCATAGGTAAGACACATTTGATTATCCACATTGATAAATATCTGAGAGGTTTGCAGTTTGGGCCTACTTCAAATAAAGCTGCCATGAGCTTTCATGCACTACTATTTATGTGGTCAGGTATTTTCTTTCCTCTGGGGTAAATATGTAAGAATGAAATGGTTGAACCATGATAGGTATGTGTTTCATATTTTAAGAAATTGTTGAACTATTTTCGAACTAGGTGCACTATTTTAAATTCCCACAAGAAGTGTTGTTTGACACCAAGGATTTACAAACAATTTTCCTTTGACTGAATCAGGCTGATTCCCTACCTTCGCTGTGACCCGAAAACGGCCCCCATTCAACAGGATGAGTACTGATCGGACTTCGCTCACTCATTTCCCTTCCCTCAAGGCCTCCCTCTCCTGACTACTTCCCAGTTTCTGAAAATTACTGTTTCATACCTTTTGCCTTTTTTCTTTTAATTCAAAGAATTCAAAGAGTACAAAGTTTCTGTGGGGAATGATAGCTGAAAATAAAACACCTGCTTGACATCTGTGCCTACAACATGTCCTATATCTGAATCCAACTCACCTAAAACTTTCTGAAATGTCGTCTTTCTGGTTGGGTCCATTCTGAAATGCTCAGGATTTACTGTTGGCAAGGCAAATGTGGCTGTAAACAACAACAAAAAAAGGGGAAACGGTGGTGTGAGTAGGAAAATAAGGTGTAGGAAACCACTTCCCATAGCCTCACCCTTAAGGACTCTGACTCAGGTCTGTTGATGCCAGGTGCTTTAGTTTGATGGTTAAGAAGTTAAAATAGGGCTGGGGCTGGGGCTGAGGCTCAGTGGTAGAGTTTTGCCTGGCACATGTAAGGCACTGGGTTCAATCCTCAGCACCACAAAAAAATAAAATAAAATAAAGGTATTGTGTCCACCTACAACCAAAAAAATAAATATTAAAAAAAAGAAGTTACAATAATGCAAGCCCATCTTTTGACTCTTCAAATTGGCATCCTCTGATATCTTTGATTTGAGAGTGACTATACACATAAACACCAGGAAGCTTTATCTCTAGGATAGGATGCTTACAATCCATTATAGTTTAAATATTTATATTTTACTTTTATTTGTGGGCCTTCAAGTAGGTGTTAAGTGATACAGAGGAAATGGTGGGGATTTTTATCTTGGTGTGTCAATCATAGCAAAAAAAAAAGCTGAGGTTCAGTGCCACATAACACATCTCTGGTTCTCATATCTATTACTCTGCAAAACTGCTGGAAAACAGCTTTGAAATTCATGCATTCTTTACAAGATTTCTGCCATATGCTCATCTGAAAGAAAAAGACTTTTTTTGTGCCTCAGAATTGCTTGATTCTATATATCATTTCCAGCAGGACATACATTTGCACTGTTATAAACCAGGAATACAAATGTACCATTTCCTAGTATCCTGGTGTACATTCCCTAGGATCCCTCGTTATTATATAACCATCTATAAGCTTATATTAATGTGTGTTCTTACCTTACCAAGGATAGATGGGGCTCCTACATTCTGAAGACAGAAACCACATATCTGCTATTTATATGCAGTAGAAAACTAGAAGTGTTGACAAGAGATCAAATTACAAACAGAGGAAAACAGTAATTTTGTCTTGAAGAGGCGATGTTTACAA
Organism: Callospermophilus lateralis; assembly: GCF_048772815.1. Lineage (NCBI taxonomy): Eukaryota > Metazoa > Chordata > Mammalia > Rodentia > Sciuridae > Callospermophilus > Callospermophilus lateralis. The sequence goes on along the minus strand of NC_135307.1, from coordinate 38,317,943 downwards.
ATATTTAAGAAACAAAAATGGTTGAACTTTGAGAATATCTGTGACAAACCATGATCTTTAATTTATGTGATATTGCCAATATTTTGGAAGTAATATATTATTTCCCAATATATAAGAAGATTGAGAAATTCTAGATATCTCTTTACAGGAAGGAGAAATTCTAGGTGACCAGCAGTTGACTCAATTTAGCATTCCCCTGTGATTAGATTTGAACATTTACTATTATAATGCTTTAATTAAAAATTATTGCTTTAACTAATTGGCTAAAAATGGTTGACAGTTCTGGAAAACTTAATAATTCTAAGTACAATAACAAAATTGTCTTGCCCCACCAGGACTTTCAATTTGACAATCTCATACCCTTTCCACTGCCCTTTGCTTGCTTAATTTTCTCTCTTTACCCAGAGCAAGCACATGCACTTTCTAGCATGTGTTTAGGAACCAACTCCCTTGGTCCCATCTGGCTTCCCTCCTTCACCAGACAAAATTTGAATCCTGATTAAATCTAAATCCCTGACTCTTCTACTCTTGAGCTCACACAAATAAATGTGTTTTTAAAAGTGCATGGTTTGTTAATTGGTTCACCTTTCAATACATGATGACTAACCTCAAATGATCTCTGTACTTTCCAGATGTCCTATTATATCCAATATGCTATTGTTATTTTAAAATTCATACACCGCTTTCTATTTCACTGGGAAAAATGAAACAATCAGAAAATCATTTCCACAATTTCTTACTGCCACCTTTACCTCACATCTGCATTTACTCACACACTTTTCCTGCTCAATTTGGCATTATAGATAAAGTATCCAAACTACTGTATGAAGTGAACTCTTACACTTGTCCACTAGGTCCTAGTCCATCTTCCTTACTGAAAGATACTACAGTAGCCTTGTTCCACTTCCCTTGGGCATGATCACTTTTTCTCCCTTTAAAGTTCATTTCCATCAACATTTAAAAATTACTTGCTGGGAGCGGCTCACACCTATAATTTGAATGTCTTGGGAGGCTGAGACAAGAGGATGTCAAGTGACAGGCCAGCCTGAGCAGTTTAGCGGGGTCCTAAGCAATTTAGTAAGACCAAAGGCTTTGACTCCCAACGACTCCAAACTTTTATACACACTCACATGTATGGTAAGACTTTCTAGACTTAGGCACACGTACCTAAAAAAAAAAAAAAAAAAAAAAGGCTGGGACTGTAGTTCAGTGGTAAAGCGCCTCTGGGTTCAATCCTCAGTACCCAACCTCTAAAAAAATCCTCCTGATCTCAATTCCCCCTCAAGCCAAGGTGTCATTTTTCTTTCCCATTTTTTTTTTATAACAAAACCCCTCAAAATAACTATCTGTGGGAGTTGTCTCTAGTTATTTTATCTTCATCTTCTACCTAATCCACATAGAAAGTCTACCTCTCAACTTCATACACTCTGGTCACGGTTACAATAATCTTCACGTGGCTACAGCCAATGGTGACCCTCAAATGCCATCTGACATCACTTCTCTGTGAAACATTTTCCTCACTGGGCTTCAAGAGGCCATCTTCTTCTTCGAGTCTTTTCACCTCACTGCTTTTTGTTCCCAACCTCCCACTAAGCTGTGCAGGACTTTGGTACCCTGTCCTCAAGGCCTTGTTATGCTCTGCTTGTATTTACTTGTGCGAGGAACAAGCCTCAAATTTATATCTCTACCCTGGACTTTCCCTTTAACTCCCGATTCATATATCCAGCTGTTTACTCAGCATCTGCATTCGGATGTCAAATAAGCATGTCAGGCTTCCTAGGTCTAAAGGTAAATGCCTGATCTCCATCCCCAACCTGCAGCCTTATTCACTTCAGTAAATGGTAAATATATCCTTCAGCGCAGATCAAAACTTGAGAGAAATTTTGCTTTACCTCACCCTTGATTCATACCATATATCTGGTCCTTCAACATATCCTGTAGACATTATCTTCAGAATATGTCCATGTTCCAATGACTCATTACATCATCAGTGCTGCCCTTGGCACAGAGCAGCACCGTTGCTCACCTGAATGACTGTAAGAGTCTTGCTAGTCTCTGTGTCAGCTGTCCTCTCGCCGGCCCACTCTATTTGCTCTACACCTGCTAAAGTGGACCTCTGAAAATGTAAATCAGACCATGTTCCCCACCTCTACTCAGAAACCACCAATGACCTGCTTTCTCACTCTGAATGTAAGAGTCTGAGTGACCTGCCCTCTCACTCAGGGTGATAATCAAAGTCCTCACAGTCACCTCAGATTGTACAGTGGCTTTTTTGTTGTTGTTGTTGGATCTTTTGGTTCTTTTTCAAATGTCAACCTCACAATGAGGCCTCTGCTGAGCACCCAATTTAAAGTTGTAAAACATCCTTCAGGCTCTGGCACTGTCCATATCCTCTCCACACTTTTTGTTCATTTACTTCTAAAGAACATGCCTCATTGTTTTGTTTTTTTTTTTCCTTTTTTTTTTTTTTTTTTTTACTGTCTGTCTTTCCCAATAAAAGGAGAACTCCTTGAGAGCAGGGTTTTTCTTTCTTCTGTTTTGTTCCATGCTTTAATTTCAGTGCCTAGAACTGCACCTGGTACCTAATAGACATGGGTTGAAAAAATAAAAAAACAAAACACTTACAGAAACTGAAAGATATTAATTTTTCAAAAGCAACTATGCTAGCTATAGAATATTATAATCAGTATGCATATCACATTTTTGTTTATAACACTGCATATTCAAAGAATAATTATTGTTATCTAAAGTAAAGCCTCAGTGTCGACTTCAATAGTGACATGAATAAGGAGATCTGAGTTAATATGTATGTGTAGGTTCTTTATTTCCCAATCGTGCACACATCTACCACTGTTTGGCTTTGGCTCCCAATGAGTCCAAACTTTTACACACACTCACATGTATGGTAAGGCTTTCTAGACTTAGGCACACATACCTATAAGATATAGCTCACATTACTTCTTAGCAAAGACCCGCCATTTCTGGAAGACATCTCCCTGTCTCTATGAGCACTGTACCTAACCATCAGCCATGAATTTTCTTCACCTAGACTGCTCTGCCATTTCCCATCTATCTTAGAAAATTAGCACTGTCCTATTTGACAAATGCAGCCAATATCGACTTGCTGCTTCTCTCCATGCTTATAGACATCATTGTCAGTATCATTCATGTAACATTTATCCTAATCTGCTTTTTATTGAAAACATGAGTGGCACAGGGTTCTATTGTCCTTCTAAAATATCCATCTGAAAAGAGCTAATTCTGAATATAACTGCCTATGCTCTTCGCACTAATGTCCCTAATGCTGAATGATGATGGAGATAACCTAGCATTTTGGTGCTCCTCTACATTCATGACATCCAGTCTCAACTGGGCTACCATCGATTTCCTAATTAGTCTTTGCCCCTATTCTTTGCAACAGCTATTTCCAACATCTCCCTTCTTCTTAAACCTCTTTTTCTGCCAGTTCGCTTCTTACCCCTCAGCATATGTCCTAGCCTCCTACTTCAAGGAGAAAATAGAAAACCACTAATATAACTTTCTCAATTTCATGCAACCAAAGCAGCTTATCTGTACCTGCACTTACCCTCTTTCCTCTGCTTACCATTTCAGCGTATAAATTAATTATCTAATGCTAATTTCTCCACCTGGGTTCCTGATCTCCTCTCTTCCCATCATTTTTGTATTCCTACTCTATGAATTGGGGGAATTCCTTGTCTTGTATCTGCAACTCTCCTGTCATCATTAGGCTTCTCTTCATCACTACTAAGCATGTTCAAGTGTGGCCTGATTTCAAAACACATTCTTCTCTGGCACTATCCTTTTTTTAATCACTCTTGCTTCATAGGTATCGACTTTGAAAACATTAGCCACCTCTTGGTTTTTCTTCCCTTTCTACTGATTCCTTAATGTACTGGAATTTTATTTCAGTCCCCACCATTACATTGACATCCTACCTCCAAATCTTAGGATAAATTTCTAATTTCTAGCATGGAATAACACAACTTGCCTTTTGTTCCCAATCTCTGGTCATGCCTTCCTGTGGTTGCCATGCAACGCTTCCTTCCCTCCCCAAACACACACTATGCTCCATAGCTTCCTGGGGTTCTTGAAGGTATGAGGCTCTCTCTTGTTCTCTGTTCTTTAGAATTTCTCTTGTCTTGTGACTTTTGGCTACTGCTTAGCATTTGCATATTCCCTAAGTCTTATTTGAGATATTATTTATTTCAGAAACTTCTTCCAATTATGAGGTTAAGATTTTTGTATTTTCCCATAGAAAGTTATATTTGCCACACACTGTAATCACTAATTTAATTTTTGGTATTCAGCACTATATACTACATATATAGTATAGATATCTTTATGCCATGATGGCATGAAGACACATCTCCTTGTCTGTAATTATCTTCTTGGTTGCCAAATGGAGTGCTTGTAGGTATACACATGCGCGCGTGCACACACACACACACACACACATTCATACACACATATGATTTAGCCATTTTGAAAATTTGATATAGATAAATAGAGAGCAGTAACTTGAATCTTTTATGTTTGCACATTTGTAAACACAGAATGACCACATCAGTCTTTGTGAACCAAAAAAATGCAAATGTAAGATTATATCATCATAATTCATCACAGTAGTTTAACATTTTTAGAATACTAGAGAATAACTTTGATAGCTATCTTAATTACAAATAAATTTTTCCAACAGTATAGTCAAACTTTAATATAACCTTGATACAATATTAATACATATTAATATAATATAGATATTGCCCATAATATTAATGTTGGAGTACCCCTAAGGCTTAGTCCTTCTTCCTCAATTCTTTCTGGTATATCAATGTATCAATGATAATTACTGTTAATATAATTATTTAAATGGTCTATCAATAGCAAACCACCTAAAAACTTAGTGGTGTAAAAGAGTTAATGATTTATTCTACTCACACTCTGTGGGTAGAAGGGGTGATTCCTTCCCCTGTGGCCCCTGCCTCACCCATGCAGCAGCATCCAATGGGAACATGGCTGGAAGGTCAGGATGCCCTCACAGGTTGCCAGCTCTGGGGCCTTGCTCCCCCTTTTGTCCCTTCTCATCCCCCTACAGGTTGGATGGGTTCCTGACATGCCAGTTTCAGAGCAGTCTTCTCAGAGGGTGACAGGGAAAGATTCTGAAAGGTAGGCGTGCACAGACTTAGCCTCAGAGATATTATCATTCCTTCTGTCACACTCTCTTGGTCAGAGTCATAATCCAATGCAAATTCAACAGACGGGAAAAGAGACTCCATCTCTTGGTGGAAGCAGTGGCAAAGTCATATCACAAAGACAAGGCAAACTGGGATGGGACAAATGTGCGTCTGTGTTTTGTAATTCACAGGGGAAAACCCCGCACACTTGGATTACAGTGGCTTCAAAAAACTATGTTTTCTGCTTGTTATGGTTTGGATGTGAGGTGTCCCCCAAAAGATAATGTGTGAAACATGCAGGAAGGTTCAGAGAAGAAATGATTGGGTTACAAGAGCCTTAACCCAATCAGTGAACTAATTGTCTGATGGAATTGATTGAGTGGAAACTGAAGGCAGGTGGGGTTTGGCTGGAGGAGGTGGGGCGTTGGGAGCATGCCTTCGGGGTATATGTTTGTATCTGGTTTGTGGAGTCTCTCTGTTTTCTGATCATCATATGATCTGCTTCCCTCTGCCACACTCTTCTGCCATGATGTTCTGCCTCACCTTGAGCCCCAAGGAATGGGGCCTGCCATTTATGGATGGAGACTTGTGAAACTGGGAGCCTTCAAATAAACTTTTCCTCCTTTACAATTGTTCTGGTTGGGTCCTTTAGTCACAGAGGTGAAAAAGCTAACTAAAACACTGTCCATACATCTTTATTGATCATAGGCTTGTATTTCCAAATACCTATTTAACTTAACTACATGGACATCTAAATAAACATGTCCCAAACTGAACCACTCCTCTTTCCTGCCTTGGATTTTATTCACCACCTTTCCCATCCCACTTAATAACAAATTTATTTTTCTAGTTTCTCTGACAAAATTGTGATATCTCCTGTAATTTGAGTGACCATATAATTTATCATTCAATCTGAGACACATTTAGGCAAGACATTGAACTGAGATATAATTGAATTACAAAATTTTTGAATTAGTTTTTTTTTCTAGAAATTTATTACACATCTAGGAAAGATTTTATCAAAAACTATTTTTAAATATCATTCTTTACTAACCAAAGTGATCCACATATTCCATGTAATCCCTACTAAAGTGGCCAATGATACTCTTCACAGACTAGAAAAAACAAAGCACTCTTTGAATTTATTTAGAACTTGAAAGAATCCCAAGTAACTAAAGCAATCCCAAGCAAGAATAAAGTTAGGGGCATCATAATGCCTGACTTAAAAACACAGTGCAAACTTACAGTAACAAAAACAGCATGGTCCTGACATTAAAACAGGCACATAGACCAAAGGAACAGAATAAAGAACACAGAAATGAATGCACAACTACAACTATTTTTTAACAAAGGCGGAAAGATTGTACACCGGAGGAAAAAAAAAATCTCTTTAATAAATGATGCTAGGGAAACTTGATATTCCTACATAGAAAATGAAACTAGACTCAGGCTCTCACTCTGTATAAAAATTAAATCAAAATGGATCAAAGACTTAAATATGAGACCTAAAAATAATGAAATTACTAGAAGAAAACATAGGAGACATGCTTTATTTAGGACACTGGTCTGGGCAAGATTTTTAAATATGACCCGAAAAGCAAGGGGCAACAAAACCAAAATCGATAAATGGGATTTTAACAAACTAAGAAATTTTTGCCCAGTAAATAGACTGAAGAGACAAACTGAAAAATGGGAGAAAATATTTACAGACTACTCCTCTGATAAGGGATTACATTCAGAGTATATGTGGGAATCAACAACTCAACAGCAAAAAACAATCTGATTTTAAAATGGGCAAGTGACCTGAATAAACATTTCTCAATAGAAGATATACAAATGGCAAAGAGCACAAGAAAATGTTTCACCTCACCAATCATCAGGGAAATGTGGATAAAAACCACAATGAGACATCCTCTCACCTCAGTAAGAAAGACTTATTAGAAAAAAGACAAAAATAACAAATGCTGGAAAATCTGTAGAGAAAGGGGAACTCCCGTATGCTGTTAGTTTTTTCCTCAGAAAACCAGAAATAAGAAGCTCGGGGAAAATACTGCTTAATAGAAGAAATCTCAATTCTAATTTTTTCCATTAAAGTACATATATAGTTCATCTCAAATATAAGACAGGTTCTTTCTTTTTGCCTCTATCAAGAGGAATCTTACTGAATGTTTTTATAGGAAAAATACTGTCCAATAATTTTGTCTCCGTGTGATTCTTTGGATAATTTCATCAGATTTACGTGCTGCAAAATCATAGGACTCTGTGTATTCCACTGGCACGGAGTATGTGTATATCTAATTAAAATGGGAGCTTATCCTGGATGAATAAATAATCAAACCATTACTGAGTTAACTGATTTTCCACTTGAGGAATCTGATGACACTCATATAACACTAAAATCACTTAATTGTTCACAAAGTTCCTGAACCATTGGACCACAAGAAAACTTGAAATGGAAGATAAGCAAAAGTAACTTGAAATAATGAACACTGATCCAAAGGGACAGTTCTTCTCCAGTTAGCAATCTGCTGACCCTCGCCAGGCAAGCAAACACATTAAATCATTTTAGGGAACAGTCTTCTTTCAGGTAACAATTGACTTGAAATAAATGCTGGTGCTTCTTTGTTGTACTTCTGTCTTCAGGTTTCAATTGAGACCCCATGGAGAGTAGTAAATGTAATAAGACTCTATGTAGGTTCCATATTTATCGTCAACTTCCTTAAAAAATATAAACTCAGTATACTCTTTTAAAATACTATTAAATATAAATTTAGTATTTATTTTGTTTATGAAGGCCATAAAAGTTATTACAAAATAATTTAACAGTTATAGATTTATGCCAGGAAATGTTTGCTAATGATGCGATCCATGATCCAACCACTGTTCCAAGAATTCTCAGATTCTTGGCTACACAAGGCTGGTCAGCTTCTGATCTCCACTTAGTTTCACAAACCCTGGTGACCACAGACACTTCCACCTGGTGACATGGTAGCCTTCTGTACATCACAGGCCCACTAGGCACAGCCAGTTGGGACCCCAGATAGCCAGCAGGAAATCATGCCACGCACTTCTCTCCAACAGAAAGCACAACTGTGGCTGTTTCTGAGAGAGCCACATGTCCTTCCTTTTCTCAGAAGGGCATGGCATCTTTTTTATCTTCACCCACAACCCATCTATCAATACACACTGTGTTTGCTACCTTTGAAATATGCCTGAATCACCAAGTCCATGACCTGGTCACCTTTCTGCCAGGTACCTAGCCTGGACTCTTACAGTAGCCACTACCAGCCTCTCACTCCATCATTGTCCCTCAAAGCACTGTCTTAACAGAGCAGCCAAAATGGGACTTTAAATTAGCACCTTCCATTGCTCTGCTAGAAATCCTGCCACAGCTCTCCATTTGGCTGAGTCACTGTCCAAGTCCTGACCTGGAACTGCCTGGTCACTCCACATTGTGCTTATCCCTCCAAGCCCCTTACTTGCTACAGCCACAGAAAACTCCTCCATAGTCCCGAGATTCTCTAACCACCTTCTCCTCTAGCTGGTCCTTACACCTAGAATGCTGCGTTCTTAGATATCCTCTCTGTAAAATTATCTCACAGTTTTTTTCACAATGAAGTTTCACATTTTCTCTCCTCTGCAAAGTCTACCCTGACTGTCCTATTTAATGCTGCTCTCAGAGAATACCTTACTGCTGCCCTCCACATTCTGCTGTTTTTTTTTTCTTTTTTTCCACAGTACTTTGTGTCTATATACTGTGTGTGTGTGTGTATTATTTACAGTATTAATAAACCTAGCCTGTCATGCTGTAGTAAGAAATGACCTCAATCCATCACTTACAGAAACATTTTATTTCCATGAATTGACCCGAGCCCCTGCTTCAGTGTTTTAGTCATTCTGAATATTCCATGCTGAATTTCCTTTCTCCTGATAAGAGCAGGTCCTTCTTCTGCGAAGTAGTGTCCAGTATACCTCCTAGCATTTCATTAGCTAAACAAATGATATGGCCAAGCCCAAGGTCAGAAACATAGGAAGTGTAATGCCTCAAAAAGGGGAGAGTTAATACTAATTAATGTTTAACTAGTTGAACTAGTTAGTGTCAAACTAGTTAACATTTAACAGACATGTATTTTCTGTTCCACCCACTAATACCTCAAGGGCAGGACTTTTCATCTAATTTTCCCCTGATAAATACTATGTACCTAAAACAAAGTTTTACACATAGTATATATTAAGTAAAATTGTATTGAATAACAAATCAATGAAAACACAGTTTATTATGTGACTTTTACATTTCCCTAGTCATCTACCATCTTTTAGACCTTGGTTAAGATGAATGCCGTCTCTTATTTACAAAGAAAAAAGAAGGATTACAGGCTTAAATAACAACAAAGTCACTAATTTAAATAGAATCCCAGAGATGATGTGGATCACTCCAATGATCAGAGAGTGAGGGGTTCCTTGCTGGGGTTGCGGCATTGTAACCAAGGTATGTTTGACCTTGGACATCTTTCTCTTATTGCAGAATCTACAGATAACCCAGGGAGTATGTCATGAGCAGTCTAGGCCAGTAATGACACATCTTCTCTCACTCTTTGTTGATATTATTCTGGTCTGATTTCCTAAAAAAATAAGTTGGCTGAGGGCATCTTAGCATTAATTTCCCTAATAAGAAAAAGAGTTATATAAGGAGACTATCTTTCTGCATCATCCTTTCCTCTTCCTGCTTGGATACTATTGGATGATGATGACATACAAAGATCTGTGGCCAGCCATGTTGTGACCATAAGATCACAAACATGAGAGTAAAGATAAACACGCAGAATAAAGAATTAGAGCAATGGAAAGAGCCAGTGTCTTTCATCACATATCGAGCTGCCAAACCAATTTTGCAATTGCTGATGACCTACAGAACTCCTGATAAATTGGTCAATGAACATTCCATGTTCTTAAATAGTGGCTCAAATGACTGCACTCTGCATCCCAACTGAGCCAAATGCTTTTTAACTGAGACACATCACTTGGGGGAAAAAAAGAAGAAGAAGTAGAAGAAGAAAAGAAAAAAGAAAAAAAAATCATAAACAAATATCTCAATATCTCATGACACAGCAGTATTTCAAAAATATCTGAAATAGTTAAGAAATACAGTTCAAAAAGTAACCTAAGATATTGGCAGTATATTTGATATGATCAAAACACTACAATATAAACTGGTTAGACTAAATGTAAGTGGGGGAAAACTTTGGAAAATAATTAATGGACATATTTATCTAGAGAAGATGTTTGAACAATTTTGTTATTTGTAAATAAACTATTTTAAAATTACATAAATTCAATTATAGATTGAAGTATTCTGTTTCATTGCTTATCACCGTATTTACTGGAGAAGCACCAAATACATAGTACCTTGCTATTCACCTGGAATACAAACTTGACTTTGAAAATACCTAGTGCTGTTCTGGGGTTAATTACAGTTTTATAATTTCATAGCTTCTGGGTCATAACCTTTGGAAGTATTTACCAATCAATATGGCATTTTGGGTATTATTTATCACCCATGAAAATAAATGGAGGTATTTCTCCTAAATCAAGGAAGATGTTGAGAGTTGCAGAACCTGAAGAACCAATTTGCCCCTGTGGAAGGACAAGTCATTGGCATGAGCAAGTGGAGAAATGGCATTTCTGTAGTGTTTCTATTATAAATCCCTTGGGTGACAAAGAACAGAGAGTGTCTGTGACCCGAAGCTGTATTTGTCTTGTGAAGCAGCAAGTTAAGGGGTGGTCAATTCAGGGCTGCCAGAGTGGCTCACTGAGAACATCAAGAGCTGAAGCCATGTCCATCTCTCAGTTCCTCCAACGTTATTATGCATGCCCTCACATTTCCTGGCTGAAGGTTAGAGAACAGAATTTTCACCTTACATTGCCAATCCTGAAAAAAGAAAGATAAGGACTAAGCCTTACTAGTGAGATTTTTGCCTTTTGATTTGGGAGGCAACACAAGCCTCAGGGACTGAAGACAATAACTCATTAGCTAAAACTGTCCAAGCCAACCCTTGGCAGACAGGTAGAATAGACGAGTCTCGCTTTCCAAACCCTGTAGTGAATGACGCAAGGGTCAACAGAATCACAAACAGGCTCTACAGAGCCAATCAATAGTGTAATTACAGAGGAAACAATTATATTTTTATGATCTTTCTTGTCAAGAGCTGAAAGTGCACTTATGAATCTTCCCAAAGACAGAGGAAAAGAAGTGCCTCCTCACCATTTTGCTTCCTGCATCCTCCCTGCCTGCAATCCTGCATTTCCTTTAAGTGACCATTACCCATCTTCAGGATGGAAATGTGGAGCCGTGACGGGGAATGGGGAAGTCAATCTGCCCTTCAGACAGTCTGCAGTTCCATGGCAATGAATGATCCCCAGAAAACTACAGTCTCTACTGAGACATGTTCCATACCTGGCTTGGGAGTGGACAAGCAGCTCCTCCTAATCTATCAACTGACTCCCTGAATCTTCTAGCTCTTTCTAATGCCCAACTGTGGCTGTTGTGGGATCATGACTCCCTAAGCCAGATTGCTTTCTGGGTGATTGCAGGTGTTAGAAATCTTATCTTCACTCCAGTGCTGGGCCCTTGGTAGATACCTGACCACTTTAGTTGTTCCTGTCCTTTGTCCCTGACTAATGCAGAGGATCTGGCTATTCAGTGGCCAGCAGTAAATACTTAGCTGATATTGTAGAAATCAATGTTTGTCACAGAGAATTTTTCAAAGGTCCTCAGCATGCTCCAAATCAACCTCTACCTGAGGGCTCAATGGCCAGGAATCTTAAGGACTCAGGCAGTATCTCCACTTTGAGAGCTACAGGGGCAGAACTTGCTTTCTCCTTCCTTACATTCAGCTTGGTTTCTTCTTGAATCCCTGTCATTGTCTATTCTCTGAGCAGTGTCACATTCAGAGAAATAACTCAACAATCAAAAAGTAATTAAAAGCAATCCCACCTTTTGCTGACATTTCTTGAAGAAGGTCCAAGGGATTTAATGCATAATTCATATCAATATCCTCACATTCTGCCACTGGCCCCAAAACCTTTGTGTCCACACCTTCTAATCTACTTTCAGGGGGAAAAAAATCTTACAGAAGCACATTTCATAGGGCTCCTTCATTCTTTTAGATCTTGTGTTTTATTTTCCTTCAGTGTAGAGAGAGCTTCTCCTTTTCTTCCCATCCAAGTGGATATCCCACCACCCTAAAAGACTCATATAAAGGCCCAGGGACTTCTCTTATAGGGACAAAATTGCCCTTAAAAGTTTGGAGAGATAGATCTGAAAAGCAGTGAGAAGCATAGCTTTCAGGGAATAGGGAAGGAGGAGTTTGAAACATTCATAATTGAATATTTTTTTAAACCCCTATCTCTCTGAGAATCCTTGCCCATGCCCACCTGGACTTCCTTCTCCTAGATGAGGAAGGGAATCCATCTCACTGAGTACACGCAGTACTGCGCTTGGGGGCAGAGAGCCAAGATTGGTTTCTGTTTATCATGAGAAAGAGCTCAAGGTACTTAGTTTTAAGCTGCACTGAATCTAGTATCATTCATCTGTTTATGTTCTTTTTTAAAAAGCCTTTAAAAATTCAGTGCAGAACAACAACAACAACAAAAAAGCAAATTGTCCTTTGATTCCATAATGGCTTTTATTCCCCAGAACTGCAGTGTGCAAATAAAGGAAAGCAAATTATGTTCTGAATTAAACTTTTCTTGCTTCAGCTAGGCTGAGTCACCTTTGACGTTCCATTTTCTGAACAGTGCTGGCCGCACATCTAGAGCTATTTTAAAAGTTGTCACGTACAAACCTGCAAACTTTAGGATGTTCTACTTCAGGCAAGTAATCTAAAAGAAGGTAACTGAGCCGAATTTACCCATATATTTCCCTTAGGCTTCAGTTCCCTCCCAAACCTATTGGTATCTATAGTAGCATCCAGAATATTAAAGCACAGTCATTATAGATGCAGGCCTCTCTGGGCCTCTTGGATGCACCACAGATGGCAAGATGCGATCAGAGAAGGAAGATAAATGCATTAAACTTCTCCTTGCATATATCCCATGGTAGGGAGTGAAGCAAACGCTAAGCAATATTTCAGTAAACAGCTTTGGAATGTTTCTTAGGCTTTTAAATAGCCAAGAGTACAAGCAAGAGCCTGGAGCCCTAGTAACTTAAATAAGTTCACAATATTTCCAGAATGAATGCTATTTGTGGAAGGGAAGATGAGAGAGCCATGGTATATACATAATGAACAGAGGACCTGAAAAGTGATTCTCTCTCTGTCTCTATGCCCTTCCGATGGTGTTTTCAGTAAAGACTGAGGGCATCCGTGGGACCTGGGCAGTCATTGATAGTTCCCACACTGCTCTACTGGAAGGGGTCAAGGGGTGAGTTTTGTGAGAGGGCAAATGTAGGGAGAGTATGGGTTTGGAAACTGTGCCCATTTACGAGTACAGTAGTTTTATTTGAATAATGTAAATAGATTGTCATTGTGTGGGCTGGTGGCTGACTTGTGTCCCTTTACAGCTTCACCTGTCTCAAGTACTGTTTGTATGTGGAATACAGTCTCCAAAAAGTGGGAATATCATTTGCAAATATATCTGAGAAAGAAACTTTAACTTTCAACATTTGGAAACAAATCTCCCAAGGAAAGTCTGGAATCAACTGGGTACTTCTTATTCTTGAAAGGCTTAAAGAGGTGTTTGGGGGTATGGTTTGAAGCATGGATTTTAATCAGAGAGAATTATTTTTAAATCCATGTTTATGATTCATTAATTGTGTGACAGTGCATATCATTTTGTCTTTCTGATAGTCGGATTTTTTTTTTTATTTTTAAATACCTACTCCCACGGTTGTGTAGAGTGAGGTGCATATGCTGAGTTCCTGAGACATTTCTAAGTACTTTGGTGATGCTCAGAAATGGTAACTATTATGATTGATATCATCACCATTGGTGTTATTATTATACTGAAATACACACACACACACACACAAAGAGAGACAATATGCATGTATTACTTTGCAGTGTGTTATCTTAATTCATAGACTCAACAAAAATTAATTGAATCTTTATCTTGACCCAGACGTTATTGAAGATCACGAAGCCACTGATTTGAGAAGTTCAAAGTTTGGCAAATTGGAAGTACTCACACATGGATTTCTAACGGTGACCTGATAACTATGCCAAAGACCTAGGGCTATGTGAAGGAGGAGGAGCATCTGAATCCTGACTGTGGAGATGGGGTAGGCTTCACAGAAGAAATGACGTATTTTAACTGGTTCTAAAGTATGACTCAGATTTCTTCAATCAGGGTTGGGATGAGGGGTGGAGAACTGCAGACAGAAGAAAATAGTGTATTTAAAGGAACATGGGTTTTAAAGCACAGTCTTTCAGAGTGAGTAGTCCTAAGAAACCAAAGCTGGGGTTTAAGGAAGATGGTTGGGGGTTGGGGTAGGAGAGGAATAGCAGATATGAATGTGAATTACTTTCAGAAACCTTGTAAGGTTGAGGGGTTCATACCTACTCTGTGTGTGCACAGGAACTGCTGAGAGGCTTTTAAGCCATGAAATGTCACAGTAAGATTTGTGTTTCTGAGAGATAATTCTGGTGTGTTGTGAAGGGTTTATGTGGGAGAAATACGAGATGAGATGCAGAGACGCTAATTAGAAAATTATTGCACGGAGGAGGCATTTTAGGTCAGAGGCAGTGGTAATGCAGAGACGAAGATATGTTTCAGAAACAGAAAGGCAGGAGTCTGAAGTGAAATATTTATACTTCACCACACAAACACTTTCAATATTTGGAACAAACTGTTCTGAGTTTTCTAGATCTTCCACTTCTCAAATCAAACATATCCCACCCTTTTAATTGTTTCAATTTAGAGGTATCCTTGTCTTTCTGAGCATATTTTTGGTGAGGAATCCAAATCTGTCATTTTCCTCTTTTAAAATTAGGTGCTTAAATTGAAACTCACACTTCAAATGTAGATCTACCAGCCCTCCTCCAAATCAGACCCTGCACATACATTACTTTCTTATAAAAACCATTGTCTTTTTTAAAATTCCTGTCCAACCTTGGCATCTCTGAGATTGTGATCAAGTGATGTCTCCAAGTTCTTCTTACTTTAACTATTATCACACCACATTTTAGTGTAAGAAGCACCAGGTTTACATCTGCCCACATAATCTGATATTTTTTTAGGCTGAAGTAAGTGAACAAGTATTTTTTTAAAAAAGCCCTGGAAAATTTTATTTTAAAATAACTAATGTTGTTTAATAAGTGAGAGTGATTTGTGAATGACCACATTGAAGTAAACTATTGATATGGACTTCTACAGAGTCAATTATATAGAGTCGATCTGGGTTCATAAACATTTAGGTCAAGTCTGGAGTCATCAACACCTAACTCTGGAATCTCCCACCCCCAGTCCCTAGCCAAGCTATTTTACACCAGAGGAATTAATCGGGAAAGACAAACTGTTTACAATCTCATATAGACTTAATTTCAATCACAGGTTATCAACAAATTTACACATAATTATCACAAACCTATATCATCTATACAAATACAACATGGCATAACCATCTTTGTGGGGAAAAATATCTAAGGGTTTTGTTGACAGACTCATAACATGATTTTGGGCATATCATCGTCTCTCTGCCTTAGTTTCTAATCTGTAAAATAGGGAAGAAAATAGTACTAGCATTTCATGTGGTCATTATGGGATTAAATAAACATAATTATAATTAGAATTCTTCCAGTTTATAAGAACACACTAAGAAAGAACAATATAAATGTTTTTGTTTTGTTTTGTTTTTTAACAAATTATGTACAATTTTTCTCCCACAACTACCATGAACTAGTGTGACCAACCCCTCTTGGAGAATCTTATAATCCCTGTTCTCCAGCTTCACTCTCAGATGAGTGAGAATATTTGATCATTCACCAAGAAACATTTTAAGCACACACTATATTTTAGTGTTTAACTTGTGCTTATACAAGATTAATAAGACACGGTCTTTGCTTAAGAAATTTAGAGCCCAGTGGTACAGCACAGGCCTGAATCACCAATCACAGCAGCTATAAGGCCATGGCAGCTCACTGGCTTATGGAGAAATCACCAACTCCCAACCTAGGAAGTCAGTATCACTTTGGTATTTACTCAAAAAGCAAATATGGGAAATAGCAGAAATGTTGTTTGTGCTCAGGATTGGGGAATGTGATGTTTTCTCCTAGAAGTAAGTCCTTTAAAAATGCTCTATTGGTCACTCACAAACAGATGAGAAGTACAAGGTGCAAGGCCCCACCTAGAATACTAGAATAGTTAAAGGTAGAAGATAATTTTCAGCATATTTATATCTTTCAGACACTTGTTTTGCTAGACTCTTTGCTAGATATTGTCATCTCAGATTTTTGGCAGTGACATAATAAACAAACATAAATATAATAACCTTTGTCCAGATTAACTTTGCAAATCGGACACTCAGATCAATAAAATGCTTTCTTCCTATCTGTGCCCTCCAGCACCCTGCACATAAACCAGAAGTCAAGTGGCATTGTGAAAACATTGATCTTTCACTATACCACTACGGTCATTACAAATGTTTTCAATTATTCTTCATTGACAATTCGTTTTTGAATCAATTCACTTTGCAATATTTTATTCTTATTAGAGAGACAACTGAAATGGTGAGACCAGCTGTGTAACATTTTTTTTTCTTGCAGATATCCAAAGTCTACTAATATGTGTTCCAAATACAGCATAAGATGAAGCTGAAATTTAAGTTGTATCGAATCACTGTCCTACCTCAGAAGAATTTAAACTGGTTCTATTCTCCATCATCTTCTTTCTCCTGAGATTATGAGTGTTCCGGAATGTTGCAGGGTAAAAATAAACTGAATGGAACCAAGCTAGGTCTGCAGGCACAGAAAAGCACTATGTTCACAGGGACTTCACTGGGTACAAGGGGCTTCCTGGAAAGAGGAGTGCTCCCCTGCAGCTGGTTGGCAGCTATCCTTCTTGAAGCCCTGGCCATGGGCAAGCACCTGGGTCGAAACTAGACAGTGTACAAACTCTGATGTTGTGTTCACAGTACTTTCAAAACACCAGAAATCCATCTCCTGGGAATGCATTGGTAAGACCTCTCTCATTCCTGCAAGAAACCTGCAGACTCACCACATTTTCTAAAAAAATTCTTATCCTTTTCCTCTAAAATGCATTGCCTCCATTTTTATGTTTCTGACACAGAGTCATCTATAGTAATGCATCTAATAGAATTTAGGCACTTGAAAACACTGCAAACAGAAATTGCCAGGCTATTTCTGCTTTCTACCCTGGTAAACTTGAGGAAATGGACCAGAAATCTATTAACTGTATGAATGGAGATATTTAGGGGGGAAGAAGTAGTAGGTGGGGAGGGGGTGAAGAATACAAGGAAGCAAAAGTAAAATTGGTTAGTATTTCAAACAATCCCACGACAGCTCAATTTTCTGTAGAGGCCTTCACATTTTATGGACCTAAGAATGAGATTGCAGGGATCCAAATCCTGTTCTGGCACTTGCCAGCAGAGTGACTCTCAATAAGTTATGTCACTTCTCCAGACCTTAAAGATATCCTCATCTGTCAGCAGGGATAACTCCAGTACTCTCTCTCTCATGGACTTTATGAAGATTAGTGCACAAGGTACCTACAAACGTGCACACAATCATTTAGACGTTCAAATGTTTTATTTTATTGAGTTTTATTTCTTAGCAAAATTGGATAGAGCCATTATTGTAAGCAAACTTATTTTTTCAAGCTCTCATGTTTATAAAATTCCCAAAAGGAACACTTTTCCACTCCTGAGATGGCCCACTGTTAGGAAGGCTTAGACGAGTAACGAGGGTCTCAGGAAAGGTTAGTAGTATTAAGATTCTGTAAATATGCAGACAAAAGGGAGCTTTGGGACCAAGCTCCAGTTGCCATGGACATAAAGACAAGAGAAAAATAAAATGTAAGAAAGAATAGGAGAAATCTGGAAGAGGAGAAAAAAAAAAGAGATTTCAAACCTGAGCCAGTGGGCAGAACCTCTTAATTTGCCTTAAACTTAAAGCACCTTCTCAACGACTTTCTTGCTGGCAGGTTTCTCAGCTTTTATTTTTGTTTTGCTTGTGTCATTCAGAAGATATTTTCTATGGGAACATATTTCTGCCTATAAATAGGAAATCACCGGCAAAGCAGGTTTCACTTGGCTGAACTTATGGATTCTATAAAACGAAAGCCACTCATATATATACATCCAGCGGGGGCAAAGGACACTGGAGGAGGAGTCGGGCTGGGTTTTTAAATTTTTTATTTTTTTTATTTTTTTTTCTCCGCTGCCTTTCTTGGCCCTTTCAGGTCCAACAGGGCTGAAAACGAAAAGGGTCTTCTTTAGCTTCACACAAACTAACAGCCATTTTGATGACAAGAAAGCAGTGTTGCTTCCCAATGTGTCTTTGTTCGACTGATAGCAGGCCCATTGAAACCTCCTGATGGAGCTCATTGAAAATAATAGGCCCTATTATCTTCACTGGCAATGCTGCCATAAGAGCTTCAAAAACTGAAATGATGACAGCACATTGGATGTACAGTGGAAAGGCAGAGCGTGATTACAGGCAATTTCTGGCTCTCTTCCACACACCTCCGTGGGTGAGGAGGGGGCAGTGGGGCTGGTGCACACGGAAGGGGCATTTTGTAGCTATGTGTTTTTTTTTTTGGAGGTGTTTTGTGTTTTTTAAATGATCTGCCTCAAAATAATTGGTGCAAATAAAATATCAATTTCAGAATTTCCTCAGAAACCAGAGTCTGGAAGTTACAGGTTCTTTAGTATCAAAATGCTGTCCGATTTTTAACTCAGGAGGGACTGCCACTGCACAATTGGTAGGAAATGTCTTGCTGATGGAAAAGGCAGTAAGTGAGGTGATTCACAATGACCCAGATGGGATCCAGGGTAGAGGGCACTACAAGCTGAGGAAGACCTTCTTTTCCCCAGGTAAGCCCTCTGTCACCCAAGGTGTTCCCAGCAAAGAGAATCGTCTGCCCACCTGGGTTGAAAGGAACCAACAGAAAAGGGGATACAACTGGACAGGAGGAAAACATCAGCCCCCTGAAAAACTCACTGGGCCAGGAACAGGCCTATTAGGCTGTGAGAAATTACCAGAAGAAAAACTCCCCTGAGGGTTCAATGACAGCTAAGTAGGAAAGGGCTCCCTCAGGAGGGAAGCAGGCTCTATTTCATTAAAGGAAGGGAAGAAGAAGAAAAAAAAAAAACAAGATATTTTCTTTTTGGGAACCTTTCTTTTTGTCGTTTGTTATCATCTCTATGTTTTCAGAAATGAAATGTCTTAAAACCACTAACCAACACACAGAGACATTATTTTTTTTTTTCATTTGAAACAACTCTAAAGAACACAGTGTGTGCCGTGTACATCACCCTTGGGGCTTATATTTAATATAAGAACAGGATGGTCTCCCTGCGTGCTTGATGCCTGAATAGAGCTGGGGAGAGGCCTGTGGCAGTAACAGCATCATCCAGCTATTGTGACCAAATGAGAAGTGACAAGAAGGAAAAGGATATCTAATAGAAACTGCCCACAAATCTGTGCAGTGGTTGAAGCTGGTCACTACGTTCCCCAAGTCCCAGGCAGGTAATACTGAGAAGCAGCTCTAGGAGCTTTGGGGGACTTTTATCTATATGAGAAATAACTTCCTCGCCTGCTCCACCCTCCTTCTGGCCTATCCTCTTCCATTCAGTTTGGCTCATTAATAACACCTACAAAGGACTCAGCCTAAATGGGCAATGTTATTTTATCTGATAGATGAGACCCCTTGGAAAACATGTTCCAGTACATCTTACCAGCATGCATGGCCATACAAACGTGTACTGTGCATGGCCTCACCATGTCACACTAAACAAGAGAGTGGCTGCACCAGCAAAAAGCAACTCCAGCAATGCACAGTGGTGATTCTCTGGGCTGCTTGGTGCTGGCATAGCACTGATCTGGGCAGACCTCTCCTCCCTCAGGCATCTGTATTTCCAACTAGACTGAAAGCTCCTTAAGGGTTTGGAGCTTAGCAAATGATACCCCAAAGTGTGACGCCCTGACATGCTGAGCTGCAGAAACAGCCTCAGATCTAAGGGCTCTCTGACCTACTTCTCCCACCCCTAACTCTTGGTTATCTTTAATCCTCTTTCTCTCACAAAGCAGTTCCCTTAGCTGACTAGAAAAAGGAATGAGATTGTCTTAAACCCCCTCCCTTGGAATCTCATCAAATAACCAGGAAAGTTAACCACCAGAGAAGAGAAGAGACTAAAATCATCCCCAGGCCCAGAAAGACTTTTCAGTTATTCTTCTGAAGGCAGCTCCAAAATTAACGGGAGACTTTATCTGGATGATAAACCATCCTTGTTGGCAGGAAGCTTTGCCCCTGTGCATCCCAGAACCAAGAGGAAGTTTCTCCAGGCCTGTATTTTGTGCCTATTCACTTCTCATGAGACACACTTACTACCCCTGTAAGTCATACACACGCCCATTTCCCTCTCCACCATGAAGAGGGGTACATAGCTTCTGGATTTCATGAAGTTATTGAATACTCAATCCTTGATATCCTGAATAAATTTGTTTTCTTTTTTTTCTCCTGTTAATCTGCCTATTTTCAGTTCGTTTTCATGAATCCTCAGAGGGCAAAGGGGAAAATTTCTTCCTGTCCCTATGAGAGGTATGAAAATTTACCTTCATGCCTGACACCTCACGGGTGTTTCATAGATATTTCTGAATGAAACTGTCAACCAAATATAAATGTTCTTACTACTGAATGTAAAATGTGAGAAGGTTTAGTGAAGTTAGCCAATCCCCCCAAAAAAACAAATGCCACATATTTTCTTTGATATAAGGAGGCTGATTCATAGTGGGATAGGGAGCAGGAGCATGGGAAGAATAGACGAACTCTAGATAAGGCAGAGGGGTTGGAGGGGAAGGGAGGGGAAGGGAGGGGGCATGGGATAATTAATGATGGTGGAATGTGATGCTCATTACTATCCAAAGTTCATGTATGAAGACACGAATTGATGTGAACATACTATGTATACAACCAGAGATATGAAAAATTGTGTTCTATATATATAATAAGAATTGTAATGCATTCTGCTGTCATATATAAATAAAAAAACATAAAAATGTGAGATTTATAAAGAAATAAATGACATTTATTATTTAAATCTCTTTTGAAGTAGAATTCAGGGTCAAAACCTCATCATATTTATTCAATTCCAAATAACATTTCCCCTCTGCTCTTGGAGTCTGGTAAGGCACTCTACTCTCAGATCACCTCACTCAGATAACACTTCTTCCTGAATTACAGGTCTCAGCAGAAACTTCTCATCTACCAAGAGCTTTGTCCTCAGTTTTTGAAGGGTGCATGGGGAGATGTTATTTATTTATTTTACTTATGTGTTGGTTTATCTTTTACACAGAAATGCTGACTTGCTGAATTAAAAGTCTTAACAAGTTAATAGGGAAACATAATTTCAAAAAAGGTTCTATTTTTCTGAGAAAAAAATGATTTCTCATCATTTATTAAAGTTTGCTTAAAGAATAACCTCAATGGGATCATTGGTGTGCTCATGTAAAACACAGATCCCTGTCTTTGCTCGAGATTTGGAAACCCTAGTGGTAGGCTCTCGGAATCTGAATTTTGAATGAACATCTCAGGTGGTTATCGTCCATACTAATGTGGACAGGGCTCAGGAAACATAGTGACATGCCTGTTCTGGGTGACATTTCACTATTATAGTTTCTAGACAAAATGGCTAAGTTCTGTATCACATCTCAAAAGCAACCTTTCGATGGGTATCACAATGTTTTCTTCTCACAGTGTAAATATGGGGTTGGAAGGTCTTCCAATGTCACAGAATGTTTTAAGGGGATGAAGAAAAGGCATGGCACAACACATGGGAGAATGTGACTGCACTCTTGGGGTGGGTCCAACTGCCCAGCTGGAGTGAGTTAAGATCTGCAGATGCACTAGAGAACTTTGGATCTCTTTTCTTCTGCCATTCCTACAGTGTTTATTTAACCTTAGGGTACACAATTGTAATACCCTCCCCTTTTATGTGACATTATTCTTAGCAATGATAATTTAATAACCAGAGGTAACTGAAACTCTTGATTTATCCTTTATTTTAAATGATAAACAATTAAGAACAAATTTGAATTTGAAAAGTTACTCAAATTTCATAAATTATTTCATGTATGATCTAAACTTGGGACTTCCTGGTAATGTGCACTTCACATTGCTACATTATTGCCAATTTTAAGCACGTGTGTGTACTATCTTCAAGTAGTCACCTAGAATGGCAGGACTGAATAATTCATGTTTCTCCTTTTTCACAATCATCGACCATGTGCAATCATTGTCTGTGTAGTATTCAAACTCAGGAATATCTAGAGTCAAAGTATTTAGAGATGCAAAATTGAAGAATATCAAACCATTACCACCATGATCCAAGCTTATAAGGCCAAATCCACCTGTGTCTGGGGCTTCAGTATAAAAGAATTCTCCAAATTAATTGGCACACAGTATATAGCATTGGTTTTAAAAAACAGTAATAAAATGTGCCAATTCAAAAGCACATTATATATTCTTAAAATTCAACAGTAACCTCAGTAATTGTTCAGAATTTAGAACAATAAATTTTTTTGCAAAGGGGAATTTCATTAATGATATTGTTTAGAATCATTGGCACATCGTGTAGTGAATAAAGCAGGTTTTTACTTACTTATTATTTTATTTTTACTCTTTTATTACTATTTTTGAATTCTCTGCAAGCACTCTACCTTATTATTACCTGTAGATTATATCACATAGCTGTATTTTGGTAGTGGGGAAAGTTTAGTTTCTTTGACTTATCCTGTCCATCTTGCCTTATTGTTAGGGGACTCTCTTTCCGTTCTTAATGGCTGACCTCCACTGGATGGTAGATTAGGCTGGGCGACTAAGGCTTTGTAGCAGAGAACGAATTTGATGTTTTTCTTTATTGGACATAATTATCTGCTTTTATACTACCCCTATATTTCATTTAGACTTCAGTTCATGCATGTGTTTCAGCCAGTCTAGGATCTTTGCCACCCAAAGAACATGAGTTTGCAGAGCAATTTCATATTTGGGATTTTGTTTAATCCCCATTCCTTTGGAATAAACTGAAGGAATTTTTTTCCCTATTTCGTGCATAAGGAAAGCAAGTTCAATACTCTAGTAAGTGGCAAGTTTACTATTAGAGCTTAGGACTTCTTCTATAGCTTTCATCTTTGCTCAGATTCTCTCCTTCTTAGAAATATCACTCTTACTTCCTGGACTATGTAAATCCTTCTATTTCTCCCCTTCTTTCTCTCTCCCTCTCTTTCACTTTTTAACATATATTTCTGTTTTATTTGCTTTCCACAATACATCTTCAAAGAATTCCAAACTCTAGTGAAAATGATAACGTATAATGGCTATCTAATATTTAACAGCTCAAGTCTTCTATATTTTCTTCTTTTGCCTTTTTAAATTAGTTCTTCCTTGAGAGGCAGAACTTTGGACACACAGTTTGTACATTGGTAGAGCTGCTTCTGGGTTTCTGACTCCAGTTCTACACTCTTTTTACAGTTCATCATGTTTTTCAGTTCCTAAATCCCTTTTTGAATCTTATGTTTTGGCATTGAATTCCATGCCATTGAAATATTGTCCCATTTTTTTATATGTATTATGCTATTCCCTTTTTTCCCACCTGCATCCCCTGAATTCTAAATTAACTGAACAAAGAGGTGATGTTTTATGATTCTTATTCTGTCCTGCTCTTCCTTAGAGCACTTAGCACATTTTTAAGCACATAAATAATATTCAAGAAACTATTTTAGTTAATTGCTTAGACAATTGATTAGATGATGAATCAATTGAAAATATCTCTTTGCCATCATCAATCCTTTGACTCTGGCATGATTTAATTTGAGTTCCTTCTGCATATTACAGGTACTGCTATTAGCATATTTGTATTGCTCTCCAAGGCCTCTTTGAATTTGATACAATGTTTTGGCCTTCCATTTAAATGGGCATTTGAGTCCTGCATCTTTCCAGATTTGGCAGCACCTTATTGGTTAGTCTTCTACCTGTGTGGTTAGTCTTTCTCATGGCTTGTACCCTCTAATGTGTCATGATGACTTTAATTTTCCAGCTCTGGACATCTGACTGCCTCACATGATCTCAATAACACTTCTAACACTTCATCCAGGTGAAGTCTTAGAAAAACTAACAAGAGTTCCTTTATATAAAGGAAGAGTGAGCTGTTCAGAAAATCCTGGCTTTTAATTTTTGCTGGAAATTTCCAGTAGCGTCCAAGTAACCGATAAAAGATACATCTTTTGATTAGATGAATGCCCTTGAAATCACCTCCACATAAAAAAAAATAGCTTACATAACTCTGGTTATCGGCAAGAGAGTAGTCTAATAAAATTAAAAGACCAATGAACTAAGAGTTCAAAGACTATGAACTCACTAGACTGCAAGGTCTTTAAGAGCACAGACTGTTCAATTATTAATATTCATGTTCCTGGTGCACAGATGTTTCTGTTTTATATAGGTGTTCAAAAGTCTACCTGATAAGTGAGTGAGTGAATGAATGGCTGAAAGAATGAATAAAAAAGAATTAATGACATAAAGCACAATTTCATGTCTAGTTTTGACACATACTAACTGGATAACCCCAAAGTCATTAACTTCCACTGTGTTAACTTGTCTGAATGGAAATCTCGGATTTGAAGTGAACTGCTATGTTCAATTTTGGGTTGTTGTAAAAATAAAATATTGCATTCCTGTTTATCCTAGCTAGGTAATAGGCTTACTAAATGGTAATGCTATACATTTCGTATCAGAAGTAAATTTGGCTGCAAGAAACAAAATTTTACTAACCATATATTAAGCAAAATGGCATTTATTTTCCACATATAATACAGGTGTTGGTCAGTGGCTCAATGACATCGAGGTCTGAGTCTTCAAGTCTCTTTCTCTTGTGGTCATGAATGAGTACAGCAGCTCTGGCTGCCTCAAAGTGTTGTAATTTCTCCCAATACCTACACAACAAGTTTCCCTCAGGTTTCACTGTACAGAACTTCATTGTATTGACTACTCTTAGCCCTTGCAAAATGACAGAAAGGATTCTCACCATTGACTTTGGTCAACCAAGTTTCATTGGCTAGAGTCAGTCACACTCTACCAGAACCAAAATTAGGACACTGTTAGTGAGGAAAAATGATACCCAAGCAAGTCTTTCACATAAACATCTGGAGCTGTTTTGAGGAACCAGAATTTAGAAGGAAGGAAAAGCCAATACAAAAATACTCCCATTCATAAGTATGTATATATGTAGCAAGTGTGAATGGTAGTGGAGTTTAACCTTTTTCTTTATTACTAACTACTTATCTTGGAATAGAACTGGCATAAAAATATCTGATCTGTGATGTCCTTAACATGATGGATACTTTTAGAATCAGCATTTCTGATGCTGCCCACTAGAAATCCTGCTTCTCCAGGTTTGCCAAGATGGAGCACCATCTTTGCAGGAACTTTAGCCAAGTCCCCAATCTGCCACATGCTTTACTCTTTAACTTTAGACACTGAAAGGATAAGGTGTTCCATATCATTGGTACAAAGTGTATAATGGAGTAA
Source organism: Callospermophilus lateralis (assembly GCF_048772815.1). Classification (NCBI taxonomy): domain Eukaryota; kingdom Metazoa; phylum Chordata; class Mammalia; order Rodentia; family Sciuridae; genus Callospermophilus; species Callospermophilus lateralis. Next base: position 38,291,994 of record NC_135307.1, on the reverse strand, counting down.
GAATCAGAAGAGTAGTAAATATAGTGAATGGCACAGTAATACATTTGGTCTGAGATGCTCCTAACTTCAGTCTTTTCCCTTCATTATAGGATCAACCCAATATGCCATTCCTGTGTCTCTGGTGACCCACAGCTTCATTTACATGAGTACGTCTGGCATACTTAAATAGAATATTCATTCCATCATCTGCTTGGCTATGATTCTAATTCCTCTTCCTCCCCATTTCACACCCACTATTAAATTGCTCTGCTTACTTTCCATTATAGAAATGACTAGAATGTTGCACTCCAACTCTCTGCTTATTTATGAAGTCAATGTTTACTCTGTTGAACCCATTGGTGTTTAAAAAGGAAAACAAGGGGACATCTGTGACCCACCTGATGACAAGAAGTTACAATTTACCACTGCCAAATTACCAAGTAATTTTACTAATAACAGCCTCTGAAATAAGGAAGAGGTGCTTTTAAAGCCTTTTGGTCACATGGTTAGAAGGCAATCCTAGATGAAAAACCAGCTAAGTTTTATCTATTTTATTTTTCTCTTTTTCCCTGCACATGGGAGAGCCTGGATTGTTTATAGTTCATAGAGATACTTCAGGGTTACACTGTGTCACCCAACAGTTTTTTTAAATATTGCAATTGATATTCATATTTTACTGCTATAAATTTCTCATTTCTAACTACAGCCACAGAAAAGCTAAAGGTCATTGGAATTAGCTAGAGGACTCTTGGTAATGATTTATATCTACAACAATAATTACAGACCCATATTTTTATTAAATACTCCCTCAAGATATTTCATTTTCAATATAGATAGAAGTTCTCACTTTAGTAGTCCTCCACAGATGGGGTTTCAGATTCATAGAAGCTGTCTGTTGGTGGTGTTTGGTTTTATTTTGACCTCAACAAAGTAAAACCATTCTCTTCTTGGCTGCTCTTTTGAATTTGATTCTTCACCTTGTAGACCATTTGGGATTAACATGAATTGAACTATTTGTTCCACATGAATTAGTAGACTTTTTTATTGTCTGTTACTTGCTCAAATGCTGTAGTTTACCTGAATCCAGGGAGAGTTGAATGCAGAACATATACTAAGAGGCCTCTGCTGTTGATTTGAAGGCAAAAGCAGGAGAACATTTCTTCCTTACTCATTTATATTAATGGAACAAGTAAGGGATTGGAGACATAATACTTCAGAATGATGGCTGACAGACTGCTTAGGCTGCTATAACAAAATGCATCAACTTAGTGCCTTAAACAACAGAGCTTTATTTTCTTTACAGTTTTGGAGGCTGTGAGTCTGAGACCTGGTGCCAGACTTCCCAGTTCAGGAAAGAGCTCACCACCTACCTTGTAGAAGCCCCATCTTCTTGGTGTCCTCACATGGTGGGGAGAGACAGGGCAAGTTCTGTGATGGCTAATCTTACACAGGTACTCATTCTATCTGAGGAATCCACAATTTGGGCCTCATTGAAACCCAATTAACTCTCAAATCTCCCAACTCCAAATACCCTCACTTGGGAATTAGGGTTACAACATAAAAATTTGGATTATCAAATTCAGGCTACAATGCTAACCAAATAAATAAATATCCTCGAGAAGCAAAGACTTGGAATTTCTGATTTGAATAGACAAAAGTTACATAACGTCAGTTGAATTGACAAGAAAATAAAAGAAAATCATCAGATGCTAAAAACAAAGAAATTTAAACAGAGAGGCAAATTGTCATTGAAGTTGACCGGAGTGGGTTATTGTCCAGCCAACAGAGCAGACGGGATGTTAGTTCTCCAGCACATAAAGAACATGAGGCTTTGGACCCTAGATAAGGCAGAATGTGAAATGAGAATAAGGAAGAATGTAAAATGCACGTGAAAGTCTAGGAACTTGGAAGTAAGGGGGGAAATATACCTATCATCACAGAGAGAGGAGAAAAAAAAACTTATTGTATTGCCTAGTGCCTGGATGGAAACTGAAACACTGAGTATGGGCTGTGCTCAAGTTTGAGGTTGAAACCAACTTTGTCTGCATGGTCTGCCCCATTCCCCATCCAAGAGATAAAAATAACAATTTATTCTCTTGTGGTGGAATCCCTGGGAATGAAATACATCCATGAAAAACTGGATTCTCTTTCAAACCATGTTTTAAAGGATCCTCACAGGTGGGAAAATGAGTTTGTGAAAATGAACTGATACACCATGATTGAAGTCCACAGGTACAAAACCAAGAATATTAGGGTCCAGGGACTTGAGTCAGGACATTATCAATTACAATGGGTAAATGAAGGGGGCTAAAGATGATTAAAGACATTGAAAAAGAAAGCCCAGAATATAAGATACCATGAAATGGACCAATTTCAAATTGATAAAAATAAAACATGTAGAAATTGTTGCTGAAGTTAAAAAATTCAATGATAGCTTTAACAAATAGTAGATTGAACAAAGATGAGAAGAAATTTATAATCTGAAGGAGACATCTGAAGAAATTACCAGAAAGAAGCAATAGAAATAAAAATAGAAAACATGTGCAAGGGAGATTAAGAAACAGAAAAAGATCATCCAGCATTTGCTAATAGGATTCCCAAAAGGAAAAATGATCAGCCATGTAAAAAACTACTTGATGACAAAACGTCTAAAAATTTATAGAAATCATGGATGACCATAATCTTCAGATTTAAGAAACATACTTAGCTCTTTGTTTCTATCTCACCTAAAATTCATGCATAACAATTCTAATCATCATGCAGTATAGGAACATCTGTGATCTATAAAAATATTTTATCATAAATTTTCAAGAATATTTATAACCTTTAAAGAAACCCTAAAGGCTCCCACATATATACAAAAGCTATAAAGTTTAAAGGCATATGAAAACCTCCATAGCACATAATATTAACATCCATTAAATTTTAACTCCCAAAATTTTCATATTATTGGAAAAACATTTTCTTAACTTTGAAGAAATTTCACACATATAGAATAAGTTGCAAAGTTTAAAGTCAATAAATAACAAACTAGTTTACAGCCAAATACTTTTAAAAGCAGAACTATATAAAGAAATTTGTCAAGACTATATGGAAAATTTCTTTTTAAAATTGGTTCTTCTTAGTTATATGTGACAATAGAAGAAACCATTTTGGCAAATGTCTCTTTAAACTGGGATTTGAGTGTTTTTGCTGTGATGTTTGCTATGTAAAATGCTTGGTATCATGTAGAATATATAGTCTGTAGAAACAGAGGGCACAGGGTCTATGATAGTTCTCCAATGACCCTTGTTACTTTTTCGGTACAATGATCCTGTTCTTAGTGCATGGGCCTCCTCGCTAAGAATACTCATTGTGTGAAGCAGGATATGGGTGGGTGATGCCTTTGACTCTGCCCCTGTTCTTTCTCCTCTGCCTATTACAAGTATAATGTTTATTGAGTTATCACATGTCAGACACTGTGCCCAGAGTTCCAAATGCCTTAACTCCTTTAATCCTCATGATAGCCCCAGGAAAATAGGCTCAATTATCTTTAGTTTATAGATATGGAAATTATGGCTTAGAGAGTTATGTAGCTTGCCAAAAATCACACCGATAGAAAGTGTTGAACAGAGTAAGGAAATGAGCCTTTCTGACTTCAATGCCTTGCTCTTGCCCATTATGTTATGTTGCTCTCATAGTCTGAACAGAGAGTAAGAATATTGTTGTCAGGCCTAATACTTGCCAAATGAATTCAGTTCACTTTCGTTGTAACTTCTAAAGGACTGAACAGGAAAAGCTCATATAATGATGGCTTGAAATTTCCAGAGATGCCCGCAAGGCAGGGTCTTTAGAGGCTCCAGTACTGAAATATTATGGTGATTATGGAGATTTTTTTTTGTTCCCCTCAACCCTCTAATTCAAAATATAAATACTTTGATACTAAAAAATAAGGATCAGATACCCAGAGTCCTGGTTTAGACTATGAAGTTTGCTTTTTTAGAAATACCATGTAACAAATTATTTAAAAAATTCTTTTTTGATTTACCTTACTTTTCTGGTGTCATAAATAGAAATTTGATCTGTGTGATGGTTAATTTTACATGTCAATGTGGAGAGTGTTTGGGGATGAACATCTCAACTAATGAGCTTTGAGTTAAGCAGATTGCCCTCCCAGGTGTGAGTGAGCTTCTTCCATACAGCTGAAGCCTGGATAGAACAGGAAGAGCAGTTTCCCAGAGCCTCACTCTTATAGACTGCCTTCCCATCACACCTGTTCTACAACCTGACCTGGGTCTTCAGCCTGAGACCCCAGAGTGCAGATTTTACACTTGCCAGCTTATTAATCATGCAAGCCAAATCCTCATAGTAAATATCTTTTTCTCTATATGTTCATCAGGTTTCATCAGGTTCTTTTGGAGAACCCTATTACAGTCTCTTTGCTAAGAGATCTGCATTTCCAAAATAGCTGCCCTGAGTCATGTCCCCATTCTATGCCTTTTATTTCTTGATATCAATGTTGGAATTCTCAGTCCACTATGGTCTTGCTTAGTTTGCAGAAAATGCAACTGAATATTTAGAGTTGTGCATCATTAGGTGATTTTTGTCATTATGTGAACATTATAGTTAGTTTCACAAACTAAGTTTCACAAACTAAGATAGTTTCACAAACTAAGATACTACAATGTCACTAGGTGACACAATCTTGCATGACTGTTGCCTTTTATGTGGTCTTTCATTGATTCATATATTGTTTGGTGGGTAACTGTATTTAGAAACTTGCCATTTCTCCCTCTTCTATGTTGTTGACAACACAATTGTACAGCTATTCTCCTTCTTCAGCTCTCCTATTAAAATTTAACTTTGGTTTAGGAAGGAAGATAATGTAATCATGAACACGAGTTTTGAATTTTGAAATCAGAATTTTTTTTTTTTTCAGTTTTGGAGCTGTATGGCCCTGGTCAAGTCATTTTGAAATCCACTATCCTCACTGGTAAATTATGAAAATAAAAAAAGACACATTGCAGCTAGGCATGGTGGTACACACCTGTAATCTCAGCAATTTAGGAGGCTGAGGCAGGAGGATTCCAAGTTTGAGGCCAGCTTCAGTAACTTATTGAAACCCTCAGAAAAATTAGTGAGGCTGTGTCTCAAAATTTTAAAAGTAATTTTAAAAAAAAGAAGTAGGATATAGCTTAATGGTAAAACGTCCCTGGGTTCAATCTCCAGTACCCCCCCCCCAAAAAAAAAATAGATTGTGTGTAAGCACATTAGGAAATTTCACAGAGCTACACAAATGCATATGTTCAAAAGTGTTATTATGATAATTATAGGTTTTGTACTATTAAGAATGTAAGCATGTATTTAATTCCTCACTTTTAAGCTATAGTCCTTGGTCATTGGTAAAGGTGAACTTATAAATGATTAAATTAATGGCACCATAGAAACTTCCTTATGAGCCCATAATGGCAGAGATTTGAAAGTCTGCATGTTAATTGAGAGATTCTGACTATGAACTGAGTTGATATACTGCATTTATCTACCTGCTATCCTATATATAATGGCAGGCTTTTACCAACTTGAAACTCTACAGCAGTGTAGGACTTCATGTCCTTCAGCCACATCTTTCTTAGCTTCACTGCTGAACAGTCAGGGAAACTCCTTTCCTGTCTGCTGTTCTGCTGTTGAAGTCTGTAGGTGGTTGTGCTTGATGCCATTGTTCCCTATTCATCTTCCTTGATGGACTGGTCATTGCCTACCCTACTCAAAAGGTATCCCTCTGAGGATTGAGGAATCAACTATTCCTTCTGACTGGGCTTTCATATAATCCTCAAGCTCATCAAAAGTAAATTAAGTGTTGTTTGTTTGTTTAATTTACCAGATAGTCAACTGGTTCTCACTGATTCCATGAGATCCTTATATTCACTAGGAAAACAGAATATGTAACCTGATGCTTTCTGTAGAATTCCTTTTCTGTGTCCATGTTTTTGTTGGATACAAAAAAAAAAAAAAAAAAAAAAAAACAAACCTGCATTTAAAATCAAACTAGGCTGAGGATGGAGTTCAGTGATAGAGCTCTTGCTTAACAGGTGTGAGAGTCTGGGAAAAAAAAATTTTAAAAAAAATGCAAATTCCATGTTTTATCACAAGTCATGTTTCACCATTCTCTAGAACATGGAAATCAAATGAACTTCAATTTTAAGCTCTTCCAGGCTTCTGTGCTATCTGAATGAAGCCCTGAGATCCAGGACTTATATTGTATTTGCTGCAGTATTTGGTTCTCAGACATCAGTGTCACAGAGGATTCCTAAAGGCTGGTTTTTCCCGAGGGCTACTTTTTATGTAGAAACCCTCATCCCATAAACCATTGAATTAATTCACATTAACTATCATCAATGGCAAAAGTACACAAAACATAAAGAAATCACCTAAAAATAATGTTTTTGAACCAGCTGCTAAATTAAGTAATGTATTTGTTTTATTGCACATTTGCATAATAGGGCAAACTAGAAACTCTCCGTAACAGATGTGCTGGTGGCAGGGAGATTTGATTACTGGCTTCTGTTATTAATCACTGCACAAATCTTAAATGATTTGTTTCTACAGTTTGATCAATTCACATCTCAAAACTTACATTTATGCACACAAAGTAGAGATAAAGCATCTGCTCACACCTTTTGTGAAGGCATCAATATATTTATGGGGATGGACGTTTTGTTAACCAAGGCACAGGAGACTTTGGCAAAAGACTTGCCAGCATTTGGGAAAACCCTATTATCCCTTATCAAACTAGCTAATAAAAAAATTTCCATTCTTACAACACTCATATTCTAATGTCTATTGTTTTGTCCCTTCTATGAAAATAAGCAAAACATACATATTAGAAACTTACATGTTTGAACCACAGATGGTTCCATTTCCTACAAATCATTTCAGAATTTTAAAGAATTACAGGGTGTTGTGGCATCACTGACAATTGCCATACATACTTTAAAAAATTATTCTTTTCCTTTAGGTATTACATTTGACATTTCATAATCCCATATCTATGATCCCATCAGCATTCTAAATAGGTGTAATACATTTTAAGAAGGCATGGCTAAGTAAAACAGTGAAAACTACATGCTATATAAATATTGTTTCATTAATTTTCAATTAAGCATGATAAATGCTTTGGCTCTACACATAAATGTTTCCTCAATAAGTCAAAACACTAGATAATGTGTTTTTTCCCTATTGTGAATATAGCAGTTATTTTGTAAGCAAACAAATAGTCAAGATACCCATAAAGCGAAGTTAACAATTCAGCCTGTCGATTCCAAGTGTTATTTACATCATGAGGATTATTTATTATCGTTATTTGCCATAATGACTTACAATGTGGATCCTAACATATCTATAAATGTTTTCAACATTTTCATGAGTATCCACCCTATTTGATTGTTTTGATCTCTTCTGGAATCCCTGTATCTAATTGATATAGAAGACAAAGCATTGGCAACTTTGTTTCTCATACTGTATTCTGTTGCCAATTTGGCCTCCTATTTCTTCATGGTGAAGGGTGTAAAGAAGAAAGAAAGAGAACTCAATTTTGAAATTAAATGCATCAGATTAAAAAAAAACTAGATGAAACTTCAGAGGAAGTCTTTGTTTTTAATGCCTAGGAAAAAAATTAAAAAATATATATTTTTCTCAGTCAGAGGCAAGACTGTTATGGTTGCAACCCTGCCTTTTTAGAGTTCATCCTGGGAGCTAATGAAGCATTGTATATTGGTTTCAAATTCAAAGCATATGTAGTCACTGAGGCATTTTTATTTTATATAGCATGATTTCAAAAGAAGCCCCAAATGTGGTCATCTTAGAAAATGTAATTTGGTCGAGTACTAAAGAACTTTTTCCCAGACGACAAAAACCTTCTCCTTCGAGTTGCCTATGAGAACATGAACTGGCTGTGAAGTGCATTCACAACTCTGTGAAAAATGTACAGAAGCTGATGAAAATATATTAAAGGACTGGCATGTCAAGGCCATGAAGGGCTTTGGACAAATTTGGATAAATGTGTGCCGGTTTCACAGAATCAAAATCAGAAGTGAGTTAGAGGACAATGTACAGAGATGCTGAAGAGGATAATGCAATCCCAACAGCAAACTTCACTGCATTACACATCAAGAGCCATCTCCGAAGTCATTAACGCTGTTGCCGGGGGTGTCTGCCAAAGAGCCAGATGTCACTCTGCCACAACTTGGCATCTGATGGTTGTCATTTATAAGAGGGAATCGGGTGAGGACTGTAATTAGGTGTGTGCTGAATGGAACCCTTCCCTCTGACTCCATCAGGGGCTTTTTCTCATCCTAACCACCTAGAGAACAAAGCAGGGAAACTGATTTGCCCTTTGGACTCTCAGAAACTCATATGTTTTTGTTCCCTGGGGGAAATGCATAGCTTACAGATTTTGTTTGTTTTCCACACATAAAGCATTTACTGGACTCCTTGGAGATGCTCCTAGGACATGTGCTCCTAGGACATGCTCCTAGACCCCTAAAAGAATATACTCCAGTGGAAGATGCCCATGTGTGAACAGAGAAATTATAAACAGAGCCACCTAAGTGTTATGTTGGGGTTATGAGGATAAAAATGGTGGTGGGGGTGTGCAAAAAAAATTGAGGCAGGTCCCCTGTGGAAACCCATGGAAACAGCACACAGAGGAGATATTAAAGGATGAATAAGAATTTGGCAGGTGGGTGAAGAAGTAAAGCATTGGGCATTCTAACACGCAGACATGTATCCATGATATTATAGATGAAAAGTCCTGCCGGCTAGGTATGGTGGTGCATACCTGTAATCCTTGCAGCCCAGGAGGCTGAGGCAGGAGAATCATGAGTTCAAAGCCAGCCTCAGCAAAAAGTGAGACACTAAGCAACTCAGTGAGACTATGTCTCTAAATAAAAAACACAATAATCCTGGGGATGTGGCTCAGTGGTCAAGTGCCCCTGAGTTCAATTTATAATACCCCATCCCCCCCCAAAAAAAAAGAAAGAAAAAAAAAAAAAAAGAAAGAAAGAAAAGGTCTGCTGCCCTCTGGGAAGGGTGTGGATTTACACCTGTGGGAGTCTGAGGCCTCTAGACATTGTAGATGTGGGCAGATCAATTTGGAGAAAAGATGAAAAAGATACCTATTGAATCCTTCATTCATATATCTTTGAAGACTTGTTAGACTTAATAAACTAGTACCCCTAAGACCTTAACCATGATAGCAATATTTGACATTGAAGTGCTTCTCAAACACAGAGTTATCTTCTAATCCTTATCACAACTCTGTGAAACAGATTCTATTATTATTTTCACTTTACAAATAAAGAAAAGGAGAATTGGAAATGATAAGCAGAAGGCCCGAGTTCACCCAGTGGGCAGCCACTAAAGCAACGTGAATCCAGAAAGCAGGTAGAAAGCCTTGTTCCCAAACACTCTGCTGTGTGTGTTCCAGAGCTGTGTGTGTAACACGTACAGACTGTCATCCCATTGGCTGGGAAATTTCAGCTTCCTAAGTGGAGAGAATATTCCGAGCAAGTTGCCTTTAGAATCATTGATCCATTTTTGTGGAATAAATCTAGAAATGGTACCAAGAAATAGATTTTTTAAAAATTAATTAAGAAAGAAAATTACCTGTCCCATCCGGTTCCCAGTGTCCTCATTAGACACTGGACTCCCTGGAGGCAATTCCTAGACTGAAAGGGCTTTTTTGAGCTTGTAAAATATATTCAATAATATAGCACAGATACTCATGTTACAAGTTCAAATAATAGGATATAAAACTGCATGTACAGTATGATTATGAAATTTTTAACAGGGCAAACATGAATCAGAAACACATGCAAACTCTATCAAAATAATGATAAAGATTGGCTGAAATCTAAGATTATAATTGGTTTTTGAAAATCTTCACATTTATCTTTCATTAATAGATAGAACTCACACAATCAGAAAATACAAAACACTAACAAATGGAGAATGCCTTTGAGAAAAGGCACTTCAAGGTCAGAAGGTGCACCCTTTGAAAGCATCCTGGGCAGCAGTTCCAAACTCAGCTGGGAAGGATCAGGCCTCCGAGATACTGGTGACATGGATGTCAACAAGAGCAGCACACAGGTGGCCAGATCCTTCTGCATTTTAAAACTTCAAGACTATCCAGTTAGTCTTCAGAAGCCCAAATCCCTTCCGAATACCCTGGGAATCTTTCCAAACTTGCCTCCACCTCGGAGCAGAAGCTGTAGGGGCTATTCCTAGCATCAAGTTCAGGCTCCGAGTCCACAGCCAGAGTGAGCCCAGTCCTTTCTTATGGCATTAAGAATGAGAAAACCATTTCTGGAGGACCTGAGCAGTGCACCTTATAATTAAAAGGCCAGTTTTTGAATTGCTTGAATTGGGGTTTTTAATATCCATTTTCAATTCATTCTTCTTTTTTTATGTGAGCCATGTTCTATACTTCCTGTGAGTCCAATTTTGAAGCACCTGGATTAAGAGAAATTTGCCCAGCATGTTAGATATAAACAAAAGAGAGACAATAATACTAGACTCTCAACCCATTGTGGCTATAATAATTGTAGGAAAAGCTTTGTATGCAGTTTTCTCTGTGTATTATACCAGGTACCGGAGGTGAAAAGGACAGAGTAAAGACACTTCTGCCACAGGATTTAATTGGAGCAATGGACTTCTTACTGTTAAAACATCTGCACACATTTTGTTAAATTAAATGTGGGTTTAACATAAGGTTTCCATCCTGGTAGCATTCACTAGGGGAGGTGAGAGGCAACTCCTCTGCCTCCTGGCCTCAGAAGACTCTGGTAAACTAAACCAGTGACAGAGTCTGCATGTCATTTACTCTTCAAGCAGTATAAGTAGCAGTAGATGTGGAGAAAAGTAGGTCCAGCCCTGACATTTAGGGTTCCAAGGCAAACAGTGAATACTGTCTGAAGTCGGGCTTTAAAAAATGGAAGTATGACATGAATGTGAATGGATAGCTTTATCAGTGGGTCAGGTATTTCTTGGTTGCAGAGGTAGCTCCATCCCAAAGTGCATTAACCTGTTTTGCATTACTATAATGAAGCACCTGAGTCTGGAGCTTCAGAGCCTACATCCAGTGGTAGTCTTCTTTCTGGGTGAGTCAAGGCAGCACAGGGCATCCCAAAGCAAAGAGAAAAGAAATATGTGTCTGTCTCTTTTGGTTTCTGTCGGATTCCAACCTGTAAGTTCCTCAGAAAGATTTTTTTCCTGATCACACTACATAAACCTGGTTTCTGATTTACTTCCTAAGTAACTTGTAATTCTTTTTTAAATATATATTTGTCTGTTTTTTTATAATGAAAATATAAGTTCCTGAGTGGAGGAACCATGTCTGCCTTATTCTTTTTTTGTGTGTCTTTTATTTCTGGCATGATGAGAATGAATATATGAGGGAATATTTATTAACTGAGTATATATGCAAATAAATCAGGAGAAAAGTTGGAGATAAAATACCTCCTCTGAAATTCATCTTCTGACTGTGCCACATGAAGTTATAGTAGACTTTTCTCCCTGCTGTTTTCTCTTCTTGACATCATCGTCACTGTTAATATCAGCTCCCACTCGGCCAGTGCATGCCGTCAGTGTCAACTCCAGGGATCAGGCATACTTAGAGATGTAAGGCATGTTTTCTTTCCTGATAATAGCACCAACATGTAAATGATACATGAGATTAAAAAAAAAAAAAAAAAGTAGCCACAGAAGATGAAAGCTTCCAGGAGACCTTCCTGAGGGCTGCTTTGGGGACTCGGGATCAACATTGAAGGGGGAATTAGAAAACACAAAGGAGAGGAAAGAACAATCAAGATAAGAAAATGAAAGATTGAAGAGTAACCGGAACATGGGGGAAAGAATAACATTTATAATGGAGTGGATTTGACAGTAAATGTCTGGGTGATTCTGATCTAATATGTGTTTGGTGCAATTTATATATTCATTAATAACACCCTCATTGTAAAATATCTTTGTTGAATCTTGAATGATAATTGCGCTATTCATCTGTATCGCAAATCTGTTTTTCTTTCCAATAAGATCACAAATATAAAGAGGTGCTTTTTGTCCTATTCATCTTTGTACCTGTAGAATTTCAGATTATCCAAGTCAGAAACCACTCCAGTCCCCTTTAGCTATGGCTTCTGCCTGAGAATGATGCCTCTCTATGGTATACCTATTAAAGGATCATCGAGCCTCTTAATACACTTTTCAGAAGGATTCTCATGAGGTAGCTTCTTTCAATATCAAATAGCTTTTTTATGGTAGCAAATTCTTAAATTTCTTTCCTTGTCAACTTTTCATCACTAATCCTAGTTAAGTCCTCTGGAATTATACAGAACAAAAAATTAATCCTTTCCTGCAAAATAGTCCATTGCATATTTGAAGGTAGAATTATTTTTGCTTTTGTCTGTTATTCTTTGGCTAAATATTACTATTTTCACTAGTTGTTTCTTTGATATTAGACTCATGTTCAAATACATCCATTTTCTCAAACAATTGAATAATTATTTAAGGTCCATGACAGCATGGGCCCTTTTTTATTCACACTACATTTATCTCTCTTATAACTATAACTAATATGTAATAGGCAATAAAAATATTTGTTAAAGAAATAAATGAAGGATTTGGAGTATAAGCTTAAACCAGTGCAATAAAGCAGGAAAAAGATGTAGCAATCACCCAGTAGAAAAGCAAGTGAAACTCTACACTAACAATCAGCATCCCCACCCCTGTAGAAAGTGAATAGAATATCTACACAGTATTAGAAATAACAAGTGAGCTTAGCAATGTTGTAGACTACAAGATCAGCTACACAAAACCCAATTGTATTTCTGTATTCTAGCAGGCAACAATAGAAACTTAAAATTTAAAAGATCATTCCTAATGACACCCAACAATGTAAAAACTTTAGGAATAAATATGACAAAAGCTAGTTAAAACGTGCAAACTAAAAACAATGAGATATTATTTACCGAAGTTAAAGAAAACCTAAATGTTTATAGGTTAGAAGGACATATTATTCAAATGTCCATTTTGTTTAAATTAATGTACAGATTCAAAGTTATCACAATCAAAATTCTTATTGCTTATTTATTTATTTAATTCTAAAAGTCTTGTGGAAATGCAGAAGAGCTACAGCAGCCCAAGCAACTCTGAAGAATAAAATAGCAATGACTGAATTCAAGATGTATAAAAAAAACAGAATAAATCTGGTTATCAAGACAACATGGAAGTGGCTTAAATATAAATAAGAAGAGCAAAAGAACAGAAGAGAAAGAACCGTATAGACCCATACAGATATGGAGAGCAACAAAGATAAATTCAATGGGTGGGGATAGTTGTATTTTTTTTAACCAATTTTACAATTCATACTTTGAATCATAAACAAAGAATGTTCTAAATGGATTATATACTTAAATATAAAAGTTTAAAGAATTAAAACAGACGGGGAAAGAAATCATTGTGACCTCAGGTTAATATGCTTTCAGAGGTTAAAAGCCAAAAAAATCATTCTCCCTCCCCAAAATAAAAACCTTGATAAATTGGATTTCATCAAAATTTGCAAAATTCCTACTCTTTGGAAGATAATGTAAAGAAAATGAAACAGTAAGACACAGATTGGTAGAAAGCATTTGTGAATCACATGTCCAACAAAGAGATTGTCTTCATAGTACACAATATACAAGGATAAGAAAACAAATAATCCAATGAATATGGACAAAAATTTGAAATAACATTTCACCAAAGAAACACTAATAGCAGGTGAGCATATAAGAGATTCTCAATGTCATCGGTCATTAGAAAAGCATAAATAAAATCCATATTGAGATATTTCAACAAATCCATTCAAATAGATAAAATTAATAGACAGATCATAGCAAGTATTGGTGGGAATAAGGAGGAACTGGAATCCTCAACTTTACTGTATGAACATAAAATGTTAGAACCACTTTGAAATACAGCTTTTCAGTTTCTTAACCATGCACCTGCTATATTATCCAACAGAAATTATAGCATAGATTTTTTACAAAGATTATGCTTTGTGAATGAATATTTATAAGGACATAATTTGTAATGACCCCCAACTAGAAATAATTCAAATATCTACTAATTGGTAAATAAGTAAAATAAATTGTAATATATCCATACACTGGAACAGTATTATGAAATAAGAATAAATTATTAGCACACAAAACAACACCAGTGAATCTCAAAATAATTATACTTACTGAAAAAACTGAGAGGAAAGAAACAGAGTATATTCTATGAATGTTTGTTTTTATAGAATTCTGGAAAATAGAAATCCAAAATAAGGACAGAAAACAGATGACTAGTTGGAATACGAATGATGGTAACCCCGAGGGGCAAAAGGGAAGGTCCAAGGAAACTTACTTAGGAGATAAGGAATCAATGTTGGGTAAAGAATAGAGTTTCTATGCTGATGAAGTTATTCAGGCTCCACGCTCTGCATTTATAGGCACTTATATGCAAAGGGATTCAGGAGGGACTGGGAGGAAACACAATTTCTGTTCTCTGTTAAGCTTCTGCCATATTCACCTATGTCTGATGGATGGGCAGGGCAGAAAAGGGACCAAGATTTCTGGAAAGATAATGAGAAATCATTGAAGTGGAATTTGTTAAAAGGGAAAAAGGAGTCTCTTTGCCAAATACCACAATGGAAGGGATAACAGAGCTTGTGCTTAATCCAGCCATCCTGAAGATAGGCAGACTCTCTGAAGACAGAATGGACTGTCTCGCCACATTCTGTACACTTTCATGGACCAGCAACTTTAATGCAACCTATGCCCTACTGAATACAACAGAGGAATCAGTTTGCTTCTCTATTCACAAAGAACCACTACAGCAATCAAGTATCCAGGGTTGGGCACCAGAGTCCTGTTTCTTGGTATCAGATGTGGTGGATTTCCATCTCTATTGATAGAGCCAGTAGTGATTTATAGATAATGCCAGCATCCTTGGAGATTCTTCAAAATAATTAAGGTGTGAATTTGCCTCAGGCAAGTACGTGATGTTCTGTAATAAAAAGAGCTAGGTATTAATTTTAACAAAACTACATTTGTACTTATTGGAGGTAAAACTGAGAAACTCAAGTTGCAAATAAGAAAAGGAAACTGAAGATATATTTCTATACTATCTCATTAGAGTAGTACCACATTTCCCAACCTAATGGAAACTTTATTTTTCTTAGCCAAGTAGCACTAAACACAGTTTATCGTTTATCATCATAACCTTGAAACATTTCTCTACTGACTCCTATGATACTCCATGATCCGTTTTTCCTACCTTTCCACTTACTCATCTCCATCCATTTTCTTCAAAACAATTTTTTTCCAACCCAACATTCTACCCTGAACTCTATATTTTTATATCCAGATCTCTGCCTCATATTTCTGCTTAGAAATTTCCTGATACTTCATATTTTATTTATTATTTTCCTTCCTAGCCTCTTTTTCCTTCAGTCTTTACCACTCTGCTAGTAAGTATCCCAACTAGGAATGAGCTGGAGACCTTGGGAATAATCCTTGATTTCTCTAGTCCATCAATCTAGAAACCCTATGAAATAAGCAAGTGAGTTCATTGCACTTGAATTATTCTCAGTGAATCCATTATGGTTCTTACAGCTCCCTCTTAAAAACTCCTTCTTAAAAACTTAAAACCACCAATTTAAGAATCAATTCTAGGAAAATTACTGGGAATTGTTGTAAAGTGTTCTGATATATACAAGTAGTTAGCCTCTCATTTCTTTTTTTCCCCCTCATTTCCCTACCTACCCCCACTGAAGCATTAAAGTTTTTATTTAGTTACATCATTTCTCACAAATATGAATGTGTAGCATCACTTATATTGGATTTTGAGCCATTTGTGAGCTCCTGGTGTATTTTCTTTTATCTTCTTCCCCGCATTTGTAGCCTTAATAAACCTGGCTACCCAGGCCTATAGCTATGTTCCCAGAGGAAGCAGTACCATTAGTCAATGTGGCCCCCTGGGGAGTGAACCAGTGTAGATGGGATTAAATTGAAGCAATAGGAGGTTGAGGCTCAACACTAAGAGTAACTTGTCAAGAGTAGATCACTTAGACATAGAAGAGTTTCCCTTGAGAATATGGAAATATCTCCATTGTAAGTTTTTAACATGGTAAAGGCAAGTTCAACAAGGGTCTCCATCTCAGAGTGGACAATCCAATACCCTCCCCTTCATCATAAATGAGAGTTGAGAGAGGAATTCCATTCTGCTTGGGCAGGAGATTTAATACCTTGTAGGGGAAGAAAACATTTCATGGTTCTCTCTTTATAAAATCTCCCCTTCTGTTCTTCTTCAGCATCAACCTGTGACTCTGGAGAAGAAGGCTGAGAACCAGTTATCACTAATGAGGAAACCCATATCTCTCTTGAATTTTGGATTAGGCATTTGTTTTGAAAGGATGAGTTTGGAGCTATTAGTGCATGACTATTTTATAAAGCCTAGTGGAGTCATCTGTACACACTTAGCACTTAGTTTTTGTTGATATTGCTGTTAAATGGAGTTATTTCTCTAATAAGTGAAATGATGAAATCAAATCTTTTTCCCCCAAAGGCTGAGGCATCATACATTCCTCTAGCAGAATGGTAATTTCTATCAACCCAGGGATTTGTAAATAGAGAAGAGATTCCTATGTGCAAGGAGACAGAGCTCCATAGCATTTGTAGTAGGCCAAGTGGGCAATACAAACTTATTTTATCAATTATACCCAACAAGTCCCATCTTCATTGGTTGGAGGTCATGTGAAAATTAGATCAATCAACTGCATTCTTTACTGTGTGAGGTTTTATCTTTTTTAAAACTCAATTCTTAATTTTGTATCCATTCTAATGACACACGTCATCATTTTTGGAGGATAATCACATTATTTTTAGAATAATGAATATATGGGTCTAACATAAACAAATTACCATGTTTAATAAACTTCAAAAAATAGTGCAATTCCCTAGCCTTTCCTGACTCTACCTTTGGATTTGAAGTGAAATTCACTGGGGAAGGTAATGGGGAAGAAACAGAGCCCCTTTTCATAAATATTATAGAAGGAGAATGGCTGTGAAGTAAGGTTACACATAGGTTGCCTGTGTGCAGATGTATTTTGTTTGGTCCACATAATGCTGTCAAGACATTTAATGGAGAAGTTTGGTTCTATAGGTAATAGCTCCAGAGACTGAATTCTCCTTTGAAAGTTTTTGATAATCTACCTCTAACAATAGAGGCTTGATTGTTCAAGTGGATTTTTACAAAGACAGAATTATAAAATAATACTACAGATATTGAGCTTGTTGCAACACAACCTTGGGTTCTCTATCACCATCTGTAGTTTCTCCATTTTGTATTTTACAGTATCTTTCTATCTATTTTATCTATTTTATCTATATTATCTATTTCTTTCTTTATTTCTATCTATTTTATCTATATTTATTTATTTATTATTTTTATTTATTTTTAATTATTTATTATTTATTTATTATTTCTATTTATTTCAATCTATTTTATCTATATTATCTATTTCTTTCTATCTATTCTAATTGCTTGGTTTTGTACACCCTAAATCTTAGTTATTTTCCCTCAAACAAGCTGATGACCAACCCTCTTCTTGATTAAAAAAACAATGGCATCTTCGTGAGTTTACTCAACATTCCTCTTTACTGCTGCGTCACTTCTGTTTAAGATTCTCTATCCATGCTTAGAATCCTTCTATCAGCTTTGTTTTCTCTATGATTATTATTTGCCTTGTCACATATTATTCATTGATTAATATATTAAGAGTTTCAAAAGAAAGCATGGATGCCTCTCTATTGGTGTGAGTTTCATCAGTTGCCAGGTTTTATATCTTTATGGCTAAGAAAGACAACCTCAGTGTCTTACAGTGGAGAAGATTTTAAAAACCACTAATTTATACTATAATTAGAAAGTACTTATAAAGAAGAATTATCAAGTACTTATGAGAATACAGAAGGACAGTTGGGGGGTTAATTCTGTACAGTGTGTGCAATGTACAGAGCCAGATCTGGGGATGAGAGACACAGGGGAGCCTTGAACATGAGGTAACTTGAGTAATTTTACTGATAAAATTTAATTTTAGGGCCTGGAACTTGCATGCGTCTCTTCTAGTTTGTTCCTATGGTCATATGTTTTTGTACTATTTACTATTTGCCTTTTAAAAGCATTACTATTTCAGATGTTTTTCTCTTTCTACTCCAACATCCCCTCCAACATGAAGGTGACCATGAAGAGGCCGCAGGATTTGGGGAGAGACAATTAGGAAATAGCTGACTTAGAGAGATGTGGGTGAGTGATGGTCATTTCTGTGTTCTGCAGTCACATCCACGTGAGGTTAGGCTACAGCCAGTCATCACAAGTCAGGCATAGGTTCCAGGAGCACTCCTGTCCTCTCCCATACTGCATTAGCTTGCCCAGGGTTGGGACACAAAGGTACAGGCCTAGAAGTCACATCTTGCTATGAATGTTTCCTTCAACACCTTATACTATGAGAATGTGGGCACAGGGAGAGAGAAACAAGATTTTAAATATTCAAAGGCAGATGTTAATCTATGAAATGTTATCCTAGTTACTTTATGTATAAAGTTATAAACAAAGGAATATTTGATCTCATTAATGAGAGCTCAAGATGAAAGTTCTCTCTTCCCAAGAACATATTCAAAAATGCTTTACATTTTAGAACTTACATATACATACATAAGTTCTCTCTATTAATATGTTTTATGTGTGTGTGTATGTGTGTTCTAAAGTAGTTTTTAGTAATGTTTTCTCAAATTTGACAATATTTATAAAACTGGAATAGTTTATAAAAAATAAAAGGCAAAATTTAAATGAACTTTTTCTAAACTATCAAATGAAATATTATTTATCCATGCTATAGGAAAAATAAACTTGTATTTTCTCTACTGAAAATGAGAAGACAATACTGTTTTCAAATGAAGAAATAAAGAATATGTGGGGAAAAAAACTTTGGGAAAATCATATGATAGCCCTGTGTCAGAAGGTTAATTAATAAAAACATGCATTTTTTTCTGATTTCATAAACTGTGATTTTATTAACTTTTAAAATATATATCATTTTGTAGCATTTAAAGTTGAATGCACATGTCATTGAGGGTCCCCTCAAATTGAGCAAACGAGTTAGAATAAATCTAGGAAAGTTCAGTAAAGGGACAATTTTTTAATGTAGGAAGCATGTAGGAGAACTTCATAAGGGATAGAACATCATTTTTATTACTTACCTTCCACTAGCCTTGAACTTGAGGGAGTGAGGTGAGACAGTAGTTACCTGGGACCTGAAGAGCCTGGAGAGTCGTTTTGTACCTTGAGAAATGCCTACAGACCAAGGTAGGTGAGCATGGTTGGGGTTGGCGGGATTCATAGGCAAACCCTCAGTTGTTCTCCTCTCTCATGTTCCTGCCTTAGTCTCTCGTCCTCACCACAGGACAGCATTCACATACCACAAGAGGTGGTCCACTTACATCAGAACACAAGAGACAGAGTGCAAGGTAGGACAGTATAAAATGGGTCTAGACATGCAGACAAAAAATGTCTGTTTCTATCATAAATATGAGCATATGTATGTATACATGCACATGTGGTGTAATATTACACAGGTGGGTATATATGTCTATGATATATGCATGGTATGTATTAATGAAATTGTACTTTGTTCCCTATTTTCTAATCTGTTTAATTTATTCTCTAATAGATAATAAACTGTAAATTCTTCTCTGTCTTGTGACTTTATTTTAATGCAATGGATTTTAATAGCATTATATAGTTCTATGGTCTGTGGTGGATATATTGGCACTTGTTTAGTTTACCTCGAACATGTAAAAAACATCTGTAAAAAAACCTGCAAAAAGACCTGTAAAAAAATCTTTATACATAATTTTTTAAATTATTAAAATAAATATTCCTTAAAATAAATTTGAAGAAAATGTGATTGCAGGACCAAAAGGGATCTTTTCACCAATGTGCCCTCCTGAAAGCCTGAGCCTGTTTACATTGCTTCCATCCAAGTGAGTGCACATTTCCCCCACATTCTTACCAAATTACCTTACAAAATATCTTGAAAGACCAGACTATGAGTCGGCTTTCCTACCATTTCTCACCCCTGAATGTTAGTAATCTGAAACTCTTTTCTTGGCAGTGAGCAATGACTTCCCAATTTTGAATCCCAATGGCTATTTATCATTCTTATCATTGACCTTACAGTATTTGATATTATTGACCTCGAGGTCCTATTTGAAAAATCTCCTTTCTCTTTGGTCCTGTGATACACTCAATGCTAATTTGAATGCTCTCTTTCTGCTCTGTCTTCCTTTTTTGGTTTTTCCTCTGCTGCTTAGTATAACACATGGCTATCCACTCAGACCTCTGTCCACTATGCATTCTGGCAGAGTCCAACACACTGGCCATGCCTCTGACCTTTGTCTCTTCCTCTTCCCATGCTCCCACTCACTCTCATTTATTAACCATTATTATTTTTAATGGACCATCAACAGCCTCATAATGGATCCCCCTACATGTAGTTCTAGCTATATCTTCCTAAAGCATTATCTAGCTTAGGACAGTCTCCTAATCCACATCTTCCAGCGTCCTCTATTCCCATTCCTTACCAAATGAACTACGAGCTGGCATTTGGTATCCCTCTTCCACCATGTCTGAACATACAGCCTACATTTTCTATTCTTTTCTACCCACATGTAATTCTTTTCCTTATTTCTGTTCTTCAAAATTCTACCTTTCATTAAGTCCTGACTCAAAGTACCTCCTATAGGAATCTCTCTAATCACTTCCATTAAAAATGACCTCTGTCTTCCAGAGTCTATAATTCAGGCTTTTTTTTCTATTTGATACTGTAACCGGCGTGGGAGGCTTTAACCTCTACTAGATTATAAAATGATTAAAAGCAGAATCAGGTATTGTTCATCTTCCTCCCAGCACCCAGCATAGAATTTTATTGCCAGTAGGTGATTAATAAATATTAATTAAGTAGCTGAGCCAGCCTGAGAACAATTCTACTGAACCTTTGAGTTTAAGAACAGTCAGAGAAAATGCAGTAATGGTCCACTGGTCATTGCAACTAGCTCATCTCTACTCTCAGGTTTTATGAAGTATCCAATTTTAAATGTACAAAAATAATTTTATGTCTTTGATAAAGCCCTGAATATGTCCAATATGTATTTATTGGCCAGCCCTAAATTCCAAAAACTGCAACAATATTTTTGCTTCACTTCCTAAGGTCTAACAGCTTACTCACATTCAGACAAGTGAACAATTCAAAACTTGTCTTTGATGGAGCAGAGCAATGCATGACTCTTGCAAAGTCAGGGTAGAGTATTTCCGGTTTTGCCCAAAGGAGACAAACTCTATTCTCCCTTTTCTTACGATAACGTTTCAATGGGCCAACTTAAAAAAAAAAAGAATCATGAAAGCATTTATTAGTCCTGGGATCAAAAGCAGGAAAAACAAGGAAAGCCTCTGCCATTCAGGAACAACAAAGCCATTCCCCTAAGTTCACAGAAGAAGAAGAGGAGGTGGCACAATGTGGAAGGCAAGCTTGGGGCTTCTGTTGTGCTTCTGAACTCTGTGCACACTGCTCCTTTAGCTCTGTGTGTGCCTTTATTTTCTTGTATGACTTCACACCTGTCATTTCACTGATATGAGCATGTCATGTGGAGTACTCCACCTCCCACCCTCTACTCCTACCGCACAAGCTAGAGCAGACCAATTGTTAATGCTCTGAGATTTTCCCAGTCTGGGCCACACTCCCATGCAATGAGATATATCCTTGGTGAGGTTTGTACAGCACCTCTCCCAAGCATGGAGAGGTTGCACAACCCTGCAGTGAACAATAAGGCAGCAGGAGGCAGCACCAACAAGCCACATCTAACATGTTCAGGAAAAACAAAATTAAGCAGCAAAACTCTTTAGAGCCAGAGAGGTTTTCAAGAGTCCTCCCAGGTAATGTAAGCAGCTGCTTTCTCACAGCTCTCACAAGGGCGTGCCACTGGGGCCAAAGGAGAAAACCCTCCGGCCCTGGGAGAAGCAGCTGAACTGCAATGGGGGCCAAATCCATTTATTTTCATGTCTCAATGAAAATACCAGGTAGTTTGTAAATCATGCACGCTCTGATCATGTTCTTTTTAAGAATACACAGCAGATTTTCTCACTCTGGGAACAGCCAATTTATTCACATAAGGGAGACATTTGATCAGCCTTCCTGAACAGGGATTCTTAGATGAATGTGGCTGCTTGGCTTCTTACTAAATTAGGAATTGCAGAAAAAGTGTGACCAGAGACAGGGTGTTGCAAAGGTACGGAAATCATCCCGTGGAAAAAGTGGCCTGTGTCCTACAACTATGCAGGTGAGAAATGACATTCATGTCTGGCCAGTTTTAATTTCTGAGCATAGTTTACAATCTTCGGTTCAACCATATTCAGTCACATGTCGACCCCCAATTAAACCTCGGCTTGTAAGGCCCCCATAGTGCTAACACAGGGAAATCGCATTCTCCACAGTGCGGTCTGGAGCAGCACGGAATGGTAATTTTGTATTTCATCTTGTTTGTTTGCCTGCATTTTAATGTATTTTCTAATATGACCACCTGATCCAGGAGCAAACCCACATTGTTCTTCCTGATAAGCCCAGGGGAAAAAAAATTCCTCTTAGGCATTTTTTTTTTTTTTTTTTTTTACAAAGGGACTTATCTCTTTAAGTTTGCTGAGTTTCTGAGTGGGTGGAATAGGTTATGCTTTGCATTTCAAGAAACAGAAAGAAATGCCACCAACAACACAGAATTTAAATAGTGGCATAGCTGCAGCTCAAAGTGTGCTCTTCAAAGACAATGTAAGATTTGACCCTCACCTAAGATGTGTGTCCTTATGACTGTTAATTGGGTCCTAAAGCCATTATTTTAAAATAGCCATCAACAATGCATACTTACTTAGGAGCTAAGATGGGCTTGAGCTGCTAAAGGAGGGGTTAGGCAGTGTTACCTTGTGTACCTGAGAACATAAAGGACTTTTAAAATTGTTCAAAGGTTTCTTAGGTACTGAGAAAGTTTATATAGTGTAGAAATTAAGAGTCTAGGCTATTAGAAGACAGATGTGGTTCAAATCCAGGCTCCATCTCTTGGGCAGGTTACTGAACCTCTCCATGTCTCAATTTCTACCTGTTTGAATTGGGGGTAATAGGAACCTTATAGAATTGGCAGGAGAAGCAAATGAGAGAAGTCATTTTAAGAGCTTCTCACTGGTACCCTGCATGAAAAGTGCACATAAATGTATATTTTTCTTACAATTAGATTTCAAATAAACATTATTGTGTGCCTAAAATCTATCATCAATGTGCTGACCCTTGTCTTCAAACACCTCACACCTAGGATTAGCAGGATGTCTTCTGATCTTATGGCCAAAGATTTTATGGTGAGATCTCCTTCAGCCTTCTCAGTTTCTTTACAGACTACCCTTCCTTTATTGTTTCTCTCACCTAAGATCCTCTGTAGGATCTCTGACTATTATTTCCTCAGCCCCTAATACTTGTAACCTTGAGTGACTGCTTACCTTTAATCTGAGCCCTTCTTTGCCAACAAGAGTATAAGCTCGTCAAGAGCAGATAACATATCTGCACACAGTCCCCTAAAGTTTATTGGATGAATTTTCTTAAGTTAGAGGTGGATAGGAACCTGGGAAAATTAGTGTGTTACTGCAAATAACTTCCTGAGCTTACAGAAACATTTTAAAGCCTACACACCTTCCACACTCACAGCCCTGTTCCAGCCTTGGAAGGACTCAGACACCTACAGAGATTAGTAGATTAGAAAGACATTCAGCTCTTCACAATTGCACTTTAAGCCTCTTCACAAAAGGTCTCTTTTGTGCATGAAAAAAAAAAAAGAATTAGCTAAAAAATATTAATTTAAAAATTTCAGGCAAAGACACAATGAACTGACACATAAAATTCCTTTTAGCCCTAGCATGTGTAAGGTCCTACATTCAATCTCTAATACCACACACAAACACACACACACACACACACACACACACACACAAATCATTGTACCTATCAATCATTCAATCTTCTGTCAGGAGTCTCCTTTTGGAATTCATGCAAGAATAAAGCAAATCTAAGAGCACCCTTTTCTTTTACACCATTCTGATCGACTTAATGAGAAAGCCAGTTGGCCATAAATATAACTAGGGCTCCGATTAATACAGCGTGGGTTGTTGCTCTGAGCAGTTGACATGTAGCTTTCTGCACCTACACACGACTGCCGGATCTCGCTTTCATTACTGTGCTGCTTGCACAATCATTGGGAAACAACCGCAGCCTAGTGGGTGACCGACTGAATGCCAGGGGTGAGGAGTGCATTTCCAGTGTATTCACCACTGTTTTCTTTAATGATTTTTCAAATGAATATGGTCTCTGTCCTTCCATTCTTTAGATGTATATGTTGGGCTCCACTGGCTTCAAAGCTAATGGTAAAATATGCACTATGCAGCAGTGCTCTGTCGAGATTTGAATCATTATTTGTCCTCTTCCGCTGGACAGACTGTAGGGTTAAATAGCTGGGTTTTTTTGAAACAAAAGATTTATACTCCATTTTCTTTGTACTATCCATCCACGCCTCCTGTAATAGGAGCCGGTTGGAAAGCTCTGCGTCTGGGTTGTCATTTCTCTTGCGCAGTATATATTAGAGTCCAAACGACCTCTACACCATCAAGGTTCCACAAACCTTAAATTTAAGCTACCTGCTCCACCAAAGTATCTAAAACAATAACTTTTTTATGTTGCAACAAACATTACATTTAATGAGTACAGTGCACATGTAATGATACAGTGAATCAGTGTGAAGCCTCAAATAATGATTTCTGTTGGCACTATAAAAGGAATGTAATTTTTCTTGTTGAAATACCATTTTTCAGTTACTGCATGAGTGATGTGGTAATTATCCCCTACACCTGGGATTTAAATCCAATCCTACAAGCCCATTTTCTGTTTGCAAGCTGTCAGGCTGATGCATAGGCTTTGTTCTTATCTGGCAGTAGGCAAGGAATCGGTAATTCAGAAACAACAAAGCCACTGATGGGTCATCATGTAATCTGCACTGAAAATTGCAATCTGTAATGAGATTGGAAACGCAGATGAGGTGACTAAAATTGATTACCTACCATATCTGAAAATTTCAATTTTATTGCACAAATATGATCAAACTAGTCCTTAAGTTTGGGGATTAGTTGAGAAAGAATAAAGATTACTTTTAAATTAGGTGAATGCAGATAAGTTATTTAAATGTAAATTATTTGCTTTATAGCAATATGCTTGGTCTGCAGGGTGATTCATATGGCCACATATTTTAAGTTCCCTGATGGCATCATTTCTGCGTGGGAGTTCCAATTAGAGATGACATATACACTTTCAACTCTTAAAGGTAGTACTGCAAATCAGACCATGGATGAAACTCATACCAATCCCTAGGCCATAAAATTTCACCTTTCATATGCTTATTATGGAAAAAAAATTCACCTAGAAGTCTTGGGAGCCTCAAAAGCAAGCAACAAACTGTGCTTAGAATATTTCCAAACACCTCCCTCCCTCCCCCAATCCCACACACTATCTCCCAAAGGGTCAGCATTTCTGGTTTGAGCTCAGGAGTCAAGATGACAGGCTTACAATCCTCTGCTTCCAGTGGGAACCATAGACTGGACCTCATATACTCTTAAAGCTATAAGAGATATTGGTGCTATGGTGGTTCAGCTTCTCAGCCACTATAAACCTTTTTCCATTTCTTGTCAGTAGCACACAATAATAAACTCTGAGCACTGAAAATGTAGTAGAGGATAGTGATATTGCAACAAAAGGTATGCGCAATAAGGAATCACCAATATAACCTTTCCAAAACTAAATGGCAATATGCTCGTATAATATAATGCTAACAAAATATTTTACTTCATAGACTAGCTCCCAGAAAGTATCCATTAGGGTGGTCAGAAAGAGCCTGTGAGATTGATTTCTACTTGTGGGAACATCTTCCAGGAAAAATACATACCTCCAAGGCTCAATGTTCCTTGTCTCTGGGTACCCAAAGTAAAAAAAAAAAAAAAAAAATGTTTTCACCCTGTGCAAAAGTGGAAGAAAAATGTTTGAAAGTTGTATTAGTAGGTTACGAAAGGAAATTTCCCCTCTAATCTTCAAATTATCAGAGGATGCTCATATTAAGCATAGTTGAAGAGATGGAGAACATATTAGTGAAGCACTTGGTCCCATGATCTAAGCTGTCCTTCAGTGTGCATTTCACATGCCGAAGTGCCTTTAGAGTGTCATGGGTTTCTTGCCATACAGCATTCTTGGGCCTATTTTCATAAACTGGCCCTGTTCAGCAGGAGATTATTAGGGAAACTCTCTTTCTCTTAATCCTCTTCTTTCTCTATCATCGTCATTATCATCGTTCTGTTTTGGTCTTATTACATTCTGACTTTCCAAATCAGTCCTTCTGAGATCCAGAGAGAGCCTAGTGGCAGGTGATGCAAGAAATAGTCATTGGCACTGATTTATGAGTTCCAGGATAATGACCTAAACTTCATTGGCCCAAATTAACATTTGCTAGGCTTTATGTACCTAGCAAAATTTTTAAAAATAAAATCTTTATTTTAACCATCATGCACATCCTTCTTCCAAAAGAGAAAAAAAAGTGAGGAAGGAGTTGTTTGTTCATTTGTTAGACTATAAAAAGGTTTATATTCAGAGCACTATTTACATTCATGGAATTGTTTTCTATTGTAAATCATTTCTTATGCGGTGAGCTCTCTTTCTCTTTTATATCCAGTCTTCTTTCCCAAAGATCTCAATATTCCCTTCAGTGAAGAAGAGCTATGATGCTCCTCTTTCCTAGCCTTCATCCCACACGTAAGCACTGAAGCAAAGAGGATGTATGCTGCTCCCTGCTGTCACATTTCCCAGCTTTATTTCCACCGAAGCAAATCTGACACCCAGCCCCTTTCCCAATAAAACTTCTTTCTTAATGAACCCAGATCCACGCCACACCAGTCTCTAACCTAAAGGGTTGCAGGGTCTCTCTGCTTCCCATCATGCATCTCCAAAATTTATTTTCCATAAAGCTGTCGATTACCCTTTTGAAACACAGACCTGATAATATCACTCTTGTGTTTAAACCCTTCCAATGCCTTCATGTCACACTGAAAATAAAATCCAAACACCTTAAACTAGCCTACAATTTTACAGACTCTTCCAACCTCACATCATATAATTCTCAGCCTTGCTCCCTGCACTCTAGCTAGGCTTGACATCTATTTGTAAATGTAAGAGTTGACCTTCTGGTCAGTCAGATCACAGCCAATTATCTCTTACTCAGAGAGGCCTTTCTTCCCCCCACCCCTTAACCCAATCTACAATATGTACTCAGTCGCTTTCTATGTGAACATTCTCTTCAAATTTCTTAAAAGCAACTATCATTTCTGGTACTTCTTTTGTTTGTTAGCATTTTACTATTATTATATTATTTCTTATCTCCTTTGACTCTTAAATTTACTGGGACCTAGCTTGTCTTTGTTTTGGCACCAGGGATTGAACCCATCAGTGCTTTACCACTAAGCCATGTCCCAAGCCCTTTTCATTTTTGGTTTTGCGACAAGGTCTCACTAAGTTCCTTAGGACATTGCTAAATTTCTGAGGCTAGTTTAACCCCCTTAGTCACTGTGATTATAGGCATGTACCACTGTGCCTAGCTGACCTCTGAAACCCAAGCTTTGGAAATCCCTTACTACCTGGTACCCACTTAATAAAGATGTTTGAATAAATATCACCACTTATTTTGTTCAGTCCCTTTTTCATTTCATTTTTTTCAATAATTTTCCCATATGCATACTGATACTGTTCATAACTCTCTTTTGGACATTCTCTTAGCCTTTAAATTATGGTGGTACATAATATGTGTTTTTGTTCTACTTCTCCATTTCCCATTCCAGTCTTTTAATTACAAGGTTACATTTCTCCAGGTAACTTAATTGTCCTTCTTTTCTTTCTTCTCTGCCTTTCTTAGATATTTTAAATAACCCAATGGCTCCAAGGGTTATGTCAAAGGAAAATTGACCTCAATAAGTTAAATAGGTAAGAAGGATTTTATTTAACTGTTGTTATAAGGTAGAAAGGTTTAACTAAACTCCACTGAAATCAAAGAAAGGAGAGTTTTAGCTAGCCAAAAAGGACTAAAAGCTGGAACTTGTTGGGGCTGGGGGGCTGTTCAAGGTGATTAGGCAATTTGAGTTGGCTAATTGACTCTTACAGTAGTTAGGCTCCTCCCCTCCCACAGAGATTTGGTGGTAAAGGTTTCATCTTTCTTGGTGATTACATTTTAAAGAGCTGCCTGTGGAATACTTGAGAAAGACATTTTGAGTGGTAAAACTGGTAAAAGACTGGGAGAAGATTTGCATCTCAGAGACAGAAGAGAATTGGCAACTGCTACTTTTGTAAGGTAAAAGCTCTGAGAAAAAGGTCAGATCTTTGAGACCAGAAGAAACCTGTCTAAAGCTGAGGGGAACATTGGGCCATCCTGGATGTATTCATCAGTTGCCTTCCAAGTTAGTATCATCAGACCTAATGTCTTTGACATTTTGTGTTGCCCATTGAACACCTTTGGTTGAATAACTCATGCAACTTACCCTGTTTTAAACCAAAAGTTAACTCTTCTTTTTTTTTTTTAATGATTCTTATATTCATTATGTCCATTTTATTTCCACTATCACCGATTTATTACCTGCATGCCATTTCAACCACTCTCCTCATCTTCATTCTTTCCTACTCAAAATAGTCCTTCATTAATTTACCCAAAATGCTACTTTGAGCACATCACCTCCCTACAAGAGCTTCAATAATTTTACACTCTCTGTATGGTCATAATAGTATGTTAACATTCCAGAACAGGAAGTATACCTTAACATACCTGCTAATAAGACTTTATAATTTTCTAAAAGACTAGTTTTAACCACTTACTGTGTCTGGAGAATTTTTAATGTTGAAATGATTTTTTAAAAAAGTAGTAATAGGAAGAGAATGAACAAAACCAAAGAGAATTTAAGAGCAGATGAAAGTATCTCCATTCATGGTTTTGAGAAGGTTCTATGAGGTCAGATTGTGCTATTTAATCTTTTGTTTTCTCCAGTCCACATGGGCCTAATTATCTTCTTTTGTTTCCCCACTCTGTAGATTAGCTAAAAGAAAAAAAAAAAAAAAAAACTACCATCAGTTTCCTTGCTTCAATTTTATATTTTTGGCAACACTGACAGTCTATCTTGCAAAATGATGCCTAAAAACTTAAAGAAAGGAGAAGGTAGCAAAGCCAATAACTTAACTAATATAACTAATGTCCTTTCCAGCATCAACTAGTGCCACAGACAGTCCTGTCAGAACACATACCACTGAAGAGAAATACGTTCCTATTCTTTTGATGAGTTAGTTATCCTTTCAGAGATTTTTGTATAGTAATGAGAATCATTTGCTTTTCTACAAATACTTTTAGGGTAAAAAAGCAGAATGAGCATATTATTTCAGGCACTTAAGACATAGCTGCCAAGCCTCTGTATATGTTCACGTATATGAGCTGAACGTTCACACTAGACCTTATAAGGTCTATCCTGGTAGTCAACATAGGAAAAGGGATTCATAAGTGTTCAATGGTCCCATATGTAACTAGCTAGTTAGTTCCATTTAAGGAAGAAAAGCCTCTTAGAGTTGGAAACAATTTTTTTTTCACTATAGGGAAATTATCTATTTTGAAATAATGATATTTTATTTGGCTTTTCTATATATGTAGTCAAATGGCATATGTAAGACATATAAATATAATATTAAACTTGTTTAAAATATTAAGCATTTTTAACATACTATATAATTTAGTTTTTTCCAGTGTCTACACTTATTATTCCACAGTTTCATAAATGTAAGACTCTTCCTATATAAAATATATTCTCCATTACTCTGTATCAGTTACTTGTAAGAGGTGATTATAAGGGGAAACATCATTCATTGTAAAGTCTAGTGATGATAACATTCATTTCTAGGATTACAGTATTTCAAACATAATATGCTATTTTTAAATATTAAAATGTCAGTAATATGTCACCTAAAATATCAGGAAGCTTTGTCATTTAATATTTTATTAGTTTAAGTAATATGAGGTGTTCCAACAATGAAAATCAGTCTTAGTGGCTGAACCCAACAGAAGCTTTTTTTTTTTTTTTTTTCTTTTGGTGCTGGGATTGAACCCCAGGACACTTAGCCACTGAGCCATATCCCCAGTCTTTCTATGTGATATAGTTTTTAGTTGTAGATGGACACAATACCTTTATTTTACTTATTTAGTTTTATATGGTGCTAAGGATCGAACCCAGTACCTCACATGTGCTAGTCAAGCATCTACCAATGAGCTGCAAACCCAGGCCCCTCAGCCCATTTTTATGTTTTATTGTTTTAGAGACAGGTACCTGCTAAGTTACTGAGGCTGGCTGTGAACTCACGAACTTCCTGCCTCAGCCTCCCAAGCTGCTGGGATTACAGGCGTGTACAACTATGCCAAGTTCCAGAAATTTATTTCTTAATGAAGAAACACCCACTTGAGAGGCAGTGTTCTCTGAGGCCAATCTGGGCACCGACACTCAGTTTACTGATTGGAGGAGAGGGTGGAGAAGTACACCTGCTTCTTCAGTGTTCTGATCTAGCACAAAGTATTGAAGACTAGTCACGTGGCTCCATGTAGTTTCAAGGGGCCTGGGAATCTGGTCCCTGTTGGGCAGCTGCTTCCCAGCAATAATTATCTGCCATGAATCTGTATTACAGAGCTTCATATCCAAATAGTCATTTCTAAAAAAAAAAAAGCTCTTATTTATGGATTCAGATAATATCTGCAAATTGGTTGACTGGTTGACATCCTAAAATCAATTACTCATTACAATTATGTAAGAGGACACACTTTTACCTAGAAAACAAGTTTTAATAGTTTGGTTCCTATATAGTTGCATTAAAAAACAACTCCTATTGGAAGAACAATTCTTTCTTGAACTTAAAGGCTTTCAGAAAGGTGTGGAAATCAACATAAGTAATTCTGCAATAGCACTTTCATCTACACAAGATAAAACTAAAGAAAATTGGAATTGGAATTTTTCTTCTGTGAGTATAAAAGATTTTTCAAAAAATAATCTGATTTGAGTTGTAAAATGAAAGGGGGATTTTTAAAGATGAAACCATAAGAAAATATTTGGAACTAGAGCAAGACTATAGCCAGCAAAACAAAACTGGTCTGCAGACTACATTATAAATAAATTTTATTGGAAGAGAGCCATGCCCATTTACTTACATGTTGTCTAGCTGTCTTTACATATTGCCATTTTTGCATTATAATACAAGAATTAAATATTGTGCCCTGCAAGATTGAGAATATGTGCTTTCTGGTCTTTTACAGAAAAAAAAATATTGCCCAAACATGGAATTTCAGGAATTAGTGTCTTCTCATGATTTTACAATTATTAAAAAATTATGAAGAGATCTCTCCACATATAGAAAAATTTTCATAAAAATTCTCACATTATTGAATAATGACATTTAATGCATTTTGTTTTTAACACCACATTAAAAAAAACAAATACTACTTTATTTTAAATTTTAATGACTAATTAAATTCCCTTAATTTTATATAGTCCTTAGCTTATTATCTGGGAAATATGCTATTTTTTATCTGCAAATGTTTTATACTAAAAGACAATCTAATATATATTAGAAATATATATTATTCATTTCAACTTTCACAATCCATTTTGTATTCAAACTTTATTAAATATTTGGTTCAATAAAATATTTATAAAATCCAGCCAGAATATGTATTATTTTTATTGAGCTTTATTATTTTTATCACTTGAAAATTTCCCCTATGGAGTATGCTAGTTTGTAAAATAATTTTGCCTTTTGATGGAGTTGTGCTAAACATACTACTAACTGATAGTTCAGCTAGGATACTCTATCACTACAACTATTTGCTATTTATGTATTTCAAAGAGGTAAAGAGGGCCACTAAATGCAATGGCTACTTGAAATTTGGAAATGTGTGTGCATGTATTTCACATGGTAAATCATGTTTAGGCCATTGAGGATAAGTGAACATCAATCTCAAGGTGAACCCTGCTCAGTTACATAGATACCAGAACAGCAGGAAAGGGCAACTAAGCAATCCTAAGCTTTATTTATACATTTTTTGCCAGGTAAAACAAAGAAGAGCATATTTTAGCATTTGAAATCCCTCTGGTGACTAAATTGTTTATCTATAGTCATTTTTCAAAAGCCACAAAATCACTTGAAGTATTAAAAACAAAATGTCCCATTTGGTAGTCTAGAATATTTGTAGGAACCTAGAAGCTAAAATAAACTGTTGTCTTTATGTGAGGTTGTTGCCAATGCCTCAGATACTCCTCATTTTTATTATAGTGGGTGAAGATAGGTGATCCATCCACATCATCTCACCAGTTGTCTCTTAAGAGATAGATATGATAGATATGATAGACTTTATTTATAAGGTGAGTGTTTGTGGGGAGAACTGCAGCCATTGGCCAGTGAACAGGATAAAGCTAACAGAACCTTACAATGATAAAAGGAAACTTGGCTACATTAAAAGATTAAATTCTTCCAGTATGGGACTTGTATTTCTGACTCTGATAGATTGGTTTGTAGAGACCAGACTTTCCTCCTATAAGAATTAGAGAGGCTGGATAAAACAGAGAGAAATCCATTGGAATACACTGGGGAAAAAGTACAAAGTCAGCAAGGACCAGAGAGGTGTGCTCTGGGAAAATTCTCAAAAAGAAGGGAATATCAGAAAGGCAAGCCTGATGTTCTGTTCTGCTTTCCATTGCAGCAGTTTACTCATTTGTAAATGGTGAATGCTTAGTTGAAAAGGTAAGCAGAACTTTTTTTAGTCTCCTAAAGCCGGAGAGATAAAATTTAAAGTTAGGACCTGTCCAAGTGGGCTGCTCTGGACTATTTAGTTGGGGTTCCTAAGTATACCTCTTATAAGAGGAAGAGAGACAGAGCAAAGCAAATAATGTATCAGACATCATAACCCAAACCCTTTCTTTAATCAGCTTTTTAATCACAGACTGGGTTGATATGTTTTCTTCCTAGCCTAAACATTTGATGAAAACAAAAGCAAAAATAACAAAATCTTCAATAAAGAACAAAATTCTTCAGACTTTCAAAATATCTCTACAGTATTTCACAATGATGATCACTTAGTCAAAAATTTTTATACAATCCAAGAGACATAGCCAAATGACAAAAAATATATAGAAATACAAGCAATGTTAAAAAGAGATTCACAGGAAATCCATATTTTATGGATACTAAAATGCAGACTTAAAATAAGCATGATACATACATTTAAGAATATATGACAAGATGGGGAATCTATCAAAAAGGATCAAAGGAAATTATAGAATTGAACATTATAATTACTCTAATAAAAAAACTCACGCTGTGAATGCAATCTATATGTAAAGATCCAACAAATCTATCCACAAATCTTTGTCTATTCTATCTTCTACTACTAGAATATAAATTAAGTCAGAACTGGGATTTTATTTATTTTTGCTATATCTGCAACTTCTAAAGTAATACCTGATAAATAATTCTCAATAAATATTTATTTAAAAAATAAATAAATGGTAGCTTGCCAAAGGGCAAGTGAAGTGGCATTCTTTTTAAAGGCTAAAGTCACAAGCAAGAAACAGGAAACGTAAAACAAAACACAGGGCGGAAACATCTGTTGGCAGAACGGAACAGAAAAATGAAGAAAGAAAGGACCTATAGAATTGGCCCAAGCGATCACTGTGTGTTTTCTAATATGCACCCTCTGCTTCTCTCAGCTCCCCACAGTCAATGAAACTTGTAGTTGGATACAAGGAAAAATGCTTGAGGATCACCTGTGGTTATGCACCTTCCTGGACAATTAGGGGCTACCCAGCAGAAAGATCCAATTACTAAGTTATTTCAAACCTCAGTAAGGGACTGGTAGATCCAGTAGGTTCCCTAATAGTGAAACATTCTTCATTCATTCAGATAGCTCTTCTCTGAACTTGTTCTTTTGGGAAGGGATTGCAAGAAAATTCTATTTTGGAATCCTCTACAGCTTTGCAAAGGCTGTAGAAGGAAGTCTTGCATGGAACACTACTTCCCAAGAAGAAAAAGAATCTCAACTTAGGCATCAGATTCTGCAATGTTGTAATACTTGTGTTTTCAGATTAGGTTATATTATAAGGAACTATAATGATTAGAAAAGAAAGAAGACAAAAATGGTAGGAAACCTAGTAGTCCAAGTAGCCCAGGCAGTTTTCAGGCAAACTGGTTATAATTTCAGGGTCTTCTATTGCAGCTCCTTTAAATACTTTCAAATTAACAGTAAAAACCAAAGAGAAGGGCCAGTTTTAGTTACAAAATAGTTAGGCCATAGGAAATGTCAAAACCTAAAAAACAAAAGACCGATGTCAAATAACTATGAAAAGCTTTTCTGTGCCTATGTGTCACATGCGCATTTTCTTTGAGAACTTTCTTCATTGAAATGCAGTGATCATTCTTAGTTTGGGTCACCAATATAACCTCCTGCTGGGCTTCTTTACTTTGAGTATCTCATCTGTGTTAGGGCTGTCTCTGTAAGGCCAGTATAAGACATTTGTTCTGCATCTTCCTTAGGTCAAAACAGAGGAATCCAAAAGGGCATAATTGAATAACAAATCCAGGTCAGTGGAGGGACAGAAGTTGGGGGACTCAGTCAGAAAGCCATTCCTAGAAGAGATAACAGAATCCCAGGAATCAAATATATGAGGCACACTCCCCTGAGTTGTCTGGGTTGAAGGCTAACTAGAGCAAAAACCAGCAAGGAGCAAGAGTTCAGGCCATACAAGGGCAGCCTAGAGCATTCTCCTCAATTTATCAACACTAGCACTGTTTGTGAAGGCTTGAGATTAATCCTATCAACTCTGCTGAAAGAGGCAACCAACTCTTTCACTACATATTTTATAGAACGAATATCATGAGGGGTTGGGTCATCTCTCAGTCCCAATTCCCAAAAGCTATAGAAAGCAATTAAGAGAATACTTGGAAAATATTAATGCCTTCCAGAGTTTGAGTAATTATTTTTGCTAAGATTATTTATGATTTTACATAGTTCTAGTTATAAGTGGTATGGTCTTAATTACAGAAAAGGGGGTTCTATTCATTGAGAAATGGCAGATGAGCAGGTGGAGACTAATGACAGTGGCATGAAGGATTATAGATAACTCATTGTCAAAAATTATGCAAAGGAACATATACATACAACCTACCCATATAAATACATATGTATACAGTAAGATAGAATTGACTTTCTGAAAGCCCATTTGCTATTTATTTTATTCCTTTAAAACAGTGCCTTGCAATTCAATAACACGCTATGAAACTAGGTAAGGGGGATGTTTTTTGTCACTCAATGTGTCATGGTATAATTTTGCCTATCATTATTTCAGCTAAAGGTGGCATTTAGGAGTTCATTAGTGATTAATAGAGCCCTCCATTGCTCAGAGATGATCTCAGATATTTAAGGAAAGCATTTAGTTTAGATTGACAGTTTTTCTATCTTCACAATGTCTCTAAAACAAATAAACTAAAAAGTTATGGTGAATTCTATTAAGAAGTGTATATTTCATGTAAATTTGCCACCAAACTGTAAGCAGCAATGACAATAAAACATAGCTCTTTCTCTCTCCCAGCAAGCTTCATTTCCCTATCAAAAGAGAGCAGTGTGTGCAAGGTCTGAGTAGAAGACTCTCACCATTTTTCAGAACGTCACTCTCTTTTTATGTTCTGTTCATAATGACAACTGTCTGGCTTGATGCATCGGTTCCGATGCTTTCACCTGCTTGTTGTCATTCAGGTGCTAAACGAGGAGAATGAATATGTATAATTCTTTCAAGAGTGCATTAGAATGACCTATCCTGGCATATTTTATGACATATCCCACCAGACCCTGATTATTTTGTGAAGTTGGCATTCAAGTTATACTGGTTGGATTTTGATAGCTTTTGCCAACTTCCTCTGAGCATATGATTAATCAGTACAATAAAATGGGACACTCTAAAATGCAGGCTTGATGCATGAGTAAGGATTTTAAAACTTTCATTCCTTTATCAGTCATTTGAGACAGTTTTAGTGGCTTATTACTGGAAAGTATTTTAGGAAATCTTCCCCCATTTGATCACTGGGTAGGGATCATGCAGCCTCTCTGGGGAGAAATGGATCTTTTGATTTTGATAAAGTTTTTCTCTTTCAGAATGAGGATGTAGCATTTTCTTCTTTGGAATATTGTCAAGTACCTTTTGATAGGTATTACAGAGAAACCAATGGCAGCTGGGAAATCTTAGGCCAAATTAGTTTAAAGGCCTCTTGAGAATGAAGTCTGGGATAGAAATTGGACAAGATTCTTCTATATACCCTTATAGAGGGCTAGTGGGGAAAACACATTGAAAAGCCGGAAGTCTGCAATTGTTTTTATTCATTCACTCATTTAACAAATGTTTGGTGAGCCCTATGTACCAGGGACTATGATATAAAAGCCAATAGAAAATCTCTGTCCTTAAAGCATTAAAAGTTTAGTTGAGGAGAAAGAGAAATTAATGTATGGGAAATGTGTATGAGTCTTAGGACATTCAAGTTAAATACAATCTTCTGAATTTAATGAGTAGGAAAAAAGGGCTCATAGAAATCTTATTATTCAGACCTTAAAAGTATTTTCAGTAAATGCCTTAGCAAACAGCATGACTTATTTGTGATTCTAAACTAAGAAGTAGAAAAGGCAGACCAGCTTGTATTGGTAGAAATATATATAGGTAAAAAAGATTCAGATTGGACCATTATTTTCTTGGTCACATTGGTTAAAGGTTATCATCATTCCCTTACTGCGAAGAAACTGGAGTTATAAGAATACACTATGTAGTTTCAAATTTGATTCTGTTAGCATTTCTATTGGTGTCTATATACTTTTTTAACAGATTGATAGCTCAAATATGTTTCAAAATTATTTTTATCATCTATCCTATGCCTCTTCTGGGATCACTCTGTGTTCATCTTTATTGTTTCTATAGGCAACACAAAGCAATGGCTCTCTGGGGATACTGATAGAAATCATATGGAGCTAAGACTTTCCCAACTTGACCACCTCTTAGTGAATGTATCATCTAAGTAAAAACATATTTGTATGCAACATTTCAACATAATTTCTCAATGCACCCCCTTTCCTCAACCATTTTTCTTATGTAGAAGTCTTAGAGGCAAACCTAAGATACAGACACACACACACACACACACACACACACACACACACACACCCCAAGCCCAGTAAAGAGGACTGGACAGCATAAAACAAGGGAAGTGGAACGCACAGCTTCTCCGTCTCCCAATCTTGGAGGTATGGTTTGATGGATTTCACAGTATGAAATGGGCATAGAGCACAGGCCGTAAAGACAGAAGACATTAATGAATAACATAGGTGCACAATATTAACATTCACTATTTAACACTTTGCTGCATGTTTTAGTATATCACACTACTAATCTGTAGCTCATTGGATTCACACTTGTACCCTCAGTAAAGGGAGGAGCCAAAATTTGAGGCTATGAGGTCTAACTCCTGAGCGTATTCACACATACCCAGAGTAAGGTCATTTTCAGTTCATTTTCTCTTTCCAGAAACACAAAAATAGCTCTGGATTATAAGGTGTTATTGGCAGCTTCATCTTTAGGGGAAAAGGCATTTTGGGGTCTCTTTCTCTCCAGCCTCTGAATTTTATCATTTGAGTTGTCAGAGGAAGGGTAAAAATACTGCTGAGTTCTGGTGACCCCAGAGTCCATTGGGGATAGAATAGGTGTTATTTCCTAAAGCTCTCTAGAATGGACTACAAAAGTAAAATACTATTTAATTACAAATTCTGTAGACCAAGAACTTAAAAAGGAGGCCAATTTTGAACATTGAAAACTCTAATAATATTATAGTAATGAAATAAATAAGAATATAAGATACTTCCATTTTTGCCCTCCACGTGTCATAGATTTAAATGGGGAGCCCCTCATCGACAGAGACAAGCTTCTGCCCTTCCACACCTAATTATCAACAGGAAATTCATAGTTTTCTGCACCTAGTCATTTTACAGGAAGTCTGAGAATAAGCAGATATTCTATGCAGAGAGTTATTTTGACTTTCAAAGGTAAGATGCCACTGAATGTTTGATTTCTTATTTTTCTTTTTCACAAAAAAAGAATAAATGGAGGTGCCTAGAATTAATACACAGTGTTCAAAACAGAAGCTTGGAGAAACTGCTGATAAGCAAAGGCTGACTTTCTAAAAGCAAATACACAAATCCCAAGCAAAACTCAGAAACAAAAGCTTAGGCTGTTTTGCCCAGTTAAACAGTTCCATTTTGAAAGAAGCAACCACAACAGGCAAAGCTGGTTTTCTTTTTTCTTTGTTTCCTCTTAAATCTATAGGGAAGAGACATCTGATACCAACTATCCTCAGCTCTCTAGTTTTTTTTTTTTTTAGTTAATTTTCCAAACCTATACAATAAGACAGCTGAGAATGTAGTAGAATAAATATTTCCAGGGAAGAAATAAATGCATTGGGGAATTGAATGGAAATGATAAAATCACTCATACTTCTTTATTGAAATAATTAAATATGAAGTGGAGTGGAGAGTAGCAGATGAATTCTAATAGTAATTGAATTGGCACTTAGGAGTTACCTTATCTGCCTTGCCACAATTCAAAACTCCCCACAGTGTTTTCTCTCAGTCCACATCATATTAATTATGTCTCTCATCCACCATCTTGTTTGTGAGCAGAGTAGTTAGTATGCATGGAAGGGCATCCAGATATCCTAATGAGGTTCAGTAAGTAGCTGTTCCATCCCCTATGAAAATGGCATCCATTTCTCTAGCACACAAGAAGCAGCGAACACACATTCACAAGCCTCCATGGGGATTTCTCCTTTCTCTTTCATGGAAAGAACAAAGGTTTCTGATTTATATAACTCAGGTGGAGAGTCCTGCTTTTCTCTACTTGGGAGAAAATCTTGGAGCTTGATTTTTGTCAACTCTATTACCAAAACTCTCTGGCTTTCCAAAAGTAAATTTTCTTTTTATATGTACTATCTCCACAGATCCCAAATATCTCATGCCATGCGGAATACCTGCTTATATCCTAAATGAAAGTGGGCTTTTGTTATAAAAGATCTCCTACTATAATACTTCAGCGCAATTCAGTATTTCATTTCATTGGTAATAGAACGTATTGATCTCGGTTTTCTAGCCAACCAAATTATTGTGTCTCTAATTGTCATGGTCTCTCTTTGGATGACAAAATATCAGGATAAATGATTCCTACTGTGTACAGGTTTCTAGCCTGTCAACCTTGAATTAGTGTTTTGTTTGGTTTTGTTTTAATATTAGTCCATAGGAAGAGTAGATTTGAAGAACAAAGATTGTGCTGGCTGGGATTCTATTTTTCTTGTTCTGATTGAAAAGTTCAAGGGAAAAAAAGCAGGGGGACACAGAGGGCCTTAAGTAAGTTTAATGTAAGGTCACTTAGTAAATTAATCATTATAGAAATAAAAGGGCAAAAAAGATGATAATAGGAATTGACCTGTAACCTCTCTCACCCCTCAGTCTCTGTGTGAGTAATTTAATTGTCAAGTGAAATTATTCTTGTTCATTGTCAAAGTTACTTCACTGGCCAGCAAAAAATGATGAGGGCTTGGGACTTTGGATCAAGTTACCAAGGATTCTAGCCATATGATACTTTTCCTTTGAGGGACAAGAATGTGATATAGTTTTCGATCATTAGAACCTTAGCTCTGAATATTAATAAAATTGTCACTCCAACCACCTGTTAGGTGGCCCAGTAACACTAGAACATGGAAGGTTTGTGGGGGGGGCATACATTTGGGGAGACAGTACTTATATTGTATTATAAGAAAAGCTCATAATAGCTTCTGGGGAAAAGTTAGATAGCAACATACTAGTTGGTTTTATTCAAGATTGAATTTGCATCCATTTCACTATAACCCCTTTGCTGTCCAGATATCACCCCCTAATACTATTATTCCCCTCATGAGCCATCCTATTTTACCTGTGGTCCTTAGTTTCACCCAATCTAAGTTAAATTTCAATCCAGGATAGATATTCAGATCAAACTAAGACCCTAGATTTTTATTTCAAAATTTGTATGCACAAAGTAAGTGTAGACTTAACTATAATGCTAGGACTACTCTGTTATTCAAAGAAGGAGAGGTAAAGAGGGAGGTTAGGGAGAGGGAGAAGGAGATGGAGAAAGAGGAAAAGGGGGGCATCAAAAAGAGATTGGGGAGCTATTATATTGAACAAACAAAATTTTTTAGAACAAAAAGCAATAATTTCAAGATGCAATCTTTTTTTCATGTCCTTAAGATGTTTCTGAGTATTTTAAGATGGCTCCAGATATGATGTATTACTTTTGGCACGCTTCTGATGAAAAGCGTAATATGCCATAAAATAAAAATACGATCCTGAATTACCTGATTGTATCATCTCATCTGTATTTATCAAATTAGTAAGTTGTTTACAAAATCTATATACTTAGTTTTGATAGACATGGCAGCAATATTTTAGGCTTCAGTGAGAACAAAATGGTAAATGTTGTGCAGAATAAAAGATTTAACTCTAAACAGTGTGATTAACCAATGGAACGCATTGCAAATGGAAGTGCAATAGGAAAATCCTTGCATTACTTAAAAAAAAAATAAGATGGATAAAATGTATTAAGTCCTACAAATGAGAAAGAAAAAAGTTGTAAGAAAAAACTTAAATTCTGGTGCAGGAAAATCAGCTTAGTGAAAATTGAAAATGCATGTAATAAAACTAATTCAGGCAGGATATTAATCTTGTGTAAAAAAGATAAAAGCATGTTAAAGCCTGATTGTAAAATATTAATGTGCTAAACCATCATAAAACTTCACATATGCCCTTTAGCGATAGTATTGTTAATGATGATAAAAACTTATTTGCAAATTCTTCTTTTATGAAGTCTAGAAACAGAAAATCTGAAAAATGAAGACTAATGTAGACATCTACTGTATGTAAAAGATAGGAAATGGTGAAGTTAATGACTGGTCTCTTGACATTTAATTGTGTGACCATATCAAGGGCCCGGGGCGGTCTGTGAGGTTATTCAGGGTGATTCAGGCTTGCACTCTGATAATATTGGAGTATTCTTAACTCTTCCAAATGTGCTTTTTGATGTGCTGAATGCTCTTGTAATTACACCTGGCTTGGCCCCCCCCAAAACTGATCTTCCTAGACTTTCTTCTTTCTTGAAGTCCCATTTAACAAAAGCAAAGAGGGAATGTATCTCAAGCCTTATTCTGCTTTTGCATCATTTTGTCACCAGTTGCAATTTTTAGGGGGCAAAATCACTGAAATTTGGTGATAGCTCCTGAAACTTTTTGTATAATAGGTGGAGGCAGCATCTTATAGGAGGAATAACTGAGCTTAGGATGAGAGTCAGCTTGACCCATACAGAACCTCACTGGGTCACTTAACTATCAGATGTTGATTAGTTTATTCAACCTCTCTAGGTCATACACACTTAGTTGGAAAAACACATACCTATAAAAATAAAACATCAATTCCAATTTTCATGACTTTTGTAAGGGTTTACAATGATGTCTATAAAGCCTCTGTTATGGCATAGTTGTGTCAATTTAATAATAATAATAATTAATATATGTACTGTTGGTGTGCTTTCCCTCTTCACCTTCAAGAAAATCCTGCCCATATGTTAAGACCCAAGTTATATCCCACTTTCTAAAAGCAGGTAATCTGCTTCATGACAACGATCAACCTCAACACCTTCTGTTCCTTCTTTGGTACCCAGACATGGTTACCATCCTTCCATTTCTGACGGAATAATGTTTTATTTTCCCCTTGTAAGCAGAAACAATGACTTGTACCTCTCTCTCATATCTCACAAACTCCCAAACTACTCAGCATGTTAATCAATACAGGAAATTCTTTTTTGTTGTTACATATTTAAACAAGTGTAGCTATAAACTCTTTCATTGATTGATGAACCATGAGTAGGACCTTGAAAGAATTCTAAGATCATACTGCTCGTATTAAGAAGCCACTCTAGGATAGTCCCACCATGTTAAATGGTACTATTTAAAATATAGGCCTACTTAGAAGTAAGCCAGTGATGAAATCCTTTGTCATTGACTTCATAAACCCACCATTGACCTGAAGGTGGATGTACATGGAATGTCCTTTCCTCAGATGTCCTGCTACCTATAGTTCAATTCTATTCTCTTCAACTCTATTTACCTCTACCACTGTTATCTTCTATTCCTGCCCAGGTCCCCTCTTTCTATCTCTTGTAAAGTAATTAGCCCAAGTGAAACGATGAAGAGCCAAGGGAAGGAAACTGTTCTCAGCGATCTCACACATTTCTGCTTCTCTGCCTCAGTAGTTTGTGCTCTTGATGATGCAGAAAGATATTTAAAGAGCAGAAGACAGCTCAGGGAACGTGGAGAGCAGAAATAAATAATCTAAATGAGGATAGAGATGGCTGTTTATAAAAGTTTCTATGAACAAAAGAAGTATCTGGCTGCAAAACTGGATTTGTCTTATACAGCATAGGCCACACATCCTCAGATAATTTCCAGGGGGTCTAGAGCTGGCTCTATTATGCTTGAGAGAGAGACAGAAATCCACATGGCAGCATTTTGTTGATTTAATTAAGCCTTTAGGACAAAAGGTAGAGGGAGCTCAAAACAAATACCATGTGTTGCTGATTTTTTACTATCTTGTGTTTTGTTTTCTTATTTGTATTACTGCTGCTTGGGACTGATTTGTCTACATATTCACATTTCAAAATCTAGAGCATGGGCACATCAAATCACCTTCTACCATGGTCTATAATCTCTTATTTAATTAAGAGATAAGCCTTAATAAAACATGGTTAGCATAAATAAGCCTTAGTTATGATCCTGTGGTCATGTCATTGTGAATAGTGTTTGGATTAAAACATCAGTAAATGTAAGCTTTCTTAATATGATGAAAGGTTTCTAGATTAGAGGAAGAAGTACTTTGGACATGATAGATTAATTTTAAAAAGAAGACAACTGATTTATTTTTTATTTATTTATTTTATTTTTAAGACTTTCCAAACACTCTGGCTTTGGGAACACACACATATATAAGACCTGATTAAATTCTCCATTTAACATTATAGGCCTATATTTTGCTTACTTTTTGCATAGGACTTGCGTTCAGGTAATCTGATTATGTTGCTTGAAACTCTCCTTTTGCTTTGTTTGTTTTTCAGAACTGTTTGTTCCTGAAAGGCATGGGAGGGGGTGGCATTTACACAGCACCAACTAAGGAAGAGACCTGACAAGACTGTGGCAACTATCAAGTAAGATTTTTGCAAAGGAAAGCATACTTAACACTGGATCGTGCCCTATCTTGTCATACCTTCTAATGTTTCATTTGGCTAGACTTCCCAAACCAGTTACAGACATCTCCAGAGGAAGGCTTATTTTCTTCACTGTTTCTAAATACTTCCAAGTCGATCACTCACTAAAACCACTGAAGTTGCAC
Source organism: Callospermophilus lateralis (assembly GCF_048772815.1). Taxonomy (NCBI): domain Eukaryota; kingdom Metazoa; phylum Chordata; class Mammalia; order Rodentia; family Sciuridae; genus Callospermophilus; species Callospermophilus lateralis. Next base: position 38,248,216 of record NC_135307.1, on the reverse strand, counting down.
AAAGTACACAATAACACTGAACTTTGATTTCCTTTTCTGTCAAAAGACAATAATTATTCCTGCCTTGACTAATGCACAGTATCATTTCAAAGGCTTATATGAGATATCAGATGTCTAGGTTCTTCATAAGTTGTTAAGCCCTATAAAGATATTAAATATTATTATTGTGATAACTGACACCCCAAAGTAGCTTTTCCTTTCTATAGTATTAATATAATGAGGTCAGAAGCCAAACATTTGGTTCTCTGAAGCAATATTTTATTGTGGTATGAAAAAAAATAAGCTGTTTCTAAAGTACTTTGTGTAATTCTCATTGTAGCTTTTGGACCATGAGAATTGAAAATTTAATTTTATGTATTTCTTCATATTGATGAAATGAAACCCATTTTATCCTCTGAAGGAAAATACATTTCTTTTCTATTAAGCAGCATATTTCCTATACTTCTATATCCAGGCTCATGGAAAATTTTATGAAAGTTAAGACCTAGTGTCCTAATATTTTCTAAAATTTCTTATAACACATATTTGTAAAAACAAAAAAAAATGACTAAAACATTATAATTTTCATTGCTACGATTTTCATTCTCTATTTTCTCACGGTCATAATGTATCTGTGACCCTTGGGATGGAAATCCATTAAAGATTTTTTTTTTTTTTTTTTTTGTTGCCTAAAGGTTTGTGGAGGCAAATTCCAATGACTGGATTTCCTGGGTGTAGTGTAGCAGGAAAGAAAAAAAAAGGATAAGTTTTGATTGTTTTTTAATCCTTAAAAGTCAGCCCAAGGGTCAATGTGGACACTTTTCTGTTCCTGTTCACTGGGTACCCCGTGTGAAATCCCAGAGCTAGAACTATGCCAAAGCAACATATCAGTCACACGGCCATTTGTTAAAAAGTTTTCATTTGCCAGTACAAGCCAACCCATTCCTGTAGCAATGATCCAAGAAATAAAAGATAGCATATACTGGAAACAGAGGAAAAAGAAAGTGTAAAAACTTTTTTTCTAGTTCAAGTCCTGTATCCTCTCCTTCCCAGCCAAATGGATTAATTATAGATGGTATGTAATGAGACATTTGTCATTTTGCAGAAAGCTGGTCTCACTCAACTCACCACATCACTGAAAAGTCATCTATGACTTTTTGTTAAATAAGACAAACAGAAACTTCACAGGGCTTTAACTTACTGGAAATCTCCTCCTCCTTTTGGAAATACTTTCTTATCTTGATCTAAGTGACACCTTATTCCCCACCTCCCTGGTTCTTCTTTTTACAAGCATTCTTTTTCTTCCTGAAGATCAAATGTTTATTTTACTAAGACTCCTTGTCCTCCTCTTGAGCTATATGATTCTCCTGTGGGAAATCTGATTCAACATTTATATGCTGATGACTCCTAATCCAGCAAAAACTTCTTCCTGAGCTTCAGATTCAAAAAGCCTGACTGCCTCCAGGACATGTGTATTTCCCTGCCCTATTTCAAACTTAATATGTTCAAAGCGAATTTAAAATTTCTGTGTCAGCTCCAAAATCATTCCTTCCTCCTGTGCTCTCCATTTCGACAAATGGTGCCATCCTCCATCCAACTGCCCAAATCAGAAACCTGATGGATGCTTAGACATCACTTTATCCCTCCCTGCCCCATTTTCAGGTTTATATTTATAAATTCTATTAAGCTGAAAAGAAATCTTCAATGACATTATTTTCTCAATAGCTCCTTATGTATGTGTGCATACATATATGTGTGTGTGCTTATATTTTTGAGTATAACATATATGCATATAATTATCATTGTTATTATTAAGAATATCCCCATAGTAACCACATAGTAACTAACTGCAGAGAGGACAATAATGACATCATCTAATTTTCACCAGAAGTCTTCATTACATTCCACTTCTTTTTAATTCAACGAAGGGCATATTTGTGATGGAACTTCAATTTACTTCAGGTGCAGTCAACTTTAAAACCTTTTTGGTTTTCCATCTCATGTTTCCCCTACTTGGCACAGCCTAGACTGACATAAAAGCAGAGCTAGCAATACTCTGGAGAAACACAGCACACTATTTTCTAGTCCTATTCTACATCTATAGATTTTAACACTATCTAAATGGTGGACTTCCTGATCTCTATCAATTGTATTTTAGACTTTCTTAGACTTACCACCTGACCAAATGTTAACTAAGAAGCTATAATTAGAAGATTCATAAACTGAGCCAACTGATTTCATTATTCTGGAACTGAAAAGACAGCATATTTCCTGGCATTGCTTCTAAGGGTTACTAGGGATTTGCAGTTTCACTGACATGGATATTGTCCAAAATTCGGCTATGATGAAATAGAAGTGCAATGGGTAAATGATCACTGCCAATTAACTTTTGGTATACAAACCTATATGAATACAAAGATGAGAAATAAAAAAAATAACATTCATGGTCTTATCCCTCACAGAAAGCAGACAATATGAGGATGCTTATGTAACACATCCAGACAGACCTGCAACACAAAACAGAACCTATGAATAAGAGCTGTTCTTCATTGTGTTTAATTCATGCTAGAAATTGACCAGAAGCATTCTGTGGATCACCACTAATCCTCATAAAAACCATGCAATGGCTTTCTAGGCAAGGAAATGAATACTTAATGGAAATTAAATACTTTACTCAAATTTGACCAGGTCAAGATTTATGCCTAATTCCATCTATCTGTCTGTCTACAAAACCTCTGTTATTTTCATAAGTGCCAGGAATAAATATAGTGTTGTGTGTGTTCAAAATAAGTTCCAGATATCTCTATTTGGAGCCAGGATAGAAGGCTTATAAATGAAGACTTTGATGCCATTTATTTTAAAGGAGTTAGCAGAGTATGGTATGGGAGAAGACAAATATTCCAGGCATAAAGAATTGCAAGAAAGACATCAAGTAGGAAAGAGGGTTGTGTGTAGACATTTTTTTTGCAGGTTAAATAGAAAAAATGGAAAGTCAGTTGTGATTAATTTACAAAGGGACTAAGGAGGAATTTGGACTTAATTCAATAGATTGTAGGGTACCATTCAAGTTTTCTGAGAAGCATAATTATTGACATATAATTCTATTCTAGCAAGATTTATACAGCACCAGAGTATAAATGGATAGGTGTGTGGGCAGGGAGATTGGAAGGGAGATGATAATTGTAAAAGGTTATTAAAAGTAAGAGGATAATGGCTTGAGGTAGAACAATGAGAGTGAGAAGGGAAAGGAAGGGCTGCATATTGCAGCTGTCTTCCAAATCCATAATATCACTATGACCCTCAAAGAATAGATTGTGGTTAGAAGTATGGTTAGAAGTATGGTTAGAAGTATGGCAGGTCTAGACCTTTTAATGTATGACCTACCATAGATCCTATAAGAAAGAATTGGAAAAAATATTCTAAGGTAGCAAGAGTGGCAACTCACCACTCAAAAACACTTGGCTCTCACTGTGTAGAAGAAAAGGACTATTCAGTGGTGCAATCAAACCTCTAGGCTTTCATATATGTCCTCGCTTTATGGGTAAGGTGACTTAGATTTCTAGGTTCCTTGATTTGATCTAGGGTTTTTAGATTTCTGCAAGTTTCTTGTTTGGAAACAACGTAGAATAATAATTATCCTCCTTGCTTCTCTTGGTTGTTATAGAAAATCAAATAAGATAATTGATCTAGAAGTCCTCTGGACAATACAAAATTCTCTTTGCTTTTAAGGGTAGGGACTATTTCATCAATGTCTCTTTGTAGTCTCCATAGCCCACAGCAGGAGTTAGATATATTTTTTGAACATGCAAATGTGCATACTGGAGTTGGAGCATAAGACTGACTCTTGTACCAGTGTACTGATGCTATGTTCTATTTAGTCAATATGGGCACATATTTTCATCCTAATTTATAAAAAAGAAGAGTATTATCAAAAGAAGAGGATATTATCAAAATAAGAGGATAGAAAACATGGTGGTGACCAGCTTACTCTATAGAAATATGAAAGAAAGTACAGTCACTACTAATTCATTTTGTGCTACAGACTCTTTAAGGCCCACTACAGTATAAACATGTAAAAACTGCAAAGAAAAAAAAACTTGTTAGTGAAACAAGCATGTAGGCTATAGACAGAATCTCAGAATCAGGCAAGGATTGGATCATTGACTATCCCTGGGGAAGGTGGGCCAGGAAAAGGAGCCTCTAATGATTGTATGAACTGTGACAAAGTAAACAACCCTGTTTCCTTTGACATGACTTCAGGGTTCTGAGCATTATAAAGGGGAACCAAAGAATGATGTTCAAGGGGAAAAGGAAAGCCATTTCCTTCATCCAACAAATACTTATTGAGCATATAAATAGGCACCAAGGGAAATGCACACTGCATGTCAGGTAAAAATGCTATTCTCTGAAGATACTGCCTGAAATTCATGGACTTTGAAGGAAAGATGACAAGGGATTAATTTACACATAAGCACATAATAAATTATGTTTCTTACCAATACTGAACACAAATAGCATGCAGGTTTTAAGCAAAAGTAGGAATAGTTAATTCTGAAGATGTTTTTACTAGATTGAAACACATTTACTCTATAACAGATGGAGCACAAAGAAAATAAAAATTACACAAAGTGGGATGTAATCAGCAATCCTGCTTTTCTTTTAGTTGAATGATTCTACACTGAGAAGATTTTCCTCTGATTTTTCAGGATGTTGGTCACTTGAGTTTTGATTCTAAAAGAAAGGTAGCTATCTAAAAGTTTCCATAGTGAGTCTTTGTTTTTCAAGGTCATGGTGAATACTGTGTTAAAGAAGAATTGAATTTTACACAAAGGTTATGAATGTGTGGAACAATCTACAGAGATATATGCAAAATAAAAACAAAATCTGAAGAATTCAGCTGGATCCACATTTGGACACAGAGCAAATAAAAAGGATTGGCAATATAGTTCCTAGTAGAAAGCATTCACAAAGAAGGAAGCTAGGGAATGGAAATTTCTGGGGAGATTCTGGCAAGAGTCAAGGTCATCTGTTTTTCATGGTCTAACAGATAAGATATAATTTTGCTTGTCCTCATTTTCAAAATGCTTCCTCACTTTTAGTCAGACATTTATTGCTAATGTATGGGGCTTACCTATGAACATATAGTCAATCACATGGAGGAAGATGTAACAAGGAAGGCTGACATAGAAACAGAAAAAGACTGAATGATACAGAAATAGGAGACAAGACACATTAAAAGAGGATTACTATGGGGTTTGTTTTTCACTTTGTTGTTGTTGACTAAAAAAAAAACAACAACAACATTTTCTGTCTTGAATGTAAGTCCTTGTCTATCTGGGATCACACCTACATCTCTTTTTAGTTTGACATACTTATTTTTATTTTTTATTTTATTTTGGATTGATGTAAAAAACTTTAACAATCCTCTCTGCAGAAAATTATAACATCAAACATACCAAGTTCTCTTGTCTCCTGTTGATACAAACTTATCTAATGCATTATTTAGTGGCATTTAAAAATGCAGCTATGACTTTTAAAATTTGTAAACATGCTATCCTAAAAATTGATGCTTCTTATTTCCTCCAATTTGGAAACTTTCAAGATATTTACCTAAACACCTTTGAGGGATCTGTCTTACTCTTCAGTTTGATAATGTACTCAGAATCATACTGTGCATCTGCACATCATCCAACAAAGGAGAACATGAGAGAAATTTCCTTTCAGGATGCTTCTGACTATTGCCCTTTGGAGACATTCTGGAGACAGAATAATGGTGTCTAATAATTTTAGCCAACTTAGGTATTTAGCACAACTTCAAACAGGCAGTAATACACTTATATTTGTTTTTTTTTCTAGAATGTAACACTGGACTGAATTAAACATTATGATACATACCTGTACTAGTATAAACTATTTTTTCAAATTTTCCTAGTCAAGATTTCTTTCTCAGAGAAGAAAATTAGACAGGTGCAGCACACCAAATGAGATGAACTTTGTCCTCAAAGAAAATTGGTTTTTCCTTTTCAATTTCATTTCAAAGAGATCTGACAAGTGTGGCTTTGAACAAACTTTAACAGCACAATATCCTTTGTGTAAGTTTTCCCTTGTCAGCTTTTCCATTCCAGCAGGAACTTAGAACAAAGTGGATGCTGCCCTTTGAGTTGAGAACTTCATCAGCTGAATGAACACTGGTATAGTACAGTGAAATTGAGGGCATACTCTCTCCTCGAATCTCAACAGTGCAGTGTCTCAACAAATATAATTTCTCTATCTGGTGCAAGGAGAGACACTAGCTATACATTTGGTTTTATACATTCTCCTTCTCCCTTCTTCATAGTAAAAGCCAAGCTATTTGTCAACATACCCACTTGAAACTTTTACAGATTATGCTAAGAAGTCTTCCATTGTGCATGGAGCAAAAACACATTATTGTGAGATGTTCTTTGGTCCTACACTATTTTATGCCAATATCCCATGGAGCCTGATTGTTAGAGATGTGAAATCATACTTTCAGATGTATGCTGGGTTTTTGTTTTGCCATTTATTTTACAAGAAAGCGAAAAATGTATTTTTTTTCTATTAGTTTTGCTTTGTTTCATTTTTTAACCTGTTTTGTAGCTTTGTGACCATTTGAAAGTGAAATTCAAAAGCAGAGGGGAAAAACACAAGAAGCTGCTTCACAGAGATTCTAATCTTTATTGCACAAAAGCTTGTTATGGCTACTCATTCCTTAGAGCTTTAGATTGTGTATAAATTGTGCTACTTTATGCTGGTAACTAGCTGCTTTGACAAGTTTATTTTTCTTTGCATATTCTTCTAACTTTCCTAAGGTTTTTATTACAATTGCCCCTTGCTATCTTTCACTTTCTCTTGGCTCCAGCTATTCCTTTCATCTCTTTTCCCCCTACACATTAATATTTAAAGACTGTACTAGTGTCAAACATTCATGTAGAGACAACTTAAATGCAAAGTGGATAAGGTTACAGAATAAGTCCATGCCCAATTTAATTACAGCATTTTGATTAACACAGATTGTAAGTAGTTTGAACTAAGAATTTTAAGTTGTTCAGCTTGAATATTACAAAGGCTAACCAGGGATGAAGTGTAACTTTGACTCAGAAACTGCCAGAAAACACTCTGATTAACCAATTTAGATGTACTATCTAATTAAGGACCTAAATATCTTTGGATCACAGAAATTCATGTTTATTGATAAGATAAAATATTTATTACCCAGAGAGCTGAATTAGCAAAAAGAACATCTCTAATCAGGTGCTAACTCCCAGGAAAAACAGAATGTTGGTTGAAATAAAGAATATGATATCTATGAGCAAATCTGGCTTGTTTATGCAGAAGCCATGTTTTTACCAGCAAACTCAGTATCCTTGAAAAGCTGGAGCTGATGAAGTCTGTTGCCAAATTTCTAAATGGGTTCAATAGATAATGAGTGCCCATAGCAATCACTAATTGAGAATAATGACTAGACAGGGAAGAAAGGGCATAGAGCAGAGATAGAGGAAAACGTCCCTGGAGTAGAGACCTGAAAACACCCCCAAGGACCAGGGCAAAGAAGCCCAAGTCTTTTACATTTGCTGAACTGTGAGTAGGTGACCTAATTTTTTTTCTTTTTGGATGATTGTAATGTTGTTTCTCTAAAACTGCAAATGCAAGGAAGGCAAGGATATATTATATGTTTCTGTAATACATTCCCTAGTACCTGGCAACAAGCCTACACAGAGAAAATAATCTATACATTTACAACTTGTCTGTCTTAAGAAGCATGAAAATGGAGGCTACTCAGATTTCATAAGATTCAATTTTGTGTTAACTTGTCTTTGCAGTTATTTGAGGCAGCTTGAATGGAGATAAAATCAGGTTTAAGTTCTGCAAGTAGTGGGGAGCAATGATGAGGTGGTTGTTTTTCTTTACATTTTTCTTTATTTTAAAAGTTTAAAAACATTGTGAGGGCTGGGGATGTGACTCAAGCGGTAGCGTCCTCGCCTGACGTGTGTGGGGCGCTGGGTTCAATCCTCAGCACCACATAAAAATAAAATAAAGATGTTGTGTCCACCGAAAACTAAAAATAAATATTAAAAAATTCTCTCTTTCTCTCTTAAAAAAAATTGTGAAATGGTGTTTTTAATAGGTCAAATATAAATTTTGATGGAGTAAAGCTGCATGAAGGAACATTCATATACATTTAATCTATCAAAGGCAAATTAAGTTGCAATACCTTTTGAAAGAAGTACCTTTGCAAAATGGGATTATGATCCAGGTAGAACTAATTGCCTGTTCGCAATTTTATTCAAATTATAATTAAAACACATAAACGCTCTCTCTCTCTCTCTCTCTCTCTCTCTCTCTCTCTCTCTCTCTCTCTCTCTTCTCTCTCTCTCTCTCTCTCTCTCTCTCTCTCTCTCTCTCTCACACACACACACACACACACACACACAGCCCCATTCATCCTGACTTTGCAGACTAATGACATAAAAGGAATAAAGTCTGCGACTTTTGCTAGGCAAGTGCTCTACCACTAAGATATGTCCTCAGCCCCAAATCTAAGACATTTATATAAAAGTAAAACAGATACTTTTTGTGTGACCTTTGCCTGGCAAGACATACTACAAAGAGTTTAGAGTGAAGGTACTAGAACACTTTGTGCATCTAATGACTGTAGTTCTTAGGTCCCTATTAGAAATTCACTCTGAAAAAGAAGTCTCCTAAGCACACAAAAGATATTGTGCATGTTAGGTCCTGTAGTGGGTCCAATTGTGGTTATTTTCTGTTCCTCAAAGGCTAGTAAATATGGGAATATAAAAGTCGGAAATTAAAAGTAGACAGCCATTAAAAATAAACATTTGAAGAAGTAATAATCTAATCACCTATTATCCATTTTTCACATAATTTTACAATTGCACATATTTTTAGTGAGACTTCTTTTTAGTTTCCTCTTCCCTTGTTTGGCACAATACAATAGTTGATGCTGGGATGCATAATGTATTTGTACCCTAGGAAGTGGAGTTCAATGTATTATCCTATTAAAGTAATATATTAAAACATTACCAGCATCATTATTACAAAAGTGGATTCAGAATAATAAGCCCAATTTGACCAGGGGACTATGCGTTCATAAATCTACCAGAATCACACTAGGAGCAGTTTTGCTGACAAGAAATTCCTATGCACAAGCCTCTTGAGACATGTTAGTTAGATTCATATGCACAGGACATAAGAATATCAAGCACTCCTGTCTGAATGCCAAAGAAAGCATGTTAAACAGATAATGTCCTTCAGGAGGAAAAAGTGAAGAATCCCTGTATGAAATGTGTGTTTCTACATTTGGAGGAACATCAAATAGACATTAAAGTAAGAATCCTAAAATAACTACACATTAAAGTGACAAGCTTCACAATTAAATATAGTGTCCAGAATGATGCCAAATTACAATGTATAGCCTTTAATTGAGATCTGGTTCTAGGCAAAATTATATAAACAAAATTTATCTGTTTCCTTCATACCTAGCATTTCTATTCCCTTTCTCCCCAACTTCTCCATCTCTTCCTTTACACGCTTAGCATTCTAGGATGTTCACTTCTTTAATAATAAAACAAACAATGGCAACAACAAAGCCAGACTATTGAGCCTGGAATGGGCCTAATTATAACTTAGTCTCCACACTACTATTTACCAGTATGGAAAGAGATCCTGACATTTTAACTAAGACAACTGAAATCACTAAGATTCTTCATGGCAGGTTCTCAAACAGAACACCTCCTTCCTTGAAATTTAAGATGTACTCTATTCTCCTCCTATGACTGTTTTTACTAATTGTAAGTAAATCATTAAGCTGGAATTCAATATTGCTGAATGTGAAAATGTAGAAAGCAGCAGATTCAGAGGTTCTTTGTTTGGGGTTGGGGTGCTTACCGTTTGTTGCATTTTGAAAAACATTCACCAGTGGCGCCTATCCATGGGGCAGGGTACAACAAACTTCTGGATCCATCAAAACCTCAAAGTATAGAGAGAGCTCTTGTTGATGCTTGTGTTATTTGGAGCAAAAGGGTAATTGATTGAGGTTATGGATTTTTTTTTACATTTCTATTAGTTATTTACAAATAATTTGAAGACTCTTCAGACTTAAAATTAATTTCTTCCTTGTTAATTTTATATACAAATAGTGAATGAAATCCATCCATATTTGATTGCATATAAATTTTCAGGGTGGCCTAAAGAAGAGCTTCACAGATAACAGTGTGCATAGAAAGCACCCAGACCAGAGAACTGTGGCTCTAAGATCTCCCAGGGGCTTCTACTCCTGTTCCTCTAGGGATCAAGTATAGAATAGCTCTGCTCTAAATTGGAAAAAGAATGGCTGACTTCAATCATAACATTTGTATATAAGCATATGCCGTAGATGTGTATTTTTAAGTATGTACAAATGTCTTGATGGGGCTCTGTCACTAGCTACCTGAACAGCCCTATAAAAATGTCCTCATCTATAAAGGAGAATTATCCTCCTCTTGCTGCTCCTAGAATTGTTGAAAGATCAAATGATATAATTCATTGAAATACTTCATAAATTATGAAGTATTATATGATTAATGTTAGTTATTAATGAATTATTCCAAAGCCGCCTTCTGATTCAGTGTAACAGTAGTCTATGAGAAACACAAATTCACTGGCAGAATACAACACCAGGCTGTGCCCTCCACTTATGGAAATCAAAAAGCAAATTCTAGGAAAAATATGGGCAAGAAGTGCTGGAAAAAGAATCTACAATTATTAAAAATGCAAAATTAAATAACAAAATAAAAAGCCTGTTATATTAGCAAAGTTTTCTCTCTCTCTCTCTCTCTCTCTCTCTCTCTCTCTCTCTCTCTCTCTCTTTCTCTTTTTCTCACTATAGGGCTTGGTGATAGAAAACATACAGTGAGACATGTACCATGATACACTGCTGAGGAGGGTGTAAATTAGTACTTAGTTTCTTTAAAGCATTTTAGCAGTATGTGCTAGGAGCCTTAAAAAGTGTTTGTTGTTAAACTCAGTAACTTCACTTCTAGGAATCTATTTTAAAAAAATGAAAAGAGATGTAGTAAAAAATAGTTCATGCATCAGAATGTCCATTACAGAACTAGTATCATAATAAACTTTGCAATATCCTAAATGGCCAAGAATAAATGTGCTGATAAATAAAATATGGTGCATCAATTTAATGAATATGGAGGCAACAACTTTATTCAGAAACATCAATCCAACAGATAAAACCAAAGCAGCTATCCTCCAGAGCAAATTTTGTGAAATGAAGATCCTGAATTACATGTAATGGAATCTCAAACGTTTTAAATATATATTTATAGTTTTGATCTTAGTAGTATAATTTCTCAAAATCTTAGTCATAGATTTGGAAAGAAGCTTTATTTATAAATATTTTAACGGACTATTTTACTATTAAAATTATAGAAAGTACCTAAGGTAGAAGGTTAAAAAAAAAAGGCAACTCAGATTTACAGGTTCTAGCATAAAATATGATGCCAGTTTTTGATATAATATTTCATATGTTTAACAATATGAATAGGTGATAACAATATTTAGAAAGATAAGACACAAATCTTCAGAGACAATTTGAATGTAGAATTCTAATGAAATGAAATTCCCCCAATTACTAAAAATAACCTTTTAGTTATGTGCTGCTGAATTATTTTAAATACTTCCATGTTCTAATTTTCTTGTATTTGGCATGTACTATTTTTATTATAGTAAACTTTTTAAAATGAGTTCATATGCACATGTGCGTTCAGGGAGCAGGCATGGAAGGTCTGGTGGTAGACGATTCATCAAGCTGGCTGTTCACCGTACGTGAGCACAGTAATAGTTTGACTGGATATGTTGCATTTTTACTCTTTTACCTATTGTACTGATGTCAAAGAAACAATCTCAAAATTCCTAAAGACATAATACCTACAAAAATAACCTGCAGGGGAAATGAAAAGCAAGATTTAGGCAATTTCCTTTAAGACTTACAATTTTACTTCCAATAAAGTATAGACATGTGAACCTGTTCCCAACCACAGTAGGTGACTTTATAAAAGTATGCCTTGTTCTGAGGTTCTTTTAAGTCTACAGCAACCTGTGGGGAAATGTCATTGAACTACAACCCTTGAGGTGGCATTTCTAAGGGAATTTGTACTGCTACCACTCCACTCTTTAATATTTTGATTTAGTAGAGACCTGTATTCAAATGTCATTTCATTGATACCTATTATATAAAGAATCATTAGGCTAGATATGATAGGAATTAAAAGCAACAAAAATAAATAAATAAAATGAAACTATGCCACATGAAGGAATATTGGATCCTTCTTCTCGGATCAAAACATTAGGCAGGTTGGGAAAATAATGTCAGAAAGTTCTGCTGAGATCAGATCAGTGAGTGCTTTCAGTTTCAGGCCAAGGTATTTATTCTTCATCCTATAGGAAAAAGAGTCATGGAAAGTCCTTGAGCAGCCAATTGCACAATTCAAGCAATACTTTAAGGAGATCATTCTGATGTTAACATGCTGAAAAGTTTTATGGCAAATGAAATCTATCTGAAGTATAGAGGAGAAAAAGAGATCAGAAATCCAAACCTATCTCACCTTCACTACCTATCCTGAAAAAGTTCTTCCTCACCTTTTTGAGGTTGAGTCAACCATCAACATAAACATACTTTCATGTGAATCAGACATGGAACCCCTTGAGAGGTGTGTTCATATGAACACACTACACTGCTTGGGAAGCAGATAACACAGTTGTGCAAAGAAACTACTTCTTCCAGGTGTCAGTAGGTTTTGCAACCTGTTGTGAGTGTGGAACAGGATTACTATAACCCTGGCTTGGATTTAGTCTTTATTCTCCATTTAGTCAGGTAGATTTATGCAGTCCATGCATTGTACACTATAAATGGAATTGGGTTTCACTTATCTGTGAATTGAGAATATCAAATCCTACCTTCAAAGGCTATGGTCAGGACATAGACTTAGAGCATGTGAAAGGACCTATTAGACTCCAGTGAGTGAAGAAAACTGTGGTGTGAGGATGAGGGTAAGCAGCTGCAGTGGTAAATTCAGTAATGTCTACTCCTAATATTTTGACTTGGAATACTAAGAGCTTACACTTTATATTCAGGAGAATTAAAGTGAACTGGCAAATTTTAAAAATTTTCAAAATAAAGATGAATTGTGTTTGCTGATGGGTTAAATTTACAAAGGGAAGAAAAATAAGACAAAGCTAAATTTCATTATGGTGAACAAAAAAGGATGAGCATGTTCCAGACAGAAATGGTTAGGCCAAGAATAGATATTACGGGAAGATGGTAAAATCTGTTTCCATGTGATTAGATGAAGACAACAGTGAGGTATTGAGACAGAAATATTTATGAAGTGATTGAAAATATGGAATTAGAGCTCAGTGTGATATAGCTAGATTCAATACATGAGAAATTCAAGTGCATAATAAAGCTATAAAAATGGACATGGATCACTGAGGGAAGATATGTAAAAAGAGAGAAGAAAATGTGGACGGAAATGATAGAATTACTCTGCATGGTTTGGGAGTTAGCTACTGTCCATTTCAGGGGATGCCATTCACAGCACTGTTAACAGGATAAAGTCCTATGAAGCAGGGCAGTGCTTCTCTGTACCCCTGCATAGTTATACATGATAGCATGCTTGGGGATTTTCTAAGTTCAAGAACCTGCATGCAGTCCAGGTTCTGCAAAAGATGGAGGTATATTACACACCAGTCTGTCTCACTCACTGCATGCAATTATAAAATCAGAAGGCATAAAGTTGTTCTTTGGGAACTCAGAAAATAGTAGCAGACAAACTGGGTAGAAAGCTTAGAATTCAGTGTAATACCAAAAGAAGGTGAACTGACGTTTTCCTCCTCCAGTATCTCCTGGCCTGGGTGCAATGTACACTGAAATCTAGAAATGGCCATTAGCAAGAGTGGAGAGCTGTAGGAGGAGCTTGCTAGTTCTGGCTCAGGGAATCGGAACAGAAACTCCCAATGGTCACAGGAACTCCCAATGGTCACAGGTAGCATAGAGTTCCTTCTTTTACTTTTCTTCTATTACTTATTGCATCCCCCCAGATAATTATATAATGGCAGTGTAAAAGGCACAATGCCAGGGAAGACCACAAAATCCAAAAGATTGAGGGAACATTTTCCCCTCTAGTTGATGGAGATGTGATTCTGAAAGAGTGATTAGGATCTCTCTTGCTTTTTTCTCTTGTTCTTCTGTTACAACTTTCAACTCCTCCTACAGAAATAGGAATACACACACACACACACACACACACACACACACACACCCACCAAGGAAATCTATTGAAGAATGATACAGCAATGGCGAAAATCAGAGATAAACACTAATATGATTTCAGGTTTCTTATCTGATGTGCAAGGAAAGTAACCCACACTAGAGTAATTTCTGGATTCTCAGAATATGCAATTCCTTATCACTTCACTGAGATAGTGACTGAGGTTAAAGAGAATGTGGAAAGAGAAGAATGATGACAAGGAAAGAGTATCATGGGCCTTAGGAAGTGAACAATTTAAAAATTACTAAAGAATATGACGAAAAGCAAGGGAAGATTTTGGTAAGTATGATTTGAAAGCTAAACAAGAAGAGAATTTTTAAAACATAGCAGGTTTGCTGAGGAGAAGAAAGGTGCTATTCATACAACCAGAAGGCTGCCACTAGAGTCAGCCATGAACAAGGTGGGGTCTGGGCCAAAGGGAAGTAGGAAGAATTTTGGATTTATCCCTTCCTAATAGGAGCAGTCCTGACAGCCTGCTACAGGGTTAATGGAGATAGCCACAGGACCACTGCTATTCTGTGAGACTCCCTCAAAACCAGGACTACTGACCTCTGAGTTTCATCTCTTCTAAGTGTCTTAAAGAAGAAAGGCCAGGCATGTAGCTGGTCCATAGCTCTGCACAGGGAGCAGTCCTTTGGTACTGTTTTTAGTAGAGGAGAGAAAAGATGATTTCAACAATTGAAAAGCGAGAGACTAGCAAAAAAGATGAGTCTTCTCTCACCTCATATTGACTTATGGCAAGAGAAAGAGCAAGAGGTGCCTGAAGAGGACATTGACAATTTGAGGACGGACCACTATAGGTAACTCTCATCTCTAGCAAAAAAATCTGTTTGGCATGTGAAAAGATAATGTGTCTTCGGTGTTACCGAAGTTGAAAACTTCTAAAGCTCCCTTTCCAAGAGCTATGGCTTAAAAAAGATTTTCTATTTTTTTTTATTCTTTTTATTTTTGGCTACAATTTTTCTTAGCCCAGTAATTTTCCATGTGTCCTATCAGGTCAATATATGTTTTGACAATTTTAGAAAACATGTTTTATTTATTTTCTCATTCAAACCAAAAAGCCCCTTAGGAGCCATTGTAGTCTATTGGCTAAATATGTTTTCAATCATATGCTTCCTTAAAAGGTCTATTATTTTCAAATAGACAGTAATGGCTTCATCTGATTTAATCCAGCTCATCATGTCATTATATATTTAGGGCATGTCCTGCATTTAGAAAAATCCCTTTGAGAATTCAGTACAAAATGTCAAGATCCAGAGTAGCATTTGTTAAACTTCCTTCCTGCAATATTATATGCATTCCCCTCCCTCCACGCCTAACGAAGACCAGCAATTACCTTCTTGCTCCAGGATTTCTCAAGTAAAACCATTTTGAACACCTGATCTTGGTGACTATACAGCACATTCAGAACTTGTGTCCAAATGAATGGGTCACAATAGATACTCTTGATCACTGAAGAGGAGATGAGCAAACATAGGGAAGCCCATTGCTCTCTATCTAAAATAATATCAAGTGATTAGTAGAGAGCATATGAGCATACCACTTCACGACCCCCAGAATGGGAGGAGATGATAGGAACCTTCCAATTAATGTCTACATTAATGTTTAATGCCATGAAAATTTAGTTCTTTCATTTTAAAGTAAAGCAAATAACAAGCTCTGATTTGTTTCAAAGAAAGGTTATATTCATCACTAAATTGTAATCTTTTTTTTTGTTTTCTCATATGTATAGGAAGGATTACTTAAAATATTTGTTGCTTTGGCTAACCTTTTCCATATATGCATCTATCCATGTGTGAGGTGAAATTGAAGGCACACTAAAAAAAATGATTATAAATTCATGAAGCAAATGGAGACTCTGAACAGATACATATAGATTTTGTCAAAGTGAGAAATCCCCATTCAGGGTGGTGCTGTCCTTTAAACCCTTGCCCAATTGGAACTCTCAGATGAAGGATATTCCCTGTCTTGTGGCTGCTTGACCAGTCTTTACACCTCATTATATGACAACCTCCCATAGAGAATATGTCACATTCTTCCATTTTTTGTTAAATTTAGGGTGTTTTTTACTGGCTCTTAAAGGTTAATAAATTGAGGGAGAAAGTAGAAAAATGCAGAGATCTTAAAAAAATAACTTAAAGCGTGGCGAGACAACAGCTGATCAGGAGAGTGCCTTGATCAGCATCATAATGTAACTTCTCGACAAAGGTGGCAATAGATTGCTTGTCCCTTTCTGGCTAGTGGAGGTGGCCAGGGATGTCCTGACCATTCAGGTCCTGACCAGATCTCCAAAGCTACCCTAAGATGGCTTCAAATATTTATGTTTAGAATAATAACATCAAGGGATCCTAAATGAGTCTCCTGAAAACTATAGATGTTTAATTTTTCCATTTCCTTCATTCTTCTTTTGTTCCAGACAATTCCAGACTCCATTCCCATTTTTTTTTCTATGTGCAAAAACTAAGGCTTTGTGCACTCTGTTGCTATGGAAACAGGAGAGAGAGAAACAGTTTATATATTTCAAAAGCTGTCAGCCTATATGCTTTGGATTTTGATAACTAAACCTACACACAGACCATCTTTCCTCTACTCCCAACATTTATTTTTTGTATATGTATATGTATATATATATATATATATATATATATATATATATATATTCGTTCTTGGGAAAATTAAGAATCTATTCATTAGCTTTGCTGAAATCGATTTTGTACCTAGTTTAATGTCCAGAGGACAGAGAGTAGCCTCAGTGACATAGTTAGGGAAATATACAACTGTTTTTAATAAATGCTTACTAAATCAGAAGGAAGACAGAGTTAGCAGGCATCACAACTCGATCTATTTTCAAAATAACAAAAAGATTGAAACTCTATTAATTCCAAAAGAGATCTGAATGTTGCCTGACTTACATTTCATGGAAATGTAATGTCTGCTATACCCTCTCTTCAGCTCTCTAATAAAAGAGCTATTTTGAAATTACAAAATACACTGTGTTCTCCCCCAGAGAACCCAATTCAATAGCTTATTGATTTTTCCTGGCATCCTTAGTCTGGTGTGAAGGGGCTTCTGGGCTCCTGGACCTGGAAGAGGGGAGTTTGTTTGTAATTGATTCAGATTCTGTACAGTAAAGCTACCTTCCCACACCCCCAACTCAAGTCTTTATGATAGTCCAGCCCATTAAGTGCTTGCCTTCCGACTATTCTCGGTTGCTTTCCAGCACTTCCTTATATTTTCAAGAAAATGACTGCCATTGTAAGGTCATTTTTATCAAGTTTAGATGATACAGTTAAGTGAACCAGGAAAAATACATAAGAACTTCGACCTTCAAAACTAGAGCACACTTCCAGTAGTGAAGGGGTCTGTTGGGCTCTCTACTATAAGACCCACCATCCTGGTTTTTGTAAGAAGATGATCTGCTTAATTCTGAAAATCAGACTTTCACTGAAAAATAAGTTTTTATTTTATCTTCCAAAAACCCATATGAATAATAATTGACTTGTATATGTGCACAGGATGAGTGAAGGACAGAGAACTGCTGATGATACTCTGATTTTCTTTCTTTCTTCTTCTTCTTTTTTTTTTTCTTTTTTTAAAAAAAAACAACTAAAAAAGAAACATCCTTGAATTAGGGGTAAAAAAAAAATAAGAAAGAAAAGCTGCAGTTCAAAATCTACTGGTCACAAGAATTTCAGTGTCGCATTAGCTTAGTCTTCTTGTTTTATGTACTCAACTACACAATAGATGGGAAGGGTTACGGAATTAGGACTCTCCAAAATCAATTATTTTGTTATTCCTAATAGTCATAGAAATTTCTTTCAAAGAACTCGGAGTATCTAATTGACTTTATCTCACAAATACTTATTCCATTCCCAAGAGGTGATACATTTAAAATTTCTATTAAATTGTTGGAGATAAATGAAACCCAGAGATATCAATCAAGTGGCCTTCCTGAGGCATGTGATAGTGTCTGTGGTTGTTTACTGATAACATGGAGAGAACAAGAAAGAGCTTGCCTGATTGAATATCAGGTAGGCAGATTCTACAAATCCCCACTAATCGGGAAGGAGGTTTCTACAAGGTATCAATGGATTCTTTTCTCAGTAGCCCTCTTCTCCTCACAGATTTTGTTAATTATTTGGATGAAAATATCAAATGAACAGTATGAAATTTTCAGATGGTAGAACATATATTGTATAGTAGAACCAGATTTCAAAAACAATATCTTGGAACAATGGCTAAAGCTAACAAAATTAAGCTTTGCAGAAATACAATTGCCCAATCTTAGGGGAAAAAAAATTAGAAATAGTCATGAAAGAAGTTGAAGCCTCTAGTTCTAATGAAGACAGAACTGTGCACCCACCTACCATATGAGGGAGATTTCATTACTATACTCTGTGATACACGTCTGCTCAAGCAGAACCACCCCAGCTACTGCCTGCTATAACCCTTGCTGCCGATTGACTCATAGACAGAAAAGAGGCTGAGAGGTGATTTCCAGGCACTGCAGGAAAACAGGAAGGAATATTAATGTATAATTTTCAGTTTGGAAGATGGAAGGAGACCCTCATCATTACACAAAATACATATACAATGGTGTGAGGGGAAGGGAAAAAAAAGAGAGAGAAAAGTGTCTCAGTAGATTGGGTAGAGAGAGGTGATGGGAGGGGAGGGGAGGGGAGGGGAGGGGAGGGGGGATAGGGAGGGCAGCAGAATACAACAGACACTAGTATTGCTGTATATATATATATACATGGTTGTATAAGCAATGTGATCCTGCAATCTGTACACGTGGAAAAATGAGAATTCCTACTCTATTTGAATCAAATGTATGATATGTCAAGATCATTGTATTGTCTTGAACAACTAATAAAAAGAAATTTCAGTTTGGGGAGATGAAGTGTTCTGGAAATAGATGGTGGTGATGATTGCACAACACTGTGAATGTACCGAATACCACAGAACTGTACACCTAAAAATGGCTAAATGATAAATTTTGTTATGCTTATTTTACCACAGTGAAAATTTGTTTAAAATGAGAAACCCAGATATTCATTCCCCAGGGCAGTGCCAAGTAAAATCATCTTCATAAAGATCTGCTCACCAGATCTTGCCCTTCCATCCCTGAGACTGTTTCCCTCTGACAGTACACACAGACACAGAGATTCTTATGTGTAATGTATTCAGGGTGTGCACATGTACTTGAGTGAAGGAGAAAAGATGAGAAGAATCTGACTTTTAAATGAAGGACTTCAGATCCCAGGTATAATAGGATAAAAATTACCATTTACCTATCAGAAGGAAATAGGGTTACAGACCAGACATATTGAAAGAGTATTCACAATGTGTTGTAATAATTGTTAAATTAATTCACATTTCTTGGAAAGCATAGAGGCTGTGTTATTTACACTATAAGTTGTCATACTTTATTATGCATGAGATTCAACCAGCAGAGTTTATTTGAAATTCAGATTTACTGCCCCCAACTGGCAGTTTTGATCTAGTAGACCATGGACGGGGTAAACTAAAAATTTAAAAAGAAATCCAGATGTTTTATGATGAGAGGTGCTAAAAAATATACATTGAGAAACACTAAGTTCAATAGTTCTCAAACTTCTTTCTCAGAATCTCTTTTTATTCTTAAAAATCACGGAGGATACCAAAGAACTTTCATTCATGTGGGTTATATCTGTCACTATTTACTATACCAGAAATAAATACTGAGAGCCCAGAAAAATATTTCTTTCTAATTCATTTAAAAAATTGACTCTAACTCTTTTTAACTGTGTGTGATGATGAAGAATTTAAAAGCAACTAGTGCTATTTGGTGGCTGTGCTGACCCGTCATCCAGGGGACAGCAGTTCTTCCCACCATCACTTTTGCATGACCTAGGCAAGATCAATAGTATGATAAAGGCAAATAACATCCTATTGTTTCTATGGAAAGAGTCATGACCTCAATGACATGAAAGGGGCTTAGAGACCACACTCTGAGGTCCTCTAAGGCACCCCATTTGTCTAATGTTTATCCATGGAGATGACGAAGTAGAATCCAGTGGTGATGGTAATGATTGAGACAGCACCTAATGTCATCATGCCACATATTACTTTTTTGAGTTTAACATCTATTTCATTGAATCTTTACTAGACTTCCATGATTTATACAGTATTATTAGCTTCATAATAATATGAAGATTATTGACAGATATGAAATACAGAGAGGTGAAAATACTTGCCTATGCTCACAAGGTATACAAGTGGCAAAGCCCACACTGTCCTCCAGACATTTTTCTGGAAGGAAGGGTGATACACACTGAGAGGAGGCATCACCCAGGGACTGCAGCCCAGGGCATCTGCGGTGTCCCACTGGGAAGCATAGTATATGTAAAATCATCAAGGTTATATTTGCCTGAATAAAATCCACCTGCCTGTGCCGACCATATTTAGGCTTTAATTATCTTAAGGTAATTCATGTCTATTTTATAAACATTCATTTCTGTAATCCCACCATCTTATTTTATCTTATCTTAGTTTGGTCCAGTAATCTTAACCAATTCCTTTGCTTTAGTCTTAGTCGCCTGCTTCATGGATAATCTTCTACAGTGAACTTTACCAACAGTCATTCAGCCATGGAACAGATAGATACCTGGACATTTCTATCCAGTATAACCTAGAAAGAGGCTTTGTCCGTACACACTGGAAGAAAAGATACAATATCAGAAGCTCTATGTAACCACAGGATATCTTGAGAGAGACCTATCCATGTGCTTCTATTGCCATTATGGAGGGGGCATAACCCACACATAAATGCTCACATTCTCTTCAAATACTTATCATCCAATCTATAACTAACATTGTTTGCTTTTCCATACATTTTGAGGTTTGTTCTATTTCATGAGGAGACTTAACTAACATTTATTTAGTGTCTATATTATGTCCCTGCTACCTCTATTTGGTTGCTTTTTTTTTTTTAACCTACCTCTTACATCCAGAAAACTTTCCTGTGACTATATTTACATATCTTGCTTTATATGTTTCTTTTATCAACTTTCAAAGAAAGAAGGAAAACTTACATAATTTAAGAGACTGGCTTGTGGTCATGCAGATCTTAAATTGCATTTTAGCCTGAGTTTTAGCTCAAGCTCTCTGATATCAAATCCAGTGAAACAGAACAGGCCAAAGAACAAATCAACAAAGGGGAAAAAAGAAAAAAAAAAGAACAAGTGCATAGCATTCTGAATACCAGGTACGTCCTAATCTGCATGAACTGTGCAGTATATTTAAGGCAGCCTCATAGCATTTATTCAAGCAGGCTGCTTTGGTTTATTCAGTAAGCTACAGAGCCTGAAATAAGAAAGCACCTTTGAGGTAATCAGGCTAACACTGGAGTTATACTCACAGCATTAGAGATTTCATTTCCTTCCAAACAGTAATGAATCACAGTTAGAGTACGTATGAATGGTACAGAGAGAGAAAGCAGTACCAACACTGCCACCCCTTCCATGCATTTTATTGTGATCTTCTCTTCCATTGAGCCCTGAGGTTGCTTCAATATTCTTCTCAACACAGGACTCCAAGTGGCTACTACCAATTGATCACAGTTAACAATTCAAGATGAAAGCAATTTTCTTCTCAGGTTTAAAGTCAGTCTTCACCTGTATAAACAACTCAGGTACTATTCTTACTTTTAGAGAGTCTTACATATGGGAGTATCACATTTGAGATCTCTATATATTTGCAATTACTTACATGTTTATTGTCATAAAGAAAACAGTCTGACACTATTTAACAAATAATTCAACACTAACTCACACAGATTTGATACATTTTTCCATTCCTAAACATCATCTGTGCCCTCTTATCAGAATCTAAATACAGCCACTTGCCACTCACATTTCTTCTATGTCCTTCAGTAAGCCAAAGGAAGGTGAGTCAGAGCCCTATACTACCTGGGTCCAAAGAAAATGAATGGTACACACCTGAGCACTAGAAGCTCCAGTTCAGACACCTCTGGCTCACTCTACAGCCCTTGCCTGCTCACTCAAAAGAGAAAGGGGGCAGAGTTGGAGCCTGAATGAATTCCCCAAAAGAAATCCCCATGCAATACTAACTGGACTCTTAATCACCTTCCAAATGCCCTTGGGCTTTTTAGAAGAGTTAGGCAAGGCCTGAAGATAAACCTCTAATAAAATTAAGGTGATTATTCATTGCAGTACAATAGGAGAATCAACATTTTCTGGTAGGCAGCAGGGAATCGTACAACCCAACAGCTGTGCACTCCCCTCAGAAGCTCTCCCATGGGTGCTCTCAAGCCTCAATCAGGACAGTGATAAGGGAACTATATAGGAAATATGGGCTGCTGATGGCTCAGGTGAGTCGGTCAAAACCAAAGAAAACAAAAAAATCACACTTCAAATGACTGCTTGCATCAAGAGAAGCACAAACAAAAGAGCAGAGAGAGAAAGCAGCGCCACATCACCAACTATCATGGAGGCTCTCCTTATCATTCCACGCCAGTCCCTGTGATTATGAGGAGGGAGTGAAAGCATCCACTAATCAGGGCAGTGTGGTGTGCTATTCACAAGCTCATAACTGGCAGTAAAACAGAAAGGCCCATGTCTGCTCTGCTAAGTAATTTCCACACCGAGGCCCTGAGCAGAGATGTCGCGTCATTTGTAACATCTGCCTTGGCATCCAGGAGCCAAAGTAAGCTAGTTAGAGAGTTGCACTGCTTCTTCCTCCCTTTTCTTATGACAAGTCTGAGGGACTTGAGGTTATTTATGATGAAAACCAGTCTGAGCTCTTCAGAGAGTTGTCAGTTTGATGCAGGTGAGACAGAAAGGTGGATCAGTGGCTTAGGAAACACGCTGGCCCCCTATTTACCTTGGAAACAGGGGAGTAGTAGCACCAAGTACAGATGGAGAAACTTCAAGTATTAAAGGAGAAACAGGCAGTGTAGATGGAGAGTTTCTATAACCACAGAAAGGAAGACTTAGCCTTTATGCCTCATTAGTTTCCTGGCTTTGGACAATTTCTTGGACAGTGAGAGTAGACAATTTTTTTTCCATATAAGAGTATGCCCCAGTAAAAATGATGGGGTCCAATACCACCGCTAATTCCAAGAGCATTTGGAATATTTTATAGTTGTTAATGGATCTGTATTTTATCTATTTATATGCAGTGCTGAGAATCGAACCCAGTACCTAACACACACTAGGCAAGTGCTCTGCCACTGAGCCACAACCCCAGCCTAGCAATTGGCTTTTAACTGTAATCTTAGTCTGTTCCTTATTATTCATAAACAAATACCCTGGACAATTCCTCTCACTCCTAATGTGTACATAAACTACCTGGGAATCTTGTGGCAATGAGAATTTTGATTCTAAAGTTTTGGATGTACTGGGTATCCACAGCTTCCAAGAGGCATCATTGCTGCTGGTCTATCCCTACCCTTAACCTTCATAGTAGCAAAGTACTAAATAACACTTTTCTGGATCACAGAAGTGTTTATTAAACAGTCTTTACTTTTCTCTCTCATAATTGTGACTTCCCTTTAAACAAAAACAAAGTACAGTTATAGCATATAAACTATATCTTTCCAACAGTAAGTCATATGTATATTCCATATATAATGAGAAAAGTAAAACTGTAAAAGAGAACTCCACCCAGGCCTGAACAGGTGTGGGTGGCCACTTTCTGATGAGTTTTGAGGATGAAATAAAGCTTATTGGGTATGTGCCGAAGCCATACACCTGTGCAGCTAATTGCATATTCAGAAATCCCAGAGAAATTGGAAAGAAGAAATATGGAACCTCTTAGCAATTTGGTACTTAGGAAGTGTATCCAAGTAACACAAGGCAAATCAAAGCCATTAGCCATTTTATCTAGAAAACGAAAGTCCCAGGGACCTTTCATTACAGCTTCTCTTGCTTGGCCTTGAACCATACCATGATTAACGACACTCAATGGATGGTTTCTTTTGCAAAGCTTTGAAGTAAGTATTATGGAGCATATGAAACATGAGGACTTATCAGATGACCTCAAGAAATCCACCGAGAGGATGGAGAATGGAGTTGCCAATTAACAGAATTTGTTTGACATATTTCCACTGTTTTCCTACAAAATTTCTGCAGGGCAGTTATTGCTGCAACAGTTCCTAAAAGACTGGCTCCATATATCAGCCAATGCTATATTGAAGGTTTGCTACAGCAGGATTGCCAACTAGAATAATTTTAATCACATTTACATCAAATGATCCCCACACTGAAGTGGTTTTAAACTTTTCCACTGCCCTTTCTATCTCCAAAATACGCAGTGTTAATCAGGGATGGGTTCTGCCTCACAGCTTCTCTGAGAGGTTCATCAGTATTCGTCTTTCCATTTTACAGATGGGAGGACTGGGCAGAGAGACGTTTAGTGACTGCCCAAAGCAAGAGCTGGAATCGGAAACTGTACTTGGGCACCTCTAGTCTAGTCCTTAACCAACTGAGACATTCTGGCTCTGTTACCCCAGCTTCTTGCACCCACCAGGCCTGCCAACCACTGTAACAGCCAGCAACAGACAAGTCAGTATGAGCTGCTATGTAGGGAAAAGAAAATATAAGGCAGATTCTCATCCTATATCACTCCAGGGGAACTTTACGTCACTAGGTGTCTATCTGGAACCTCTCCTGAGTATTCTGGCTCTCACACACAGATGGGAAAGGTTGGGCTTATGGACACAATCTGGGCCTATCTCAAGTTCAGAACTCAGGAATGGTGGTTGACTTCCCAGGGTTTATAAGCGGAACTTTGAAATCTTTGAAATATGTTATTTGACCTTCCTGGTCTTCAAATCTCATCCATAGAGAGGGTCTATTTTGCTCATTTGCCAGTGAGTCAGAGCACTGTCATGGGACAAGAATAGGCTTTGTTATTGGCAAAGTAGGATTCATGACTTATCCCTACCTCCCATCAGTGCTGTGACATTGGGCCAGTTAGTCAACCTTGCTGGGCCTCAGTGTTCTCATATCCAGTGGTATTTAAATGTGACATGAGCACCACACTTCTTTGAAACTGTAAAGATTTCAGAAGCAATTTTCACAATGATACTGGGAAGATTAAATATGACTCAATAGCGAAAATGCTTCTGATACAGGATGGATACTTGATAAATGTTCTATTTCTCCCTTTCCTTGTTGATAGTCATGAATAAAGTATCTTGAAAATATTTGATAAAGAGAATAATGCAAATATATCAGTCCTATCTTAATAAGCATTCACTCTGGGTCAAAAATATATCAACAAGTTATCTCATATAGAAGCAAGGTAATTGAGGTAAATTAACTGGAAAAAAATAGAATACCAAAAAGGGGTTAGTTAATTGTCCTCAAATAAATGAACTGTTTTCATTCAATAAATTATGGTTTCCTATTAGTTTTCACCTCTGCTGAAAGACACAGTGAAATGTGTTCTGAATCAAGTAATGAATAAGGAAAAACCTCCTAATGATAATGGTTAAAATAGAGAATATTTTTTTTCTAGGAGAAAATCTCAGAGGTCTATAGATATAATCCCATTTTAGGCCAGAATCCATGAAAATCTGCAATTATACTAACTCTAAAATAATGACAAATATAGGGTATTACTCAATTAAGGAACTATTAATAAAATGAAGGATTCAAAGAGACAGCTTAATACAGAAGGAGGACAAGAGTTTTCATCCTGAGTTTATCTATAACTACCCTTTTCACCTTTAAATAAGTCAAATGTTTGGTCCCAGTTTCCTCCTATGTGAATGAGATAGTTGAGCTTACTTATTTCTAGGATGATATTAACCATGTAGTTGGTTTCTCTCCAATTTAAAATGTGTCTAGAATTCTAAAATAAAAGAGTATTTTCAAATTCCTTTTAGTGTCAGACAGTCTTTGCAAGATGAGGTAAATTTGTAATATAAATTTTCACCTATCTAAAATGACCAAAACCACTCTTCAGTCTGAAGAAGGAGGAGGAAGTCGAGGTCAATGTCATGTTGAGCAGCTCAGTGAATCTCTGGCTGCAACAAAAATATTCAACCGCAATTTCTGAACAGAAAGGTATGATCATTTAATCCCAGACATGAGCTCTAGAATGTGTTAAAGTCTTCCTTTGACACTTTGCCACCGAATGGACAGTTTATTCATATTCAGTGGTATTTAAATGTGACACGAGCACCAAATTTCTTTGAAACTAATTCGCCACTATTTGATTTAGAATTTTCCCAATATTCTCAATGGCAAATGAAATCCACTGATTTTGTATTAGAGGGCAGGAAGTGCAAAGGACAGTTGACCAACGGTGGTCTGTAAACTTGTCCTCAGTGGAGAGGTTCTTAGGAGGACAGCTGAGATGAACCGCAGGATTAACGGAAGCCTCAGGGCAAAGGAATCTTCTCTCAGTCTACAGGGGGTGACTGAGCACAGGAAAGCAGGTCACATTACCTATGTACCTAGAGAGAAATATGAGCTTTTTGTCACATGTAGACCTTATTAATGAATAATCACTGGATTGTTCATTACTCCGCCTATGCTACAAAAGGGTAAAGTGGACAAGGATGAACAGAAAAGATGTCTGCAAGTGAATTTTCTTGGGGATTTGACATGCAGACTGATTTCCAAATGCTTTGACTCAGAGGACTCAGAAAGTAAAAGCAAGGAACAAGTAGGTGTACAGAGTGTCATTTTGGTGGGTGAATGAGTCATACTGTAGGTTTCTTTCCTGCAAATGGTATTGTCACAGTGTCTGCTTGAGTTATTTGATCCAAGCTTTAAAAAGAAACATAGCAAGTCTTCCTTTCAGAAAGGAGACCCTAAGGAGTTTAACAGAAATTATAGTTTCTTTTCATCAACACCGCTACAAGCCTTCCTGCCACCAGCACTAATTACTGTGGCTCACCAGCCCTGTACTCCTTCAATTTAAGGCTTCACGAATACTCAGAGCTAAACAGTAGAAATCCAACACCGGTGTGGGCTTTTTGCTCTCATTTTAAAATGCATTATATAAGAGGGAGAATCCTTATCAGGAACTACAGGTCTGAACACACCGTAGGTCTTAAATTAGACCTCTCTTTGAAGCTCAGTAACAGAACAGTAGATAGGAACACAGATACAGCTGAAAGTCATATTCCGGTGATGGTGCTGCAGTGCCTTTTCTGTAAGGGGGTTAGAAAACGAAGAGCAGAAGCCAGAAGACTAGAAGCACTGAAAAGCTATGTTTATCTGGGGAAGAAATGCCCACACTGGAGAAGGTTTCCTTGAATTTACTCGGGGGAATTATGTCCATATGGCAGTCAGGTCGACTCTCCCTTGGAGGAAAATACACCCTTTCCTAAGAAAAATTAACTCTTTTAATCACAATGTTTTTGAAGGTAGGATTTTAACAAATCTTTTTTTTTTTAAACTCATCTTTTATCTGAAATTTGCAATAATACAACTTTGCCTTTTCTTTCTTCTAGGATAGCATATCCTTTTGTTCAGATTATTCTTGTTGTACTTTCCAGGTTCTGTTCTTATCTCTTTACTGGTCTTCTCCCAGTCTTCTTCATTATTTATCTTTATCATCTTTCCTAGTTTTTGCATTGTTGTGACCAAAACACCCAACAAATACAACTTAGATGACAAAAGTTTGTTTGGGGCTCACAGTGTCTGTGGTTTCAGTTCACAGATGGCTGATTGAATTGCTCAGGGCCCAAGGTGGGGCAGCACATCATGGGGGAAAGGCCCAGCAGAGGAAAGCTACTCAGTTCATGGCAGGATTAGGAAGCAAAAGGAGAGACAGGGAGGGCCCACAGGGAGATATGCCCTTCAAGGTGATGTACCTAATGACCTGCCTTCTCCAGGCATGCTCTACCTGCATACAATTATCACCCCATTCAAACCCGGATAAACTCACACTTTACCTCTGAACATTCTTGCACCTACACAGGAGCTTTTGGGGAGACACCTCACATCTAAAACATAACACTGTTGAATATACAGCCTGATTATAAAAAAATGCTGTGGGGCAAGAGGTGCAGCTCAGTGGTAGAGCACATCCTTATCATGTACAAGGCTTTGGGTCTGATTTTCAGCACTACAAATTTTTTAAAAAAAAATACATATGTATAAAGTGTGTGTGTGTTTAAAGAGAGAGAGAGAGAGACAGAAACAGAGAATATATAAATGAATTAAATCACCCATAACCTCTCCACCCTAGTCAGCCAATAGTACTTTAGGAAATGAATACATTTTGGAGGAAACAGAAATCTAAAATTAAATATCATTTTACATCTTTAGGTAGAAAACATAAAATCATACTCCAAGCATTCTTAAAAATGTATTTCCTATATTTAAATTTCCTTAAAAGCCATAACACTTCATCAAAATGTCTTAAGTGGATGAAGATGATCTCATTTAGCAAATGAAAAAGAAAAAGAACTTCATACAACTATTTGAATGACAAAAACTGGATGGGATTTATAATGGTACTTCCAGTTCACCCTCGAATAGTTGTGACATACTTTCACTGCATGAGCCAGGAATGGGTTTGGAATTGTTTCTTGTATCAAAAAGTTGTACTGAAAATTGCCTTGAAAATATTTTCTGAATTGTAGAACTGAAGAAAATTCTTAGACGAATGTCTCTTTTTTTATATATATCAGATCTCCATTTTCCAAGGTAAATATAAGAACAAGAATATCCAAGCAATCCTTAGATTATTGGGACTTGAGATTTGTACTCAGATCATTTCCTCTATATTGACAGGTAAGATCAAAAGGCCCAGCTTTCTGGAGGCCTTACTGAACTCCCATGAGTGATATATGCAAAAGTAATTTTCTAATTTAATGCTGATATAAAAATCCTAGGTACTAAAAAGCCAGTAGCCTAGATGTCAAAAAATAAGATTTTCCCCCTTTATCCTCCTAAATAGAAACATGATATAATCTCCAAAATAAATTTTCAGTGTTCCATTTGCCCATAGCATGCTATTTACCATAAGCCAAGCAGTTTTACAGATATGATTTATTCTCCTGGAGTTTGGTGAAGACAGAGATGGTGGTTCAGGTTCAAAAGACCCTTACTTCATGTATCAGATGGTTGAGCCTCACATTGCCTGTGGATATTCTGAAGAGACTTGGTGGTCTCAAATCAGATGATTAGCCCAAAATGGATGATCAAAGGAGAAACCCTTTTTTTCTCTCTCTTAAAATATTTGATAGGGGTTGAGGTTGTGGCTCGGCATTCGCCTAGCACATGTGAAGCCCTGGGTTCGATCCTCAACACCACATAAAAATAAATAATTAAATAAGGTATTGTGTCCAACTACAACTAAATATTTTTAAAAATTGATAAAAATTGTTTCTCCACTTTGCTCATGACAAATTCATTCAAAAGTCATTCAACTATCCAGTTTTTGGATAGTTTGGAAGGAGGAAGGAGTGGGTCTATTGAGGATTAGAGTAAAATTTCAGAGCTAAGCTTGCTTCTTACCAGATCTCTTTTCAAAATATCCTTTGTCTTAATCCTATAAATACCCAAACTCTAAAATCCTACTAATGCTCAGTTTCTAAGGAAATTGCTATATGATCAGATGAGAAAACCTGTCCGTTGAAACCAACACCTCACACCAAATCTGTTCTGCACTGTATGAAGAACACCTAACTCCTCTTGAGGCATCCCAAACGCTGGGTGCTGCTCCATTTGTTCAACATGTGACTTTAATTAATCTCAGGCAATGCACCTTGCAGTTAGTTCACAGAACGGAACTGATGAGCACAGTATGCCACCTCCAAGGAATGTACCCAGAGCCACAAGCTTCCACACAGAGCTGAAGAAGTTCTGCAGGTTCTTAGCTATAATTAACAAAATGCACATGTGAAATATTTAATTAATTTCATCCTCTAGTGCAAGGTTTTTTGGGGAAGAGATATTAAGGAGAATGGAATTCATCGGAGGTCTCTGGCCTCTAAAAACTTTCATGCCACTCAACCTGCTGCCAAGCTCAAATGTTTCCTCTTCGCCTTACAATAGTGACAACAAATCCAAGCCTTTGGATTGTAGCACAAATTCAGGAATTCCTTGGAATTCAATACAATTGAATGATAACAGGTCAATCACAAACCACCCATTAGGACATAAGTGAGTATTCTACCCCTGATAAGTGCCAGTCACCTTGTCATTCATCAAGAAAAAGGAAAAGAAAAAAGAGAAAGGAAGTGAAGGATACCAGTGTCAAGAATTGCAATGTAGGGCAACAGGTACTATAACCCAGGATATACAAGACAGAATACAATGGTAAAACTGTTGAAGGAATAAAGAAAAAACAACAGAGAAAGTGATATTTAAGAGGAGACAAAGCCAGAGATAAGAGAGCATCCTTACCAATGGGAAGTCTGCATATAAAAAGACAGAAATAAAACAGCATGATGGTCTTCATAAATGGAACATAATTCAGCTTATTCCAGAGGAGATGGTATATGATGCTCCTAGAGGAACATTAGGGAAAGGCTCTGAGTAGAGCAGAGGGATAAAATATCTTGCCCAGATGGAAATGGTGTTAGATGGAATCTGTCCTGCTAAAGAGTTGAGTCTATCTCATCAATAATGAAGATCCATGGAAGCCATAGAGTGTCTGGATTGATTTATACTTCAGAAAGATTAGTCTCAAGGTGGGCATGGTGGTATACACCTGTAGATCCAGCTACTCAGGAGGCTGAAGCAGCAGGAACATTTGAGTTAAGAGTTCGAGACCAGCCTGAGCAACATAGCAAGACCCCATGCCAAAAACTCAACAAGAAAAGAAGAAAGTCACTTTCATTGTAGCTTGGTTGGTAGACTGAAGGAAGGCAAGACAAGGTATAAGTATAAAAGCCGGAAGGAGATTACACTGAAGATGGTTGAGGAGGGGCAGGAAGATAATGAGAAAATTTGAGGAATATTTTAGAAATGGAATTGATGCAGTGAATGTGAGGCTGATGAGAGAAGTGGAATCTAGGATGAAGCCTGTGTTTATGGCTTGGAAGCAGGATATAAAAGGTAAGTTTATAATTAGCTCCATTTAGAATGATGGAGCTCAAGATGTCAGAAATTTCCAGTTAGAGAAGTCTATTAAGCCACATCATACCTGAGCCTGGAGCTCAAGAATGAGGTCCAGTTCTCATGAAGACCAGTGGAACAGGATAGGAGACAGAGAGGCAAAGCAACAGATATGTGATGCTTGAGAAAAGTGCCAAAAATATATGATGAAGAAAAGACAACCTTTTCAACAAATGTTGAAAATTTCATATCCGCACATAGAAAAATGAAACTCGATTCTCTTTTTCTCACACTGCACAAAAGTCAATGCCAATTGGATCAAAGATTTAGGATTGAGACCAACAACCTCACAACTAATAGAAGAAAACAAGATCAACACTCCAACATATTGGCACAGACATCGACTTCCTTAACAGGACTCAAAAGCACAAGAAAGAAAACCAAGAATCACAATGGTATGACATCAAATCAAAAAGCTTCTACATCACAAAAGGAATAGTAAAGAGTGTGAAAAGACATCTAGGGGATTAATATCCAGAATATATAAAGAACTCAAAAAACCTAACACTAAAATAATAATAATATTAATAATTAAATAATAATAACACCATCAATAAATAAGCAAAAGAACTAAACAGTCTTTTCTCAAGAGAAGAAACACAAATGACCAACAAATCGGTAAGGTGGCAGATATAGAATATGCTATGCCACCCCACTGGACAGTGATCCAGGAACTGCAAAAGTTGGTGCTAGTGTGGTTCTCTGATCTCCACATACTCATTGAGACACAGACAGCAAGCCACATCTGTGAGTTGGGGACAAAAATCTGAGGCAAAGGACAAAAGAAAAACTGAAAGACAGACATCTTTGTAAAGATTGCTCTGGAGTTCCAAGCTTGCTATCATGATATCCCCAGGACATGTTCCCCTGAGATGCGTGTGATGGACAGTGAAGATTTTGGTAGGATGAGAGGGTACTTAAAGTCTCTCTTTTTATGTAGAATGGAACAGCATGTTCTGACCATTTTCAAGGCTAAGATTATAATCAGGCACTCATTAGCCCAACTTACCTCAAGGCCTATGTTTTTATTATTTTAACAACATTCCTTTAATCTTCAGGGTCATGTGTGTGTGTGTGTGTGTGTGTGTGTGTGTGTGCATGCATGTACGCATATGTGTATCTATAGATATAACATGTCATACTTAAAGCACTTTAATTACATGGATGTTACAATGTCAAAAGTACAAGCTTTAAACTCAGACATCTCATTATGAGTTTTTTTTTTCCTATTACAGATTAGACTAGGGAGTAAGTCATTTTCCTTCTCTGGGCTTCTATGCCCAAACTTATAATTCATGACGTGGTTAGATAAGATAATCTCTAAAATGTCTTTCCAAACATCTCTCAAGGGGATTTAGTTGATAACCAAACATGAGTAAATATTTATTAATTTACTGCCTTAGTTATCCCATTACTTAGTCAATGAACATGGATTAAACATGTATTAGGTACTCTAGGTACATTAATACACAGCACAGAGACTAGTATGGCTTAGATGATATATATTTTTCCTTAGGTGAAAAAAAAACTATTTTCTCAAAAACTATTTCTTTAGTTTGCGCCTCTCTCTCTCTCTCTCTCTCTCTCTCTCTCAGTCAGGCTTGGTATATGGGTTTGGAGGTTGCCATAGAGGAACAAAAGCATTTATTGTCCAAAGTGATATCCTGAGAAAGTAATCTTGAAACTGCAGATGCTGAGGTCACGACATAACCACACATTGGGGGACTTTTAGCAAAGAACATTGCCAATAGCTCATGGTTAAAGAGACATCTTGGTAACAGAGTGATTTGAAACAGCAAGACTCAACCTTTTTAAGGTAGACTAGAAGAGAGTTAATCAAAGAACAAGAGAAGGATAAGGATATGGTTCTGAGGTTTCTCTGTGGACATGGAGCTCTCTCTAGGTATTTATGTCTATTGTGCATAGATCTGCCTGGTAGAGACAGCTTTAGATGGTAGGTGGGATAATATGTACCTGCTGAAGCACCTTGCTCTTTATAAGACCCTTCTCCACCTGTCCCATCAAGTAGAAGATGAGCTGTGTTAGTTATTAGGACAATTTTTCTTATTTTAGGAAAGATAAGATATAGGAGAGATGAGCAAGTACTGATAAAACAGCAACTTTTCATCTCAAAATGGTCTGACTGGGAAGTTAAGCTGGCTTTCTAATACATTATTGCTCTTTCTAAAGTTTGTCTCTTGCTGCTCAACAGCCCTTTTGCGTAGCAGAATTGGTTTTCTCTTAGGGAAGTACTCCTCCATCAGTCTATGATCTTGATGGCTGTACACAGCTTTATCCTCAGCCAATGGACAGGCCCATGGCTCAGGAAGCCAGTTATATGCTTTCTCCTTGGTACTGAGTAGTAACCGAGAGGAGTGGTGCATGAAGGAAAAACAGTTGGTGCAGAGTCATTTCCACACAGGGCCCTGGGGGAAATGGCCCTTTTCTTGGCTACCTTGGGACAACCTTGGATCCCACCTTCCCAGGGTCTATTTAATCCTGTACCCTTACCTGTCTAGTTTTCTTTCAATAAGTTCCTTATTTGCTTATGCTAGGACGTCTAAATTTCTCCCATTTATATTAAATAGTTAAGGTCTCTTCCATATATCACTCAGGATGATGAACCCTTTCTGGTAAAAGAAAGGTTAGGAGTTTTAAAGTATTTTGAAGACTACTGCATTTTGAAGTAGGCTTGAGAGATGAAGTAAATGGTCCTAGAGCCCCATGTTTGACTGGTTGTGAGAAAGAACAATATAAGATTCAGACTACTTGAAGTCCTCTTTTACTTGAAAGCTTATTTGTACCCTTTCTGAGATTGTGTTTAAAAGTAGAAATCCCTCTTAACAACATGAAGTCTTCTTTAGGGCTTTTGTCATGCCCCTAATTCATGGTCCAAGTGCTACTGCAGGTAGATTAGTTTCATTTGCCCAAACCCTCTCTTTTCCAGTAGCTAATATAGAATTTCTAGAATTTTCCTCTGGCTTCTGTTTTCGTTCCTAAACAAAGGGATTCCATTATCTTCCACTCTTTCTTCAGCCTTGTCCACAAGTCATTTGTTATATTACAGCATTTCCTGAAATTTAGCAAATTCTTGAAAAGAAAGATTTAATCTTCTCAGGAGAAGCTGGGGAAGATTTATGGACGCCTATTCTTAACATGTCAAAATGTGGCTTGGCTGCTAAATTTACTGGGACCGCCTACACAGCTGAGGATTTCTGTGACTCTGCTGGAAATAATGGCTTTAGGAGGTAACCAAACAGCATTAGAGAAAAATATTTGAGAGAAAACAGATTTTTAGGTTGCAGAGTATTTCTTGTTGTAGAAAAGAACATTACGGTTTAGGAGCTCATTAAGTTGTTTTCCCTTATGTTTGACCCCAAATTAGAGTTTGGATTTCTTAATTTTCTCTTCTAAAATCATCTGCAAGATATTGTTAATGATTTTCCAGGTTTTCAAATGCCACACAAAATGAAAGCATTAATTCTTAAGTATTATTATGGAATGAATTGGATTTTGTTAGGTAGCCTTTACAATCCTTATTTTTTCCCCCTGTGCTTAATGATTACAAGTAATTTAAAAATAAATACTTATGCAAGTGAACCAATAGAACTATTTCAATCAAAGAACAAAAAGCTAAAAACTCAATTACAACATGTACATTTTTCTGTGGTAGTAGTTTCACTCTTTCTATATCTTTGTTCACCTTATTTAACATCTACAATTTCTCCCCACATATATTGGCCCTTTCTACCCCTCCATTTCATGGAAGAAAATGGTGCTCTGTTACACAAATGTGCTCCCTATTTCCTTTGAAACTGTATTCAGTCAGTTCCCGCAGAAGGAATTGGTAATGAAATTCTATCTCTCAAGTGTGTGTAGACATATCAATCATTTTAAGTGGAAACAATCATTCCTCTGCCATTTGGAGCCAACATCTTTGAACACAGAAACAGTACCATTGCTTTCTGTTGCTCAAAGTAGTTTTTCCATATAATGCCAAGGTTTACCTTCCCACTACATGCCACAGAGGTCAAGGAAAGCAGATTTTCTGATAACATTTGATTTGAGCAAAGGGAGGGATAAAGGGGGCATTCTGTAATCTGGGCTTAGAGCGGACTGAAGACTCAAAGCCCAGAGGAGGTGATTGAGCAGTCTTGTGCTGTCACCCTACTGCCATGCCCTGATCTCTGCCCAGAGTTGGTCTGAAACTACAAAGATTTGTATTTTTTTTTCCATGCCATTGAGACTCAATCCTCTCAACTCTCACATCACCTACACAACTCAGCATTTTTTTCTTATACAGCAAAATTATTTTGAATTTGTGATGTCATCTTTTCCTCAATAATGATCATATATGTTTAGCATTTGTCTTGGTTTTTAATATTAGAAAGTTGAGACACCAGAAGATACAGAAGATAAGGTATTTAACCTTTTATTGCAACTTCCCCAGCTGGCATGCCCTCTCTACCTACGATACACTTTGAAATCCAGGCATATTTAAAATGCTGCTGGCTAAAAGGCGTGTTGCTGATGAGCTAGAGAAACAGCACATTAGCGCAATGCATTCTAGTTACCAGGAGGTGCTGCAGTCTACCCAGGGCCTGGCTGCTGTGAAGCAAAACGCTTCTCACTTTCAATCCCCAGATACAGAATAGCATCAATGCAGAAATATTAAAGAGGAAATTAATAATTTATTTCAAAAATTCATTTGCAGCTGCACTTCAGTGAATTAATTACTTTTTGTCTTTCTCCTCTTAGTCATTCCTCTCTCTTGCTAATGATCCAGTTGGAACTAGGAAGAGGAAGTAAACGGGGTTGGAAGAGGTGTGAGTCTGGTGCTGCCAGTGTAGGAAACACAAAGAAGAAGGTACTTTGTATGGGTGCCCAAAGGGACCTGATATGTGAAAAGGGATAGGTTAAACTTAATGCCATCTTCTTCACGCTAAAAGCAATAGGAAACCATGTTACTATGTTATAGGTTCCACTTAGTATTTTAAGAAGAGGAGAAAATTAAAATCCAGCAAGCAAAAGTTGCCAGTTATTAAAAAATTAATCTCTTGTTTATCACTACCTCATCTATGCAATTCACTTCCCTGCATGCTCATTAAAATTGTGTGGCCACACAGACAAAGCAATCATATAATTTTGCTTAATTGTTACATGGAGCTTATGTACTGACTTCCAGAGGGCTGGGGGCGGTGGTGGTGTGCACAGCAATTTTTGCATAACACTTGCTTATCACAACTTGCCAGATGACTCTAAGGTGACATTATGGCAAGGTTCAAATTCATAGCCATTTTAATCATTTTCTAAACTAGAAGAGAAAAATCAGTCAGAGAATTTCCATTTACCAAACCCCAGACTGAGGTTTTCTTCCACGTTTTCAATACTCATGAAACAAGACAACCGTTACCATCATGCCAGTCCAAGCCACCATTTCAAAGAAGGCAAAAAGATGTGCTTTTTATTTACCTTATTCTAAGTAGCCCTTTATGGTGAGAAATAACCTTTGTACTAATGAGTTTTGGAAAAAAAATGAATGTAAAATAAACACTGAATTTTCTCTTATAATCTTGTTGTTCTGGCACAGGATCCGTAGCCATTTGAGCACCAAATGATCCCCTCAGGGATAAACAATTTCCATGGGTGCAATTGGATGCTCTGGCATGTGTATCAGCAGAAGGATAAAGTTAAAGGAGAAAATGAAGAGAACTTGGTGTTTAATTTTTATCCAAAAGACAAGAGACAGGGAAAGAAAAGAAGGAAGTACAAGGGGAGAGGATATCAAGAGACAATGTCTATGATATTGGATATATGTACTGTTCTGTTCAGAACACACTATTGCCATAAGAGTCCTCTGACTTCTCTGTGAGAATTTGTTTAATGTGCCCAGCACTGTAGCCCACCCCGTCATTAAGAGTCATTTGCTCAGCTTCCACATGACCTGACAAACAAGCCATTTTTATGACCAAGAACTCATCAGCTAATTTCAAATTTATTTATTTATTTTTATGAATATTGGCACCCGGCAGCACCACCTAAAAGAATACTTGATACCATCTCATATCTGAGTACGGAACAAAGGCTTCCTGATTTTCAGTACTCTAGGTTGTGGGAATGTAGCTCAGAATACCATAATAATGCTTTCCTTGGGTTTCTAAGCCATGCCCAAAAAGTAATCAGAAGAGCTGATCCTGAGTATCTTGGTAGAAAAGACTTCCTCTCTTAACACTGAAAATCTTTCAGATCAGATGAATTCATAATTACCGATTCTGGCTTATGTACCTATCATAACTTAAAAGAGATCAATGAAATGGTTGTTGTTCAGTATTCAGCCACCAATAACTTCCATGCACCATCCCAGTGAACTTCCACTGGCTATGAATGTGTTCTTCCCTAGAAATTCCTTATCTGAAAATTTACCAAAAGGAACTCATCACACAATAAGAAACTGAAAATCTATCCCAATATACAGTTATTATTCCTATAAATCTAGAATATAATTGGATAATTTAATTAAAAAGGGTTTTTTGTTTGTTTGTTTTGTGGGTTTTTTTTTTTTTTTTCTGTTTTAAGCTGTATGTGTACAGCTTGCTGGAGTAATCAATCAGAACGTTTCCCCAGCATCTCCTGGCAAACCTTGGCACCAGCAGCTGGAAATTCGAAAGACATCTTTCTGTCCTCATTTCTTCAGCAAGAACACTTAGAACACTGTAATGATTGGCTTTAAGGAATCTTGTGCTTATGAAAAACTACCCTGCTTCTGCTTGATGCATTTAAAGTTCGTCTCCTGCCAGACTCATTACGTGCCCAGAAAGCTCTTGGAGGCTTTTGACTACCTAGTACTGCCCCCATGTGGGCCAACGCTGTCACTAGTACAAGGAGCTACCTGCGTTCTATTTTTGACATTAACAGGAGGAGGTAAAAGCCTTGATTTTTAATCGTTTCCATCCTATACATTGATTTGAGCTCCCAAGTGAAACAAAACTGTTTTCCAGTCTCAGAGTTATTCAGAATGAAGGAGCTAGACTGGTATGCCCGAAAATAAAAAAAAAAAAAAAAAAAAAAAAAAAACAGAGGAGAGAGGATAGGAAAATCTAGGCCAATGTTCTCTCTCACCTGGGATTCTTGTTTTTCTCCGCCCAGAAGGTCAAATCTCAGCTGAATCAGTATGCAGATCACATACACAGCAACTACAGTTCCAGACTAGGGAATGTGCTAATTGGCTCACCCGCCCGAGGAACCGGGGTACCAGTCGTCTGACACACAGCCTCTGAGGGAGCAGGGCTTAATGCAGGACACAATGTTCTTGCCACTCTGCACGGCCGCCTATCCCTGCTTCTTGCAAGCAGTCTGGCCATACGCACTGGTGACTGGAGCATTTCCATAAATATTCCCACTTCGTAGACTAATGTGTACACTTGGGATTTTACAATGCTATTTAAATCAGAAGAAATTAAAATTAAAGCCCCTTCAGGCTTCTTTCCTTGTACACTTCTTCTGTAGTTCCAAATAGAGCACTGTAGGAGGCAATGCATAAAAAGATAGGTAGAACCGTGGCATCAGTGGTGTTAATACCCTTTAAGTCTGTTCTTAGCACCGGAGAATATGGCTCCTGCTAGATCTTTACCAGACAGTAAATCACAAGGAACAACCACTTTGGTTACTTGCATGTAATCCCTTCTACAATTGTCTCAGGATTCCAGTTCTCAGACATGAGCTATTTAGCTCTCTTCTGAGATTGCTTCTGGAAGATGGAATGCT
The DNA here is from genome assembly GCF_048772815.1 of Callospermophilus lateralis. Classification (NCBI taxonomy): domain Eukaryota; kingdom Metazoa; phylum Chordata; class Mammalia; order Rodentia; family Sciuridae; genus Callospermophilus; species Callospermophilus lateralis. Next base: position 38,209,023 of record NC_135307.1, on the reverse strand, counting down.
TCAGAAGAGCATGGATGACAGACAGACAGCCCCCACCTTGTTCCAGGCAGCAAGGATATCCTTGGAGCTCTCTCTGAATAGGAAGCTATCTTTCTGAATCACATGTGATCCATATCGTTGATGCAATAGGAATAAGAACAAACTATAGCCATCAGTTGTTGATTAAGTCTGATAACTTACCCTGGCTAATGAGGTGGAAGTTTTTCATGCATCTTCTGCCTAATGCCACTCATTAAGTGTACGCTTATTAAATATTCTGATAATTGTGGTAGTCATAATAGTGGTAATGATAGTCACATGATGACAATGGTGACAGGAGAAAGCATCCTCAAAGGGAGAAGGTTTCATTTTGCTGAAGCAAATCAAAAAAGGTTATAGAGCTGCCATGAGCCATGTGCTGAATACACAGTACTATTTAAGCGTGCGTTTGCTTCATAATGTTTCTAATAAACTAAGAGTAATCACCTAGAAGATTTCTTGGGATTATTTGAATACAAAAAAGTACAAATTCCCAGACAACGCAAATACTTCCTCCTGATTTGAGTTTGCATTTTGACCTGAAACCAGCACAGAAAATCTCGGTCTCAGCACTGTAATTTATAATCTGCTTCGGTTCCTTATTTATGATAGTTAGATTTTAGGTCAAATACCCTTGTGGAGCCAACTATCTTATATTAAAGAGAGTCTTCAACCTCATCTAAATGAGGTTGGCTTTTTTGCTTGTTTGCTGGGTTGGTATGGATTTTTTGTTTGTTTTCTTTACAGGTCTGCAGCTGAAAATTTTTCTCTAGCTTGTATTTTTCAACTTTCATGTTTGTTAGAGAGTCTCCAAGTTTGGGGCAAGATGAGATGTGAAGATGTCAGAAAATTCAAGAAAATTTCTATTTTGTAAGCCTCAAAAGGATTTGATAAGAATATGAATTGTCAGTTTTGCTCATCACTCAGTTCTAAAATCTATACTCACAACCTTTCATGTCTGTCTTATCCCTCACTAGCATCAAACATAATAAAATCAAAATAAACTTCTGATGAAAATCAGATTTCAGAATTTTACCATGGGTTTCTTTTCTCTTTGATTCTTTTTGATCAGCACCAGATACACCAGAAACAAACATGTTTCTCCCAAATCCCATTTTGTCTCAGCAGTACTCCTCACAAGAAAAAAAAAAAATATATAGACGAATATGGAAATGATGCTCTTCAGATACTTCTTCTATCGTCTCTTTTAACAAGTTCATAAAAGCAATACTCATGTTGGCCTTTTGAAATTTCCAATTTGAAAATAAGATAGATAATACAGTAGACTCAGCTTTAGAATGTGTGGTGATCTTTCTCTTGCATTAGAAAATCTTGCATCCCTGACAGTTCAGTAGCACTATTTCCTCTTTTCTCTTAAGCCTAATGTAAGTCTAATGGGCTCATTTAAGCTTGTAATGAACAGCTTAGGAGTTTTTACTCCCGGATTTCCAATCCTGGTAGGTGACAACAGCTTGTTTGCATTTGCCTTATGTATTTGATGCTCCACAGTAGTGAAATACAATCCTTTGCTGTCTGTACAATTATTATGATGCCCTTGCAACATGACATGTTCACCAACACTAGTTTACCTTTTGTAGCCTGAGGCGTGCAACCTGGTGACATTTGAATGTACCTGCTCCAAAGAAAGCATTGGTCTTATGACAGTCCTGTGATGTGAAATAAACTGAAAGCAGACTCAACTGACCTGATTATAACAACATACCTGAAACTGGAGACTCTTCTAGCTACTGATGATTGCTTTTCACATATTTAGAAAAGCTATAACATGCCTAAAGAGAAGAGTGAGTCTGTCTTTGATCAAGTCTCTGAAATATAGGGACTTGTCAGAGAGTGTGCTTATTTTTTGTCCTAAGGAGAATACCAGAAACACATGTATGATAATTGACTTAATAGAATCTTATCTCATATTGTTGACAACATCAACAGTGTCACTCAGAAAATTTCTATCTCGGAGGGGATTATGGGAGAAATCTGATTAGGAGATATTGCATAGAAATTGCTAATCATACTGTATTTACTTAGAATGTAATATTGTCTTATTACATCCTAATGTAATATTGTCTTATTACATCCTAATGTAATAAGACAATATTACATTGTATTATGTGCAATGTACATAATACAATGTAATATTGTATTGGTGGTGATGTGCTTAAGTGGTAGAACACTTGCCATGCATGTGTGAGTCACTAGGTTCAATCCCCAGTACTGGGAGGTGGAGAATGGACAGAGAGCCAGAGCGAGTGCAAGAGGGAGAGCGAGGGAGAGCGAGGGAGAGAGAGAGAGAGAGAGAGAGAGAGAGAGAGATTGAGATTGAATGATTATATACAATCACATGTCTTCCGTCCCTTGGCACTTCTAAAATCCACTGCTGGTTGATAACCCATTTGGAAATTGTTTCTAATTGTTTTTATTCTGCATGCATGTAATATGTAGAGTGACATAAGCTTGATAGGTTCAATAAAGAATATTTATTTAAATTAACCTACCTAATGAAAACAAACCAAACAAAATATTTATTTTATGTCAGTGGCTTTTGTTCCAATTTTTCTATGAGATCTAAATTGGTTCTATTAAGTCTAATTCCTAAAAGCGTTTATTGTGTGGGTCCTTCTGCCAAAATGAATTGCCATTTATAATGGACCCAGAAAATGATAAACATGTTGGGTAAAATTTGCCATAAATAAGCTAGTTACTGCTGACATAGAACAGAAATACAGTGTAAGTTTTCTGTGAAAAGAAGAACTGAAAGCCAGCTACTGAATACAAGGATCTCAGCTGAGACCCCAAAATTCTTCCTTACAAAGCCATCCACCAGAGAGAAGAAAAAGAGGAGGAGGAGAAGGAGGAAGAAGAGGAAGAGGAGGAGGATTTCAATGTTAAGAGAAAGAAATCAAGAGCTGAGGCTAGTACTTTTCTTATATTCTTTCTAGAGCTACATGGAATAGTCTGTGCTGGTAATTGTTCCCAATTGACTGGATGAAAGAGAAAGTGAAAATAAGAACAACTTCTTGTTGTCTATCTAGTATATATTCAATTGTCTTCTAAGATAGAGGATACCTGGGCAAATCCTAGCAAAGACCTTGCAGCTTATTTTTTTTTTCATTTATTACATAGTTCTTCTTGTTCTTTTCTCAGAGTTCTTTTAATACTTTCCCTGAAAATATATGACAGAAAATTAATCTAATAACATAGCAACAGCATGATGACCGTTAAGGCTCGCTATATAGCCCAACCTTCAATAAGTTCTAATTGTGTTAGAAAATAGATTTTGAGAAAATAGAACACTCCCAATTACATCACTCTACCTGGAAATAAGGTACTACCATGAGAGTAGGATGATCTGGTGCTTTCAGCAAGGTGATGATTGGGTTCTGTGATCTACACTATTGAATCCTATACTTTCTCTAGAGTTACAAAGTTATCTTTTGATTTAATATATAAGAATAAAGTGGCCTGATATTTAAAACAAAGCCATAATTTACATGGTGCTTAGAATGCACACTTCTAGAGAGCTGATCAGGAGAGTGCTAGTGCTACCATTTTTATTTTTATGTACCTCCTCACCCAAGGAAAAGACAATACCCCAGATCTACCATATATTACAGAACCTATAACTAGGTTAAACACAATTGTGTGTTTAACTCTCAGTCTTTCATTCTTTAAAAAAAAAATTCATTCTTATTTATTTCCAATGTTTGGATAAACGAAGACAATGATTTTAGCAGCAAATTAGTATTAACTTACAATGAAGAAATTATGAAAGAAATAGATGATAAATATGCAAAAAAAATTAACATAAGCCACACCTCAGGTCTATGACTATATACTTTTTTCATTGACATAAATTTGGGAACATTTCCTTATTTAGCTGTAACCTTTAAAGTATAACACTCCTGAAGGCATTAGCTATTCTCTATAAGTCTCCATCATCCCAGATTACAGAATATCTAACCAATAGTAGGGACTTAATAAATACCTGCTTAAAAATTTAAGCCAATGGAACTCCACATTTTATCTCTCACCATAATAATATGCCTTGCAGAAGAATGCAGAATTTTAGCAATTAGTCACATCTATCAAGTGTATATTGAGATAGCTAGCTCTTCAACACTGATTTGCAAAAAGTTAAATTTATTTCTTTACTTTTTGTTCTGGACGTGTCTAACAGAGCCATCTATCCATATTCCTTTCTAAACAAAACTGGCCTTCTCAAATCTCTGCAAAAGCTGATGGCCTGTTCTAAAAACAAATGATTTTCTGTACCAAACCATGGAGATGGGACTGGATCTAGTCATTTGACCAGGGAGGTGTTTTATTTTGTTTTGTTTTTCTCATACTAATATACTATCCAGTGATTTAGAATTCATGGGGCCCACTTTAGTACATGGTATTAGTCAATCATATTCTTAGTCTTTAGAACTTGAATATGAAGAAAAAAGTATTTTCCAATTAGAAGAGGAAAAGATAGAGTGATGGTGATGATGGGGGTGGGGACAGAGGAAGTGAAGTGGCTGACTCCATTAATAGTCAAACATTAGGAGAAGATTCTAAAATTCCTGATACTCAAGTCCTTTCACGACCTCAAGTTCAGAACCACCTCCTCCAGGGCCAACGCTCTTACAGATACTGGACTTAGATATTTGACAGCCCATCATTAAAACCATCTGAAGCAGATTCTATGTGAAATCTTAAGCTGCCTTTTGCCCAGCTGGCTTAAGTAGGAACATACTCCTCACAATCAAGTAATCCTAATGAGACATACTTGGAATATTTTCACATTTGTAAGTGATAGCTTTTTAATTATTTATTTATTATTTTTATTACCCAGCCCTCTTCACTGAAGGATAAAAGGATAATTAAGGGAGATAAAGAAACATGAAAGGAAGGATGCTAGAAAATTAGGAAAGGTCCCATTGTTTTTTTGAGGATATGCCCCAACTGGAAACATCTGCTTATTGGTTGCATGTAATAAAAAACATTAATTTTCTGTGTGTCTGAGATGGACTGTATAGACAAAGAAGTATTCAAAAGGCAAGGAACCATAGTAAACCTAGGAAAAACTGTAAAGTTAATAGATGCTCGTTGATCTTTAATGTCTATGAGAATAATCTGGGAATCATGTCAACAGTGGAAATTTTAATTCCACAAATGTAGGGTGGGGTCTAAGAGTCTATATTACAAGTTTCCATGTGATGCTCAGGCTGATGACCCGTCAATCACATTTTGAGCTGCCAGAATATAAATAGAGGGTCTCTACATGAAATTACATCATCATTCTCATTATTCTTTTCAGGATAGCAAAGCAGAAGATGACCACTGAAACCAGACAAGTTCACCATTTCTAAGCTATGTGGCTTTAAGCAACTCATTTAACCTATCAAAGTTTTAATTTCCTCATTTGTGAAATGGTGATGATAATATTTATCTTGCAGGATTATGCAAATTAGATGATGTAAAATATGTAAATTTCACAATAGCTCCTATGCAAATGGTATTTATTTTTCCATTAATTCACTATGGTAATCAGAAACCATTTATTGAACAATATGCAATTTCCTATGATAAGTGCTAGAGAAGTAATATATGATCTCTGTCCTCAGGGGTTTACAAACTAGTAAGAGTGAAAAATGATATAGATCTCTACAGGTTTTTGTAATATAACGTGGAAATAAAAAGCATAGACGAATAAAAGCAAAGTACTTTGGGGTTTAAAGAAAAGCAGGTTGCAGAGGTATAAGGAAAAGTTTCAAAAGGAGACTGCATTTGAACTAAATCTTGAAGGATGGGTAAGAATTTGCCCGGCAGAGAAGTTGGGAACTTTCATTTAAAATAGAGGTAATAGTCTTCAGAAACCAAGGCAATGTGAAAAAGTGTGGCCTTTTAATGGCACCTCCAGAATTCTAATGTAGCTAGAACTGGATTAAATGGAAGAGAGGAGGTAGATGGAGCTAGCTGCATCTCAAAGGTGAAGACTCTATATGCCATACTAGGACCCTAGGACTCACTGCATCTCCTCTCATAGCTCTCATGACACCTTATTATGATTATATGCTATATCATATTATATAACTCTGCAGCTCTAATAAAAATGTCCAGTCCATAACAGGTACTCAATGAATTCTTGTTGACAGAATAAATGCATAAATGTTGGAGGGAAAGTGTTTCCTGTGGAAGGGGAAGAAGACTTAAATAATATTCCTCAGACAGATCCTACAGACAGTTGCCTACTCTGCTTATCCTGCAATGACCCTAGCCCATATGGGCGCTTCAGCATAAATATGCTCCTTAGAGTGACACCAAGCATTTTTTCTTTGGAATGATTGCTACATTATATAACAAAAACAACCATCCCATTATACAACCCATTACATGCATTCCATTTGGCCTCCCTGTGATGATTCAATCTCTTGGTGGCGCTTAAGATGGTAAAGGTTGAGAGAAACTATTATACTCTAAGCAGATTGGGATCATCAGATGAAAACTATGGTGTGTCAGCACTGCACCCACCATCGCTTGTAACACAAAGTTCAGTAATATAGCTTGCAGCTACTAGTCGATTAGAACGGCTTTCTAGAACGGGACTTCTGCTTTCTTAACACAGAGAAGCACAGGGCTGCTTGTTTCCCACAGAAGCAGAATGGCACAAAATCTCCAGTAAACAATATGATTTCAATACAGAAAGCTGGCTTATGTCTCACTTCATTTTCATTCCGTCTATTGATTTCTTCAGGATTGTGCACATGTATTGGAATACCTTTATTGAATCCCCCAGGCATTCTGAGTAAACATAAACAGAATAATGAGGAGCAACTGTAAAAGACCAATTATAAAGTATCTCATGGCTTTGTATTGTATTAGAAATAGAAAACTTGGATGGAGCCATTTTAGGGCTGGCTGTAGACAGAATGCAGAAGCAGCAAAGTTCATCTTCAACAGAGGAAGGATAGCACAATGGTCAAGGGTGCAGGCTGGAGGAAGGCCACCTGGATTTGAAATCACTTGAAGACCTCTGGACTCTGTAATTTGAACTTCACTACTCAATCTTCATGCTTCAAGCTAATCATCTATATAGTGGGGATTGTAAAATTACTTAATCCATGAAGCTGTGGAGTTAATCCATGAAATATCATTTATAATAATGCTGGCACAGTACAGAGTAAGAGCTTCATGAATGTTAATTATTTTTATAATCTTCAGCATCTCCACCCTACTAGTTTAGTAAATGTGATCTACTTCCAAACTACCTCAATTCACATTTTGAGTATCCTCTTATAATCATTTTTTTGGCATGCTTATATTTGTAGCAAGATCTTGAGTTGTTTGTATGTTTATATAACTGTTTTCTCACAAAATGTTGCACTATATATATATATATATATATATATATATATATATATATATATTAAAGGAACCATAGCATCAGTAATCAAGTGGTCAGAAACCTATTACCCCAGTCCACAACAAAAGCCCCTGAAGTTAAAGCAATAAACAGTCATTCACTGAAGTGTTCTATGTCAGATACTCCTGGATATCGAGGGTGCAGGGTTAAGCAAAGCAATGTAGATGCTCAGCATTCACCAGGGAGCATGTAAGTACCAGGGAACGGGATTTATTTCAGTCTGATGAAGGGGAGGAGATGGTGACAAAAAAAGGCTTCTCTTCCTATATCACTGTAGACTTTTCTGGAGTTATTTAACGACAAGCATCAGTTTTCATTTGCTATTTGACATCTATCTAGTTAGACGACAAAGGCTTCTTCCTCTTCCCTCAATAAATCCTGAAAAACGTATCCTTCCACACATTCATAATGCTCAGGGAACTGGAAAATAGATAATGATTCTCCAAGTCAGAAGTTGAAGACTTGGGTCACATACAGAAAACTTTCCTTCAAACATTACTCACTAAGAAGGTAGCACGGGTGCACTTGTTCCTCCACTCACTCCATTACCCCTCTGCGCCAAGCGCTTGGGCATTGCTCACTGAGCGCTCACTATGCGTGTTAACAACCTTAGAAAAAACGAGTCCATTAAAGAAAGTAAGTGTCCCCGTCCAGGTGGGAGTTAGAAAAGATGTATTTTACGATAGAAATAGTTAAATAAAAATGAAGTGAAATATATGACTGAAGCTCAATGAATTATTCAATCAGAGAATATTGATGTTCTAAAAAAGATCAGCAGATTCTGAAAATTTCCTCTCATGTGCCACTTCCTATCAACTGGAAGTAGATGCCCTGGAAACTGTATTACCAGCAATTACGTGACTTCACCAGACTCAGAAAGAAACTGTTTAAGAACCAATGTTGGTCATGTCATGGGAATGAGAAGCATTAACACTTTGCCACATCTTTTCCATGCTGGACTGGCTATGTTGCATGACGTTAAAAAAGATAAAGAAAAAGTGGTTGTAGTATATTTGTAGCCTTGGACATTTTTTCCCCTTCTCTGAGCCTTGCTTTCCTCATATAAAAAGTGAAGAAGTTATCATCTCCAAAATCATCAGCTATTATCATTTTACTCATCTACAAGCTCCATGAAAGATAAAACCAAGACTCTCTTGTCCACCATACTGTGACATAACAGATGGTTCAACAAACACCACTATCTACATACAGACAAAATCGGAAGTGTCTTTAAAGGAGTTAGATTTGAGAAGAACTTTAAAGGATGGAATTAAGTCAAGGAGCATGAGAGAAACTGTCGTCTGAGCAGAGGAGAGTGGTAGAACATAGAGACCAAATTGGTATGATGGCATGGACTACAGAGGAGACAGATAAGCCAGAAACAAAGATAAATAGTATAAAAACTCCTTTGATTTTGGAAAATGCTAAGATCATTTCATCTACAATCATTTAGTGAAGAAAGACAACCAAAGTGCAGAGGAGTTTAAGTAGTTTATAGAAGTAGATACTGGCATGGCTAAGATTACAACCCCAAATGTCTACCACATTCTCCAGTGCTCCTTTTGAAGGGTAGCCAGAATAGGATGGGTAGCCAGCCTGAAGGCATTTGATGGAATTAACCATATGGGAAATTCATTCTTAAGGAGTGAGAATCTCTCTTATTTTTTACCATCATGACAAGGTCAGAATGAAATTCCCCGGAGGGTCCCTTTGGGAGGCTAAGGCGGGGGAGATAGTAAAATCACACAGTTTCCCAGGGACTATGAGTAAACCATTCCAAGTTAATCTAGAGAAAAATAACCCAATTGTGCTGGTAAGAAGGAAGCAAGGAGCTGACTGCTTCAAGTGGAGACTAGAAACAACAGATTGTATTTGTAATATGCCTGATACAACCAGAAGATGAAAACCGTACCTAGTAATATTCTTGTTACTTTAGGGTCTCTTTTTAGAAGGAGAAACAGGGAGGCATTCAAGATATTCTCTCAGATATGACTATTACTCATGATATCTACACCTTTGTGTTTAGGGGCAAACACATTTTAGTTCTGTTTTGTAATAAAACAAAAGTTAACTGTTATATATGAATCATGCACTGGCTTCTTCACTGCCATTGCCTTATTTCTTACACTTGATGCTGTCCTACCCCCAAAACTGAAACCAGAACCTGGTGTCTTCCCTAAGTGGGTAAATGCTGCTCATTTTTATTTGTCATCTAATAAATAAAAGCCAGATTTGGAGGTGGAACCGTCAAAGTGAAGTTGCTTCACCCTGAGAAAATGTTGGTGTCTGTTTACATCCATATATTAATGGAATAATCTTCCAGATCCGTCAAAGTACTTGAGGCACAATCAATGATACATATGCCCCCATTGTTCTTAATTAGCTTCTGATTAAAATGTCTTCTCATGCTCTTCAAGCTTAATTGTTGTCATTGAGATCCATGCAAGTACTCTTGCAAAGATTTCTGTATCAAAAGTTAGAGGCAGGGGATCCACAGTGAAGCACTGTGTCCCCAGGAATTTCTCCTCTCTCTTCTGATTATAATCAGCCTCTCACTGCCATCATGCAAGAATTATAATACCCAGGTAATGGACACCCAGCGACCATACTGTGACTATAATATTTGAGTTCTTCAAGTAACGGGGCCCCGCAGGGCCAGTCCTCCTTGTGTTCAGCAGTCTTAGCAGTTCCATCCGGAAGTTTCTTCCATCAGTGAGCAGTGTTTACTCCTCTTCTTCACTGGGATATAACTATTGCAGGGCAGAATTAGGGCCTAAATTCCAAAACTGGGTTCCTTGCAGTAGACCTCAAATTGCTTCCTGAACACCAGTTTCACCCTTAGCCCACTCTGACACAGCACTGTTTTTACAACCCTGGATGCACAACATAGTCTACATTTAGGAATTTGTTAGGATGGCGATGAAGATCTTGATAATGATCATCATCATGAAGGAAATGGAGCCAGGACTTGACCAAATCCAGCAGGACTCCCATTCTACCTCTAGAATTATCAGATTTGGGATCCAGTAAGCTCCTTTTACTTTTACAGTTTTTTTTTTTAAGTTTGTATTTTCTATTATTTGCAATGGATAGGCACCCAAAACTTAGGCTAGGCTGAGAGCCCTAGCTGGTCACTCTACCAATACTATAGAAAGAACACCAGCAGAAGACCTAAGTCCTAGGCCGAGTATTGCTCTACCCGAGAGAATATCATTTCAAAAGCCTTTGCAGTATTCTCTTTACTACATATAAGGGTCTGGGGCACTGGCATCTAGTAATCCACCTACTAGGATTCCTCATCCTTCATTTCTGTTTATCTGTTTATGGAGGAGACTGAACTAGAAGAACCTGAAAGATGGTCAAGCCTAAGAAATCCACATCTTGATCATCTTCTGGAGGCTAAGGGATACCTTAGCTATTAGGATAAAAAAAACAAGAGGACTGAACTTTGCAGTGCATTGCGTTCAAGCATTTCTTTCCTTGCAAAGGAGTTTGTTTTCCTCCCTCTGTGAGGATGAATAGGAGGAAAGTGTTCAATGCTGCTGATTTTCAGAATGGAAACCAAGGCAACAGGAGAAAACAATACCAAAGAGGTGCTGATTCTAGATGGCTGATGAATACAGAAATTACCTGTCTTTGTTGTGCTTGGAGCAGAGGCTTTCTACAATTTATATATCTCAAGAACCTGTGTCCAAATCACTGAATTTTTTTTTCAATAGAAGAGATTCAAAAACAACACTATAAAAAAAAGTAACTTCCCCTTGCATTCGTTTACTTTCCATGAAGCTCATCCAAAAGTAAGCTTACTAACCTGAGAGTGCACACAAACATTTTAGGCTGTGACCATGCAATATCCAAGCACCCATTTGAGAAGTGAGTTCTAAAGCAGAGAGCACACACTGACAAATGAAAGGCTTCATCAATCTCTATGGCAGCAATGGGCTATTCTAAGTGGAGTGGCAGCTGCCCTGAGACAGTTGGTTTTGCTGCAGTCCTCATTCTCTGACATCTACAGGACACAGAGGCTGGCAGCATCTAAAGTTTTGTTTCGCTCATTTCTACCAATTGCATGACCCTTTTTAATACTAGCAACACTAGCTTGCTCTTAAACTGTGTCCATATCCAAGCTGATGGGCCTGAATTTGACATTTTACAAATTGGAGTGCTTCAAATGGTATAGCAAAACAGGGATGAAGAACCCTGGCTCTATAATGTCCTATAACTTGTTTAACTATTCTATGTCCCAATAACTTCCGATGACCTTCTCTAGGCAGAGAAATGCAGTTGCATGTATTATGAACTTCGAATACAGACTTATACCCCTATGTGTCACAAAAAAAGGGACTGTTCTTCAGATCAGCTACTGAGATGAATTGAGGAAGAGCTTTCTGGCATAGACCTCAAATTGCTTTATAGATTAGCCTGAAGCCTTCTCTGCATTTTCCTCATTTCCTTTATGGGGCTTAAGTCAGAAACGACTTTTCCAGCGCGATCTATTAGAAGCTCATGAAATGTCAGGCCAGATTTATGGATTCAGAAATTGACATTGGATCATAATTCAGTTTAGAATAGAAGGAACAAGAATGCCAAAAATGACTTGGAGCCAATTCCTTTGTGGTCACAACAACAATAAAAAGAGAGCATTGGTATCTAAGCCAAAGCCATTCCTCTTTCCATGTCTGCCCTCAAATCTCATTTAGAGACATATACTAATTTCACAAATACAAAGTATACAATTAAAAGAGAGACCTAAAAATCTACTTGCAATTTCTGTGATATTTTTTTCCAAGGCAGGTGACTCTAGGCATCTTCTTTATAATCGCCATTTCCTTTCTTCCTTCTTTTTCTTCCAGTTCCTACCTGTACTGAATCTCTCTGCTTTTGTATCTGGGTGTCCCTTTTTCTCCATTGTGACTGTCATAGTAAGACCTCCCTTTTTCATGACTGTTCACCCAATTCCTAAGCCTGCTACTTGGCACTATGGATGCTCAAAACCTATTTAATAGATGATAAATGATTGATGACATTTAGTACCCGAGTCTTCTCCTCGGATTCCAGGACATTAACCTCTCTCTGGTTTCATTTTCTATACTGCTAAATTTAAATCCTATTGTTATAGTTTGGATATATATTGTCCCCTGAAAGCTAATATCTGAGACAGTGCAGGAAAATTCAGAGGTGAAATAATTGGATTGAGAGCTATAACCTAATCAGTAGATTAGACAATTTGGTGGATTAATAATTTGAAAGGACTTCTGTGCAGGTGGGGTGTGGTAGGAGGAAGCAGGTCATTGGGGGTGTGCCTTTGGGATTTATATCTTGTCCCTGGTGGTGTCGCTTTGCATGTGCTTGCTCTCTCTCTTATTCTCTCTCTCTTCCCCTTTCCCCCTTCCTGACTGGTATGAGCTGAGCAGCTTCTCTCTACTACACCTTTCTATCATGATGTTCTGCCTCACCCCAGGCTGAGAGCAATGGTAATGGCAATCAAAGTCTGAACCTCTAACACTGTTGAGCCTAAAATAAACTTTTCCTCCTTTAAGTTGTTCTTGTCAAGTATTTTGGCATCTGCAAACAAACACTAACACATCTATGTTCAACTACATAAGTTAATTCTTGGGTTTTACTTTCTTCTACCTCCCTTTGCTAACCAGGCTGCCAAAAGTTACTAAAAAATGTTTTGGAAAAATATCTATTTGTTTAAAGGCAAAGGTACTCTATAAAGTAGTAACTGATTCCTCACAGACATATAATTCTAATTCTAGACAATCAAGTCTGTGATAGTATGTATCTTCAAACTGCTCTAGAATCTTTAGCTTCTCAATACCTAATACTCCTCAATCTTGATAGAGGACCTTACACACTTATGAAATTCAGATAACTTGACTTTGGCTCCCTCATTCATTATTTCCCCTTTTACAATATCATCATATTGTTTCTTCTCTTTATTGTTTTTGTTTGTTCATCTTTGTCATATAATTGATCTACTTGCTCATTTGTTCCTTAAGATCCCACAATAGCTTTAATATTCTCCTGGCTCCTTCTCTCTATCTCTCTGCTTGCTCACTTCTGCTGCTTTCCTTCTGTTTGCTATTTATTTTAATATTTCATCCACTTCTCACATCTAGAAGAGCTCTTTCAAAGGTTAATGGTGATTTTACAAATGCCAAATCCAAGCTTTCCCTAAGCTGAGTCCCTTCAAAACACTTGCATTTTTCATTTTTATCATTCTTTTCAGATTCCTTGGAACGATGGCTTTCATGACACTGCCGCATTCTGGCTCTATTACCTTTTCAGTCACTTCTTACCTACCTCTTATTTTGGGCTCATCCTTCTCTCACACTCCCAATCACATGGGCTCCTAATCAATTTTGATTCTTCTCTTTTCTTTTTACCCCTTGTGCAATCAGTCCCCAAGTACTGACATCCACTTCAGAGGACAAGATACACATTTAACTTGCCATGTTGCCTACTAGTAATGAATTTGAACATTTCAGTGTCTTTTAGGAAACTAAGATGTTCTAGAAGTATACTGTGAAAAACTTCAAGTAAGAGATAAAAAATCAGGAAGAGAGGTAAAGCTGTAAAATCATAAAAGTAGTCCAGCCTTTGATATATGACAGGTGAGATGATGCTTTGGCATATTTGTCTTTTGCCTCTATTGCTATATGGGGTTTGGATTCAGAAGAAACCCAATATTTAGGGCCACTCTCTCATTTATTCCCTTTATTCTGAGAGGACTAAAAGGAGAAATTAATTTTATACAATAGTGGTGATCATTCTGGGTTGCAAGGGAGAGAAATCTAACTGAAACATTCCTGGGCCAAAGGAGCAGATATTTTGGCAAGCATAATTAAAATTGGGGAAAGGAAGCAGTGTCTCTGGGACAACTATGACAACTGACTGCTCCTTATTGCTTGCCCATACTTCTCTTTCACTTCAACTATAGTCTCTTTAGTCAGTGTGGTAGTCATCTTTCCACTACCATAACAAAATACCTGAGATAATCAGTTTGAAAAGAGGTTTATTTGGGTTCTTTTATTATTTTGAAAATTTTATCCCTGGTCAGTTGTCCCTGTTACTTTTGAGCTTAAGGTAAGGCAGGAGTGCATGGTAGAAGAAATTCATTCACCTAATGACCAGGGGAAGAGAGACGAACAGAAAGGGACTGAGTTTCCATTATTCCCATCAGCTGGCACACCCCTAGTGGTCAACCTTCCACTAGGCCCCACCCTTCTTAAAGGTTCCATCACCTTCCAATACCTCATAGACTGGGGACCAAGACTTTAATACACAGGCCATTGGGAAATACTGAACCACACCATAGTTGTTACTTTTTTGACTTCACATATTTTTATTTTTTTTCCCCGACACGGAAGAATGGTCTCTTTCCCTGATTTCTAATTTTTGAAAAAAGTAGAATACTCTGTAAGTTCAATTTGAATGATATAGTAGCCTCTATATTAACCAAGTGGCTTGCAACATAGAAAGCTGGCCCCTCTCATTCATATAAAGTAAGATCCATGTGATATGAACTTATATGGCACCTCCTTCAAGTTAAAATCAGTCTGGCTGATATATATTCATATATTATATATATGGTTTGTGTGTGTATATATAGTATATATATTTATATATGATATATATGGTATATATACACATACATACATACACACACACATATATATATACATATGTTACATATATGTAGAAAAATTAATTTTGTACAATAGTGGGGATCATTCTGGGTTGCAAGGGAGAGAAATCAAACTCAAACAACTATGACAATTGACTGTTTCTTATTGCTTGCCCATATTTCACTTTTATTTCAACTATATTCTCTTTAGTCAGTGTGTTGGTCAGCTTTCCACTACCATAACAAACTACTTGAGAGAGTCAGTTTGAAAAGAGGAAAAGTTTATTATTTTGGAAATTTTATCCCTGGTCAGTTGACCTGTTGCTTTAGGGTTTCATGTACAGCAGCATATCGTGGCAGGAAGGCATGGTGGAAGAAGTTTATTTATCAAAGACATATGTTACAGTAATGGAAAGCTTAACTAAGGCAGGATTTCACATTCTGGAATGGAAGGCAGGTACAAAGTCATGTTATCCCTCTGTTCTCCCTATTGCTATAGTAGACATTGATGCTGCCATTCTCTTCTAATGCTCCTCCTCTGGACATCACCAGAAACCCATGTTCATCCAACAGAATGAGCATTTCTTTGGATTTGATGTCAGAAAAATGAAATAGGTAAAGAGATCTCTTTGTCTCACATAGAACACACAAGCACACACACACAACATATATATGTATATATATATCATGTATATATGTATATTATATATAAAATATGTATGTGTGTGCATATATATATATATATATATATGTATATATATATATACATATATATATATATATATGTATATATATATATACATACATACATGGTGTGTGTGTGTATGTATATTACAGAGAGAGAGAGACAGTACTTTCAAAAAATTCTTAGAACATCCATGGAGTGGGGCTGAGGATAGAGCTCAGTTGGTAGACTGCTTGCCTTGCATGTTCAATCCCTAGCACCCCCGCCTCAAAAAAAAAAAAAAAAAAAAAGAGAGAGCCACTAAGTTTGAATTAAGACAGTGATTTGATAAGTGTCCTCCACAGGTCCCTATTTTAAAGGTCTGATTCCCAGTCCAAGCCTCTATTGGGAGCTGGTAGAACTATAAAGAGATGGGAAATAGTTGGAAGTTTTCCAGGCATATGGGGATAGTGGGACTTTGCCTCCTCCTCTTTCTCTATTTTTCGCTTCCAGCTGCCATGACATATTACACCTGTTCCACTACATATTCCCCATCATGATGTGCTGCCTTGCCACAGGCCATTAAGCAATAGGGCCTAACTATTAGGGACTGAAACTTCCAAAATGATGAGCCAAAAGAAATCTTTCTTCTTTTTAAGTTTATTTATCTCAGACATATGTTACAGTAATGGAAAACTTTCCTAAGGCAGGATTGCACAGTCTGGAATGGAAGTCAGGTACGAAGCCATGTCATCTCTCTGCTCCTCCTATTGCTATAGTAGACATTGATGTTGCCATTCTCCTCCATCACTCAGCCTCTGGAAATCACCAGAAACCTGTATTCCTCCAACACAATGAGCCTTTCTTTGGATTTGAGGTCAGAAAAATGAAATAGGTAAAGACATCTCTTTGTCTTACAGCACAAACCCCACATAAACTATTCATTCCCAGATTACAACCCACTCTATACACCACCTAAATGAGTAAAAATTATTCCAGAGACCTGGATAATACACTTATAAATCTAAGGTCCTTTTTTGACAATCTTTTTTTGTCAGCAAAACCCTGAAGGGAGAGAAAAATCCAGAATAATAGATTGTGAGTTAGTGTATGTGTCTGAGAATAGATGTAATGGAAACTTCAGAAAGCCAGACAATCAAATGGAGAGATGGCTGCTTCCACACTCCTCATACAGAAATCTTCTTTTTTGGGGTGATGCAATTGAAAACAATTTTCTAGGTAAGACACAAACACCACAGTTGAGAAATAATAATAAAGGGTTACAGAATCAGAAAATTCTTTCCAATCCATCTAAAAACACAAAGCCTGACAAAAATCAAAGCTTGGAACGAGGCAGCACAGACCCTGATTCACCAATTCGGCTTGCTTAGCTACTGCTGCAGGGTTTTTGCTTTTCTAATTGGATACTCAAGGTCAGTTGTTGCAAAATCAGTAATTGATGATGTATTGTGTTAAACTCATAGGAGTAACAGTCAATTCTGTAAGAATGACGGCTTTAGTAAGAAACTGTTGTTAATGCCTTCAATATCCCAAACAAAAATAATAATACTAATGAATCTGCTGAGTACTGATGGGAAGGATATAATGTGCATTTCCGCAGAAACGTCTTGTAATTTAGGATTAATTAATGTCCAATTATTGTAAGCTGTTACTAATAAATTTTAAAAGTCAGCTCTGCACTTCCATTTTGTAATGTTTTTATAAAATGGAACATTAGATGTTTTTAATCTTGTCTGTTCTTGCAAAATACCCCAGATAACATGGTGTTTTGCATTTCAAATAATATATACTCATTTAAATGCAAAACCAGGGTCCAATCAGAATAAGATGGCAATCAAATTACAATATTCAATGAAGAGTTTTCCAAGCTGACTTCATTAGTAAACTATCATGAATTTCAAGATCTTACAAGGTTTCTATTTGTTTGTACAACTGCAAAGGGCTCAATTATGGAGCTCTGAGAGAGTCTAAAAATAACATCAGACTAATTAAAAGTTTCAACTGGATTTGGGCTAGCACTGTTTTGAAACTCCTTTAAATCTGTTTGACTTTCAAAATGGACTTAGGAAGCTAAGGCTCCACTTTTAAAGTGGTGGAATTAATAACAACTGGCAAAAAAAATAAAAATGGAAGCCCCCCTTCCTCTTCCTGGTATCTAAGAGGACAGAGATGTCTGTGCAGCTCTGTGTGAGAAGACCAGCCCTGAGGGTGCTGATTCTATGTCCTCCTGGGCTCTTAAGGGAATGCAGCCTTCATTTTCTGGCATTATTGTACATGTTGAAAATAAGCCCGGAGAGTCTGTAGCGCCAAGTTGCTGAATCTTTGAAAAATGCAGGCAAGAGGTTCAGTCTTTGAAGTCATTTTCCCTTTGGGAGGTAAGATCCAGGTAATCAGGAAAAGCTCAGGAGGCCGGGCTATTATGATAATGTTCTGTCAGTGCAGTTGCTGCTCACAATGTTACATCATTTGGATCATCGAACTTTGTGGAAACTCACAGCAGGGCCTCTGCCTCAACAGGTGCTTTCTTTGTTTGACAAACAGGGCAGTGATAGGGTTGGGGATAGAAAACACCTAAATGGCCAAATTTTTTTCTCATTTATCAGACAGCACAGTAGTGCAGTTCACTGAAGGTAGAATGTGGGGGAGGCTAGTACAAGGTGGTTGTTTTATTTTTTCTCTTTCTTTACATTTCTGTTTGAAATTTCTGTTTGAACTGTCTTTTCCCTCTTCTTCTTCTACAACAGAGAGTTTTATGCTCTTCTAAGACTTTTTTCCCCCATAAGAAATGAGTTAAAATGTTAGGAAATTATTGTCTTTGGAGAAATGCTAATTTATCACTCTCTAAGGAATCGTAGAAATGAATCTCACTGATTTCAAGGTTTCCAAAATTATATAAATACCACATTCATTAAGCTCCTATTCTGGAGGTTAGGAAGGTATGGGAGCATCTGTCAGTGCCACAGAAAAACATTAGAACTGTTGGTTTGAGGAAGAACACAGCCTCGTAATTTGGTTTTATGTTGTGCTTATTAATGCACAGACTACTAACGGCAAATAATGTTTGTGCTTCTATGTAATTTAAGTGAATAAAAGAGAGACTACCCAGGGCAATAATGTCATCCTCACACTGAAGGAGGGGAGTTATGCCTTTTAGATCTTCCATGCAATAATGAAAGCTTCACATCAGCATGAGTTTCCTTTGTGGTTAAGTATTTTAAGGGCAGTAACACCTGATAAAATGCTGATGATCAGGGAACTCTAAACTCTTGTAAAGCTAACTCAGTTATCCATGTAAATGGGAGCATGGGTTGGGTAAATGCACAACTTCTTAAGCTTATTCCCTGGTTTCCATTTAGCCAGTAATTTCTACTTTTCATTTCCTCTCTTCAACGAAACCTCTACTTTGTCTCTAACTAAGACAGCTCTAACAGAGCTGCAGTGAAACCAAATGAAGCAGCTTGATTTTCTCTTACCTTCTCTTTCCATCCCTTAGAGAGCATTTGATGATGGAAATGGCCTGGAGGCATCAGGAGGACAGGGAAGAAACAAAGGACTGGAGTCTGCCCAACAGCATAAGGGATGGGACCGAGTGACTGCAGTGTCAGAAGTTGCCACATTCTAAACTCAAGACTGTCCAGAAGCCTAACGGACAATATTTGGTAGTTAGATTTCACTGGTAGAGTGTTTTCTACAGGACTAGATTTGTGCTGGGTATAATTTGGATGGCTCTTGACAAAATGAAATATCTCTAATGTAAGAAAAGGGACTAACTAATCAAAGAAAATAATGAAGTGTCATAAGAAACACAGAAGCTCTTTATAAGAGTAGGTAAATCCAGTGGAGACTACAGTGGTGGGAGAAAAAGTAACATTAAAGTTCAATAGATAAACAGAACTGAGGCATAAAAGGGAAGCCAGGCTACTTCTTTACAAGGGAGTTCTAGAAGCAGATGGAAAGCAGCATCAATTTGCAAAAGTATTAGATATGGGATATGAGCCCACCTGAAACAGCAGGCTTACTCACTGCTACTCGCATACCATGTTCCTTCATGATACTGAGAGCAGGAGCCAGAAATATGATAGGCAGACAGAGCAGGCACCTTATTGCAACAATTCCACCTACAAATTACCTGATGGGCCAGACAGCACTGTGATCAAGCACTTAAGCAGCATGTGATGAATATCCTGACTGGACAGTTTCTACAGATCCTCACTTTGATTGGATGTAGAAACTCCCCTCCCTAAAAGTCACCAGCCAATAGTTTTAAAGATCACCTCTGGCAATACTGTATAAGTACTTAGATAGCTACTCAGTAGCAACTCATCCAGGATCTCTCCCTGGTGGGAACTCTGCTTCCTTTCTTTTTAAAAAGTAGATCCTGTCACTTTACTCTACATTCTGTTGTCCCTGGGTCTCTGACTCACTGCACCTCAACACTTTTAACCTAAGACTACTTTATGTATCAGCAGTATGTTTAGGGATAATAAAAACATTATTTCATCAAATAAATCCTATTTTTAGAGGAAGATTTCCCAGTTTGACTTTTGAACACTTTTGAATATTTTAAGGATTTTTGTTTCTTTGTTTTTTCAGTACTGGGGACTGAACTCATGGGCACTCCACCATTAAGTTACATCCCCAGCCCCTGTCTCCTCAGGACATTTTTCTAGAGACAGAGTCTTACTAAATTGTTGAGTCCCTGTCCCCTCGGGACTTTTTTTTTTTTTTTTTTTTTGAGACAAACTCTTACTAAATTGTTGAGTCTGGCCTCAAACTTACAATCCTCCTGTCCCAGCCTCCTGAGTCACTGGAATTATAGGCATGTTCCACCATGTGCAGCCTTTAAACTCCTTTATCCCCATAAAGTAAAACAGATTATAAATGGTTATTTAGTGTTTTGTTCATGGATGCACAACTATACTATTCTAAGAAAAATGAGTCTCAGGATGAAGTTGGGGTTATAAATGAAAATAACGTACTTTTAGAAAAGAGATGGTAAATAGAGAATTAACTTTTTTTTTTTTTTTGGTTCAAAAGAAGATGTGAAACAATGCCTATTCTTAGAAACTTCTTTGCCTTAATAGGAGAAAGGTGATCATAAGAACATGCATGAACCTTTGTCCTTTGAATATCTGCCCAGCAACTCCATAAATTTTTTAAAAAATATTTTTTTAGTTGTAGATGGACACAATATAGTTATTTATTTATCTTTATGTGGTGCTGTGGATCAAACCCAGTGCCTCACATGTGTAAGGCAGGCACTCTACGACTGAGCCCTAGCCCCAGCACCAACTCCATACCTTTTCTAACAGAACCCTGGGGCCTTTGCTGGATATTCGCTGCCTGGATTATGAATGTAGCACATGATGAAGAGGCAGAGAATGTTGCAATTTCTCTTTTTTGGTAGGTCAGTCTCCTGCTCAGATGCCCCCTGCTAGCTGACCACTGTGGTTTCCACGGCCTGGTTTCTAGCATGACCTTGTTCCCACCTGTGTTCAAGCCCAGGTCTTCAGGCTTCGTACATTCACTGAGCTCACTATTTCCTTCCAAAAAGTTTCCTTTTGTTTAAGTAGAGTCTATTTCTGATACTTTCAGCAAGAGAATTAAGACGGAAGTTTTAAGGCAGCTTAGAAACTGAGAGTACATGAAATGTGGAGAGAAGAAGCAAAGATGAACGCCAGTAACACAGAATTATAAGGCAGACCCTTAAAAAGGGATCATGTTGGTTCTCAGTCCTCAGAATCATAGGGGAATGTTAAGAGGAGAAAATGAGGCCAGGGAGACAGTATCTCTCTGGTAGGATTGAATCTGAAGTGTCCTCCAGAGGCTCTGGGTCGGAGGCTTGGTCACCAATACAGCAATATCCAGAGGCAGGACCTTTGGGACATGACTGGATCATGAGGCTCTAACTCATCAGTGGTTAAGTCCATTTGGTGGATTAATAATTTGCATAGAATACTGGAAGGATATGATAACTGTAGGTGGATCATACTTGGAGGAAGTAGGCTTACCAAGGACATGCCCTTGGGACTATATTTTGGGGACTATATTTTGTTGTGGTCTCTTTTTTTCTCTTTCCACTTCCTGGCTTCATAAGCTGAACAGCCCTTCTGCCATGATGCCCTGCCTCACTATGGGCCCAAAGCATTAGAGCCAGCCAACTGTGGGCTCAAACAAGTTGTCCATGTCAAGTATTCTTATCATGGTGATACAAAGCTGACTAACACACCCCTGAAGAGACCCTTCTCTTGACACGTATGCTTGACATGCACTAGGAGAAGGCTTTCTTGGAAGGCTGTAGACCAATGCAGTTGAATTCTTCTCCCCAACACTTGTCAGCTTTAGAGGACAATTGCATCTGATGTTAATAGACAAGTTGGACTAAATTTGCAAAGTAAGCTAAGTACAGATAAAGCAAAGATGTCACAAAAAAATACACTAGCATTAAAATATGGGAAAACAAAAGTAAAAAATAATTTAACTATTCATTACCTGGATTTTAAACTTGAAGAGATTGAAGCACTGATAGCTAGAACACTCCCAGGTTTACACAACTGGTCTGTTAGGGATCACTTGGGGCTCTTGGCTCTCAAAGCATGCTCCATTCCTTTAAGACCTCTAGCCTTCCTATTTTTAAAATGTCGTTCGGCAAATAATTATTGGTTCTCAAATTTAATGTATAAGATGGTTCA
The DNA here is from genome assembly GCF_048772815.1 of Callospermophilus lateralis. Classification (NCBI taxonomy): domain Eukaryota; kingdom Metazoa; phylum Chordata; class Mammalia; order Rodentia; family Sciuridae; genus Callospermophilus; species Callospermophilus lateralis. Next base: position 38,186,572 of record NC_135307.1, on the reverse strand, counting down.
AGATATGTTAACAAAGTTTCATGGTACAGAAAAACTTGGTTATTTATCATTTCTTTTGGTTTCAAATTTTGATCTGGTAAGAGACATCACGTGGGAATTGCCACTTAAGTTATAGATATAACACCAGAAATGTTAGAACCAATGTCCAAGGAAATATTTGACACATTTAACTTTATTGAGCAAATATTATAACTCTGCACTAGGTAACTCTGATAAATATTATATTTTAGTACAAAGTATATAGCAGAAGCTCAAATTGATTTTATGCAATTGCTTTATAAAAATAGCAAGAGAACTAAACATGAAATTTTATAAAATACTATATCAGAAACTCAAATTCAATTTAAATTTTTTTTTGCTGAAAAGAAAATTCAGTAGCAAGCTTCTTTAATAAATGATAATAATGAGGAAAAGGAAGATAATGGTGATGGACACTAGGAATTGAACCCAGGGGTGCTGTCACCCTGAGTGACATCTCAAGTCCTCTTTATTTCTAATCTTCAGACAGTGTCTACTTAAGTTGCTGAGGCTGGCCTTGAATTTCTGATCCTCCTGCCTCAGCCCTCTGAGTCATTGGGATTACAGATGTGTGACACTGCACCTGGTTATGAGATCATTATTGACAAGATACTGAAAAGCGTGTCTGTGTAAAAATTGAGGTATATCTTTAATATAAAAAGTGAATGCTAATCTATACTAAATATTATTTAAAATGCCCTTTAGATGCCCTTTGGGATCCTAGAGGACACTGAAAGCATCAACATTTGAAACTGACTTTAGTAGATGTGAGTCCAAACACTACTTTATTTTCCATAGAAACTACTGTTTTCATTTTTTTTCCAAAGTAAAAAGTAATTGTGTCATTTTTGACAGTCTTTGGAATGTTTTTTTCTGGGTAATCTTTTGTTCTTTGATATTTTTTAAAGTATAGAGACTTGGTGATAAAGTCATCAGGCAGTTATCGTTCTGTGCATTCCTATTTGGTTTTTGTCTTTCTATTTCTTATCATTCATTGATGATATAAACAGACTTGTCTTTTGACTGAAATTCCTTTTTTTATGGCTCATAATTTATGAAGAACATGGCCTTCTGTGATAAAGACCCATCAAAAGCATCATTATTCTGCATTTATCTGCATTGAACTGCCGGTTTTATCTATTAGTATTTAAAAGGTTCTGCTTCTTTTTCTGTATCTGGCTATAGTCTTCCAATTCATCTCATCTCTATTATCTTCTGGGAAAAGCTTTGCCTAGATTGTGGGTCAAAAAAAATCACATTATTCAAATTATCTGTGACATTCAAAATAAAAAATATTTTCATGCAATCTTATTATTTTGGTGAAGATGGCAAATGAATATCATTTAGCACTTCTGATGCTGATCTGATCTTTTGTACCGATTGCCTCTGGTAATGCTTTGCTCTACAAGATGTACTGAAATAAACGATTTGTCCTTCGGTTCTTTCAGTCCTGTGCTCTTTATCTGTTAATGGGGCTCCACATGTTTTGCTTTTCAAAACTCCTTAAATTTCTGCTTTGAATGATAATGTTTTCGCTGATCCTGTTTCTGAACACTGGTCATTATAATCTACATATCAATAACAAATGAGTAAAAATTGTTGGAAAAGAGGTTGAGAATTTTAAATGAAGTTACATTCAGGTGGGATAAACCACAACTTGTAATAGAGGTAGATTGAGGCAAATAACCAAGATACTCACAAATTTTCAGAGATCCACAAAGTCCTGCTCATTCAGATATAAAATCCAAAATTTTACAGAGTAATTTAACAACCCAGTACCCAAATACGACATGAAGATGAATATTATTTCTTATTTCATCAAAAACAACTTGTTGTTACTGAGCTCTTCTGGATGGTTACTTGATTTTTTGCTTTTCCCGGACCTCTAGATTTGGGCCATCAATGCTGATTTAACCTTGTGATTTGCATATTATTTACAAAATGCCCATGGAAAATTGAAATTCAAAGTTTTCAAGTTAAAAGATTATAAAACCATCTGGGCACAGTGGCACACGCCTATAATTCCAGTGGCTCAGGAGGCTGAGGCAGGAGGATCTTGAATTCAGAGCCACCCTCAGCAAAAGCAGATGCTAAACAACTCAGTGAGCCCTGTCTCAAAATAAAATACAAAATAGGGCTGGGGATGTGGTCAGTGGTTCAGTGACCCTGAGTTCAATCCCTTATATACCTCACCACCAAGAAAAGATTATAGAACTAAAAGGAGTCTTGAGAAATATCTAGTTGACTTAGGGCAGTACAATGCCTAAATTAAAAAGACAGGTGTTGATTTTAAAGCCCATCAAAGGAAGTTAAATTATATAACATACTTTTGTGATCTGTTCAAGGATATCTCAGATATTTCAGCCCTATTTTAAAAAAATCAAGTCAGGCCTAATAAATTCATATCATATATCCTAATTTTCTGGCACCAAAAAGAAACCTTACATAACATGGTGTCGTGACATAGCCCTGGAATCAGAATCTGAAGAGTCATTGTCCCTTTTTAGCTTTGGGACTTTTTCAAGTCATTGAGGTTCTTAGAGTCTAGATTTCTTCATCTGAGAAAAATATATCAGCATAGATGTGAAAGAATTGCATACATTAAGCATAAGGTCATCACTAGCCTTCTCAAGTGTAGGAATAGTCTCAGCACCTACTCAAGGTATTTGTCAGGTAACATGAAAAACAGAGGCAGGTCACATGGTCTTTGCCATTAAGGAGTTGAAAAATTCAGAAGGAGACAAGACATATCCATAAGATGCCATCTAAATCAGTATAATAACATATGCCACCTATGAAATCATGGTGTAAGAGGTAGGTTCCACTGGAGTTTATAGGAGGATTAATTTAGCATTTGCTGGAGCAGCCAGTCCATCAGCACATTCCTAAAGAATGGCACATGAAATTTTTGAAAGGAAGACAATAAAATACTATCCCAGGCCAAGCTGAGGCTCATACCTAAACACACCAACCAAAACTTACTCAGGAGTAAAATGAATTCCTTGTGGCCTTGCATTAAAAAGTAAGACATTATCCATTTTAACAAATAATGACAATTTCTCTACAATGTGCTAAATTTAAAGGATATAAATAAAAATATACTTATTTTCTGAAAGAATCTTTCAGTTAAGTGGAAGGAAATTGAAATTCAAGATCTCATTTGACCCAAATGGAAAACAGCATTACAGGATTTCAAAGGAATTGGGATGATTTCCATCCTGAACATTCATCCCCAAATTCCTCTTTCACAAACACACACAAATATGCACATATACAGGCACATGTTACAGGGAGAGGTGGACATGAATGTAACATGACCATATTCAATTTGAGCTAGATTTTAGAAATACCTAGCAGAGATAATGATCTTGAAAGTCAAAGTTTTATTTTCAAGAACCAAGCACTTATAAAGGAACTATTTATGTTTTTATTTTCTTATTTCTAACAGCTTTATATATTCATAATAAAACTCAGAATATGAATTTTTAACTAAAATTTGTGTTTCTCAATGCATGGTCTGAAAATCATCTATATCAGAAGCATGAGAACGTGTCATAAAACTGCAGGTTGTGGAACCACACCTGCAGGACAAGGACAAGGACAGGACATGCATTTCAACAAGTAACCCAATTGTCCTTGCCCATAATAAAGTCTGAGTATCTCTGCTAAAACTGTGCTATGGAGAAGAAATGATGCATTCTCATTTTTCTGCTTGATAGAGATATGTATTTGGTTGGTAAAACAAAAAATTAGAGGGATGTGATTGGGTAGAGATGATTGTGGGTCTCTGAGAAAGGTCCTGAATTTCACCTGGGTTGAACTCATGGGTGAGGATGGAATGAGAGAAATACTAATAGAAATCTGGATATAAATGGGAAATCCCACATCAGACAGGAGCAGACCATAATCTGGTTTTCACATTCTCTTTCCTTCAGGAGATTGCCAACCCTATAACTAAGCTCCACTTTTACCCTCATTATAGAGTAGTAGATCACCAACAGCCAAGAAAGGCAAAGGAAAGGATGTGTTCCAGAGAAGTCTCACAAATTCTATGTCACCTTCATTGGTAGATGGAGTGTCCGAGAGAGTAAGTAATTTGTGCAAAGGGCATGAGGTTAAGGGAATTAAGTATTATGGGTTGAATTCATTCTATCAAAAAAGATATATTAGAGTCCTAATCCCCAGAATTTCAGAATGTGTGCATTATTAGGGGTTAAGGACTTTGCAGAGGCATCATATTAAAAGGAGGTCATGAGGGGACCCTAATCCAATATGACCCTTATCCTTATGAAAAGAAGTAATTTGGGCACAGAAAGACATGTAACAAATGTAGATAAGGGGTAGTGACAAAGGGAACAGGAACCATCTATAAGTCAAGGAGAGAGACCTGGAATGGATCTTTTCCTCACAGCTTTCAGAAAGAACCAACCCTGCTGACACCTTGATTTTGGACTTCTAGCCCCAGGGTTTATGTAGACATGGGATCTATTTACAATACTTACAGTCTTCCAGAAGATACATGGCCTGGTCAGACAGCAGGCTCTTTCTGTTCTGAAATCTCTCAGATTTGCTCAGGGTTCCTATTGTTCTTTCTGTCATCCATGGACCTTGGTGTTAGGCATAGCAGTGCCAGAGACTGGTCTCTGTGTCCAGGCAGCAGATACTACAGCTCAACTAAGGGCATAGAGGACCACAAAAGCACACAAATGCAACACCTCAGAGAGTCCTGACAAGTACATAATCCTCCTACTCCTTGAGGTAGAAAGGCAAATTAGGGAGAGATTCTCCAATCTACTTAGTATTTTTCAAAATGCAATTACTTCTCATAAGGAAAGTGACTGAGCTATCTTAACACTAGTAAACACTCACTAGTCACAGAATATATTATGCTGGATAAATGCTCAAGTATATATATTTAACCCAAGCCAAGTTAATAAATGTATAAATACCTGTATTATTTCCATTTTAGCAAATGTGCTTGTCACTTAATGAAGGTTGGGAACATAGGGATGTTTATCTCCCATTTGTTGATTAATGAATGTTCCAGGGCAGTGTCAGGCCCCTTGTATACAGTTTCTTTCATCAGATGAACATTCAGGAATTATTATCAGCATTCAGAAAAATAACAAACTAAAGATGAGCAAAATCATATCAAGGTCACATCACTGGTGACTGGTTAGCAAGAATCAAACTAGGGTCTCTTCACCTCTGTTGCTTGCCTTTTGTTCACTAGGCCATAGGAAGTTTTGTGTAGAGTAATATGAGAAGTATTGAACTGTAATAAATAATTCAGTAAATTCCATAAGTAATGAATGAATTGAGTGAAGTAGGAGCAGGGAGTCACTACTTCCAAAGGCCCCAGGATATGTTATATATAGGAAAGTAATTTGTTTAGCTGTTTTGATCTAGGATAAGAGTTTAGGAAGTGATGAATGGCAAGGGAAAGGTTCCAGGAGGAGAAAGTCATACACCAGGCTAGAGTTATGAAAGCTTATGGCTGTATAGGGAAGATTGAGGGACTGGTCTCCCAGTCACAGCCCAGGTCTGCCAGGAAGCAGGGGCAACTCTATTTAGGGAGGTGAGTTGATCCAGAATGTAAAGACACTGCAGAGTCCACCAGCTTTATAAGTGCAGAAGTGATACACTCAGAGTTGTTTCAGAAGGAACTAAGCTAGGAAAGGGTGGAGGGTATAATTGGGGAGTCAAAGCTCATGACCATATGATGGGGAGACCTACATGGGGGTCTCTGCAGTGGTCTAAGGGGAAGCAGTGGGAGGTAAATGGATTCTGGGTTCCTTGAAGTGGAATGAGTGGACACAGGTGCCCAATGATAAGTTTGGAAGGCAAGTGAATGTTTAGCTGAGAACATTATTGCCTGAGACAGGGTGAAATAGGATGATTGTAATCAAAAGAGGGAAATACAGGCAAAACTATCAGATTTTACAGGGAGAATCATATACAGAGCGATGAGAAGCTGGCCAAGTAAGAGGCCAGAAGAGCAGCAGTTAAAAGCTTAAGTATAATGGAACTCTTGGCATGTCTTTCCCCAGACATTAAGCTATTTTTTCTTAAAATAAATGTTCTAAATATTCAAGAAATGTAAGGTTTTAGTGGAAAGAGTTCTGACGTAGGAAGGTTCCATGGCCAAATTTGCCATGAATTAATTATGTGACCTTTGGCATGTCGCTTAATCTAACTTATACTTGGCATCCTGATCTGTGGAAGTAGAAGATCTCTAAGGCCCCTGTTTCTTGCATTCACATGTAATAATTCTCACTTGTATCTTTGTTAGAATGTTTTAATTGAGGCCTATATTGTATGATGTTATGGGTTACTGCACCAGGTGCTTCCCAGATATTAATGGTAGAAAAAACTCTAATGATTATCCTGAATTCATGACTCTACAATGTTCGGGCTTTCACACCTCATGGATGTTTCTCTCTCTTTCTACCATGACTAAGAACAAATTCTATAGAATAGAAATATGTTACAACAAACTGATAGAAGGGGAAAGTTATCAGCATAGAAGTTTTCCCAAATTATCCCTTCAATTTTTTAAATTTTTTTTTAGTTGTAGATAGACACAATATCTTTATTTATTTTTATATGGTGCTGAGGATCGAACTTAGTGCCTCACACATGCAAGGCAAGCGCTCTACCACTGAGCTACAGTCTCAGCCCTCCCTTCAATTTTCTTTATCATAATGTCCATAATGAACAGTGTCCACAGACAAAGGTGTCATATAATGCAAAATATTCTTCTTCATCTGAAATGTTTATGTTCTAAATAGGAAATAATTTATGAATTCAGCTGGATATTGCATTTAACAACAATGATCTAAATCACTCAATACATTGGCTTTTCAGTAAGAAAGAAAATTATTCCCATCATCTCACCCCTAAGCTTTAGATCCTCTCATTCTAAATATTGTACATAATAAAAAAGCCCCACTATCTAAACTGTTGTCTTACGACTTATCATTTAATAAAATGACCTATTTCTTAAAAGGTGTCCCACTCTCTCAGAGCCCAGAGGAATTCGAGCGAAGACTTTACAAGGTGAATTAATGGCCAAAAGCATAGCCTTTTTGCCAAGCTAGTAAGTCAGAGAAAATCATTTCAACCTTCATCCAGAAATTAAATGGTTATTGATTGATATGGAAGATACTGTAACCTTTCAGATTAAATTAAGAAATGTTGCTGAACACAATTAAAATGTTTCTAAAGTAACACTGTTTTCAGAGTGCATTTTTGACTAAATTCCATCTCTGAGGTTAATTACCATGTCTAGGGTCCAGGAATAATAGATTAAGTGGAAAGTTGGCTCCAAAAGCTTAAGAGTGGGAAGAAAGCAAGAAATATTCAGCAGTGATTTATGTCCTAGTGATGAATATGAGGGAGGAAAGCCAAACAACCATACCACTTGTCTATGCTAAAAGTTTTAGGCTGAAGTATGGGGGAGAAAATTAAACGGATGTACATTCCCTTCCATGGGGAAGGAGTGGTTCTTCATTTTTCTCATAATTAGAAACCACCTTATTCTTGCTACTTGGGCTAATAGTGAAACATCTTAATGAACATTCTGGAGACATTCTGAGTGGTGTAACAGCTTTCGTTTCTAAGGAACTCACCGCTCTTCATGAGCATCAATGTAGATATTAACAGCTCTGAGAAGGCGGGCAAGCTAGACTGATAGTTCCAAATGCAAATTTTTTCAGACTGACAAGAGTAGCATAATATTCGTGAGAGGCTTAAAGGAACTGAGTCTTTACCTTGAATATATCATGAAATGGCTGGTTTCTGACAAGAGCAACTTTGCCTCATTTTCTAATCTGTAAAATGAAAGGTTCAGGCCAACTGTCTTCTAAAGTTGTTCCAGCTTTATGATGAATATTTAAAAATTAGAAAGAGGAAAAACACAGAAGTTATATACACATATACCTACATATAGACACATATGTATGTATGTATGTATGTACAAGCATGTGTATACTAATATATATAATCTTTATCCTCATTGTGAGGGCTCCAACTGGGACTCTGCCTCTCTAGAAGCATGCTGGGTAGAAAGTATGAACTTTTGGGGAACTTCAACTAAACTTGTTTTCATATAAATCAGGTTTCCAAAATGAAAGCCCAAGTAGCTAGCTCACTGTGAAAACAGCAAAGATATATACTTTAAAAAAAAAAAAAAAAACAGACTAAAAGGCCTTCGTGACACATTCAGTGAAGAGATGCCCTGGTAACTTTTACCAGTTAATTGATGCATAAAAGGTTGTGAAGATTAATGTACATCAAAATCAAAACTAAATTGAATTTTTGACATTTTTGCAAATAAAAACCCCAAAGAATACATAGGTGCCTTTGGATTTGTCACAGCTGGAAGACTCTGAATCACGAAGCGCTCTAGGAGAGGCCATTAAATAGCGTTAGATGGTTTGTCAGTGTGGAGGAAAAGTAATTGAAGAACCAAACTGTGTGTATGAGCATTGCATTTTAAAATATTTACCAAACAGAGATAAAGTGAGTCTTTTTCTTTCTCAACTAAAGCATAAAGTGTTGATTAGGTAGCCAACAGGAAAATTTAATAATTTAAATCCTTAACTCTTTTATGGGGTTAGAATAAAATGATCTTTGCTTAAACATATTTCTAGTTTGCATTTAAAAAATATTGACCATCAAAAAATTTTTCCTCTTTATGAGCAGATAAAAGATTTTAAGGCCAACAACTGCCTTATAAGAATGATATATGAAAAGACAAATTTGGTCTAGAGTTAATACAGAAGGTAAAGTGAGTATAAAATTCTGAGTATTGGTTCAGTAAGACTATGAATACAAAAAATAATCTCAGATTACCTCATTCTGAGGGAAGTCATAAGGGAAGTTGCTATAGAAATACCAATGAAATAAGCAATTGATAGAATGTTACTAAACATGAGCTTCTGTTGTATTCTTTTAAAATAATATGATTAGCACTCATGGAACTGTAATATCTTTTTAAATACAAAAAGCATGTAGAACACCACAAGGTCTCTATGGGAGTAGAAATACATTCTTGTTGAGGCCAATAGAGGAGACCTCAGAGGACTTTGTCCTATGGTCCATGTGGTTCCATGTGTTCTACGGTGACCCAGGAAGAGACTGGTTGCAGCACATGAAAAGTAATTCTGCCATCTGTTCAACTGGATAGATACTGGTGAGCATATACAGGTATGTTTTTCTCCTTAGATGAAATGATTGATTTATTCCTCCCTCTTTCTCTTCCTCCTCCTCCTCCTCCATCTTCTTCCTTTTTCTTCCTCTTCTTAAACAGTGCCATTTTAGTAATAGACAAAGTTAACAAAGAAAATGCAGGAATGGACATGCATTTGGTAATTCCAGAAAGTTCTTGCCATGCTCTTCATCATCTTTACATCCATACTTACTTTTTCAGTTGGAAAACTACAACTGTTTGCACCATGTAGGTATTAAAGACCACCTCTGGTCTTGAAAAACTGCTGCATGGAATAGAAGAAACCATTTCTATTCTTGGAAGGACAACAGCACTTTGTTTTAATCAGACGCAGTGGAGTCTAAGACTCTACAATTCTAAATGAGGTTAATAAATCAAGAAGAGTTAAAATGAAAACAAGTTTCATAATCAGCTTGCAAATAAACATTGCTGCATATTCTATTAAGATTAGTCCCAAGGTTAAGGCAAGTCAGAACAAATTTTTCATACATGTACACAGTTCAGGGCTTTTAGGTAGAAATAGATCGTGGGGAATATTGTAATAAACAATACTGCTATTTAATTTTAAAAAATGATAAAAACAGCATGCACTCAGAGGCTATCCAACAGACAGCTCCTTCTCCTGAAAGTATTTTTGTAAATCTCCAGTTACCTGTCTTTTCGGAATCACCTGCATAGGAAGTCTAAAACATCTAGTCATACCCCACTAAAGTCATCTCTGCCTCTCACTGAAAAATAAGTATTCATAACATCCAAGCTTTTGAAATTAATGCTTTGATTGAGTTAAGATTTCAATGGAGTTCCCCACCTTATCCCTAAAGTGATACTATTTGGGAAAATGGACAGTCTGAAACAAACTCTTCTTCAGATCTCAAGAAATATTCCATCTTTCTAATTTGTGGAGGAAGATGACCAAGCTCAAAGAGCCAATATAACTTTGGGAGATGACAATTATTTAAAACTTTGGTTCTTATAAGTAGAGGTCAACAGAACAATGGAAAAGAATAACTGTGGTTACCCAAAGAGCAATTGTAGACTGAAAAGTTTAAAACTAAAACTTATAATTAAAATATTGAAAATTTGGGAAAGAGAAAAACCTATGACGAAGACCATGAACAAAGAGACACAAGTAAAAAAAATCCGGGAAATCAGAGACTAAACAACTTTATCAAATACTACAGAATTTGGAGTAAAATTAGGGTGAATTACACCCATTGGATTCTGCATATTATAGAACAATATTAATGACCCTAGCAACTGTGAGTCAATGAGAAGTCACAATAGGAAATTAAGAAGAAAGTAAGAAATGAGTTGTTGAAAACAGGAACTCTGGTTCTTAAGGCAACCTTATTATATTAGCTAAATACATGTTCTCCAGTGGCAGAGAGACCTGGATTTATATCCCTGCTTGGACATTTAAGATGGGACCTTGAAAAAACCACTTAATGTCAAAGAACCACAGCTTTTGTCTTTACATTTGAGACTAGCAAATATCTTCCTAGGGTTTTTTGAAAATACAAAGAGATATTGCATGTAACTTGCTAGACTAGCAAATGACATTTGGCACACAATCAATAAAAATCAGCTATTATTTTGAGAAGAAGTGAGATATAAAGTCAAGTTAAATAGTTTTTCTGTCCTTTGTAACTTTGTTTAGTTTTAAAATTTATTTATGTGGATTTATGTATAAATAGGTGTTTCAGATAGGCATAAATTGAACATAGTTACAGGCTAAAGGAAACACACCAGTAAATAAACAAAGAGGTTCTTGAATTCAGTCTAGGGTACGAAATTTCTCCTTTTGGAAAATTATACTTTCATAAACCCAGTAGGGACAGACGAGATCTTCTGAGCAGTAACTTTGAATGGTGCCAAGATATCAGAGAAGGAACAAAAATGCTTTAAATGAAAAAAAAATGAGATCCTTCTAATACTGAGCACAACTTGAGCCAAAGACTTATGCACAAGTCATAAATTCAAAGGTGGTCCAAGGAAACAGGAGGAAGGAACCACAGAGATTGAAAATGGGAGAAGAACCTAATATACCTCTGTGTTTCCAGAAACTTCCACCTGAAGATTGAAGAGGGGGGGAAAGCATTTATTGATGGTGTTCTATCCCCCAGTGATGGATGGTGGTCCAGAGGGCACCGACTCCCTCACAGTTCAGGCTGTGCTTAGCATTTGCTGTGAAATTTCCTACTGGCATACCATGATGCACGGTCAAAAGGCTTGAAAGACTTTAAAAAAATTTTTTTTTGGTGCATGTTTGAGACAAACATGCTGTTAGTTCCAAGTAAATTGAAGTCTTCATGCAATAAATTTGCTGTAGCTATGACTAGAATCAGAGATGAGGCCAAGAACGTGTGAGTTAGTGAACAAGAGACACCTGATACAGTTTGCTTATTGCAGTGTTCTAACTTTTCATTAGCTCAATCCTTAAGTGAATCTTCTAGTTTGGGACTTCAGAAGACATAGTAGAGGAGGATCTGTTAAACTAGATGCAATTCTCTTCCTTTCCTTAATTGATAGACATCTCTTGTCTTTAAGACTTGTTTTAAATTTCCCATATGCTAAGTCATACATCAACTAATCTGGCTGCTTGTCTGGGGGCGAAGCTGACTTTAAGCACTGGATGGTCTGAGCCCTCAATAGTTTTGTCATTACAAAGTGGCAATTACTGCAATGGCCCATTTACCACAATCAATGGACATATAAGTGCTAAGAAATACTCCAGTTGATGCCTTGGGTTTCTTCCTTGAGTTCCTTCTTGTCTCCACTCCAGGGATGCTTCTGTGATAACAGGACTTCCTTTTTTTTGCTGCTGTTCCATTGACATGAGGATCCTGAAATGACCTGGTAAGAGCCATAACTTCAAGTTTAGTAGAAACCTTGTGTCCAGCAGAAAAAACAAGTTGTGGGATAAAATTTCCTAGGGAAACCTGCTGGCCCTACTCACATGCAAACTCCTCACATGCAAACCCAGAGTTGCATGAATGCTAGCACCTTATGGGATAATCTTCAACCAAAAGATGCCCAAAATGCTACTTCTTGTCAGTCTGTCCCCCAGAAAAAGGATTCATCTCTGGAAATGAGCACTTCTAGGTCTGCATAGCTTAATGCTGAAAGCACAATATCTGCAAATGATTAACCAGAAATAGTGTTGAGAGAGACCAACCCTGTTCCCAATGCTCATTTCTCAACCCAGGTAGTCTAGCTTTTGAGGAAAACGCACATTAATTTAGCACTCTAACATGGCAGGGACTGACTTCCAACCTAGTTCTAGAAAATATGTGAATAGGCTACTCCTGTTCTGTTTGATCTCCTGCTTTCTGAGAATGCATATAATTATGGTAGGACCAGAGGATCCATGGTCACATATCCCTTACTAAAAAATAGATTCCTTATTGTGGAAAATTCTGTGCCAATAAATAAGGCACGGTGTGAGTTTCTAGATAACGGAGGTGATAGTGTAACTTTGGGCAGGGAAAGTAAAAGTAAATCTGGATTGGCTTTGGATCCTTCTATAAACTCTTGCTTTCTCCTCCAGGGTGTAAAGGTTTTGGTAAAATCTAAAAGCCATCTCAGTGGCTTTCTTGGGATGGTTCTACCAAGAGAAATCATTATTGGTCTCAGACAGTGACAGGTGGGGTGTTCAAAAATGTATCAGCCAGGCCAGGCTTGGGAATGGGGAGTTGGTGTCTCTGGAACCACACCTAACTCACTTGCCATCTTAGTCTCTCTTTTCCTGGCCCACTGTATAAGCACTTGTGTAACTTCAAGTTTAGTAGAAACCTTGTGTCCAGCAGAAAAAACAAGTTGTGGGATAAAATTTCCTAGGGTCAGAAAAAGTGTCTCACTGAGATCCATAATACAAACATAGGAAACCTTTCAAAGATGGGCTTATACTTTCCTTTGAAGCCCCTGAGCCTGATTTTCACTAAAATCCACAGTGTAGCCACAGAAGATGAAGGTTTTTCTAGATGCTGTTTTGAAGGCCTTGATTTGAAATCTGGCAATCTAACCCACCCACTGCCCACCCACTGCCCACCCACTGCCCCCCAGCTTAGGTCTTCTGAAGCTAAAAACAAAAGACAGACATCTTCATAATCCTTAAAATTATGATTGTTATCACTGAATAACACAGCACTCCCACTTCCTCTTAACCTCATCCTATTTTATACAGGTCAGAGACTTGGTCATTGTGACGCCATAACATTCCTGGGTTTCCTCATCTTGCTGTTGCCCCCTACCAGTGAAATTCTTGTTTCTATCTGTTCTGCAGTCATATCTTGTATATCTACTATCCAGGTAACAACTGGTCTAACTATGGTCCCTCAGAAAGCAAAGCTTAATCAAAGAGTGCAAAGGTAGTTTATTTGGAAGTAATCAAAGTGAGCAATCAAGAACAGTAAAACAGGTAGGGAGAACTGGAGGTATGTTACAAAGCTAGTCACTGCCCTAGCAATAGCACTTCAATCACTCCAAAAACTTCTAAGAAGTATATAAAATGCTTCTTAGAATTTTCCACTGGAAAATTGACAGAGTAACATCCATCAATTATTGGTTGAGGGCTGTGTCTGAGGATGTCAGCTTTCCTGAACTTTTGAGTTTTGCACATGGATAAGGTTCCCCTGACATCCCATGCCAGGACCTTGGCCAAGCCTCATATAATGCTCAGTGTGCAATTAAGATGAGATGCTGAGAGAATGAAGTGAGTCAAAACATACACAGACGTCCCCCTGCAGCCACAGCTAGAGACAAGTAAATTGGACGGAGGTAGTCCACAAGGGGCCTTGTTACAGAAGGAGGGAGGAGAATATTAAAAAAGAAAAGATTAGAAAAATAAATATGAAGAGAGGATAGAACCAGATGCAGTAAAACTCCAAAATGGTGGTGTGCAACAAGGACATATTTATGAACAACAATACCTATCACATTTGAAGTGACAGTCAATATGACATTTCTATGAGCCTATAAAATCTTGAATAAAAGTCCATGAAGCCAGTGAAATCTGTATGTTAACATATATTTGCCAGAACCTATGGAAGTGTGTACCTGTTACATATGAGTCATGAGGATAGCATTCAGGGAAGGCAGAAGGCCTGAAGGAAGAGGAAATCAAGAAAATGATCTGGGCACATTGGTGCATGCCTGTAATCCCAGTGGCTTGGGAGGCTGAGGCAGAAGGATTGCAAGTTCAATGCCAGCCTCAGAAATGGTGAGGTGCTATGCAATCCAGTGAGACCCTGTTTCTAAATAAAATAGGGCTAGGGATGTGGTTCAGCAGTTGAGTGTCCCTGAGTTTGATCCCTGGTACCAAAAAAAAAAAAAAGAAAGAAAGAAAGAAAAGAAGGAAGGAAGGAAGGAAGGAAGGAAGGAAGGAAGGAAGAAGGAAAATGTTATCATGCTTCTCTCTAAGAAATTGAAGATACATCAATCAGGTGAATGCTTTTGAAATTCTAGTAAGTCATAGGATTATTTTTCCACTGAAATATAACATTTACATCATAAAGTGTACAAATCACAAGTGTATTTTTATAAAATGAATAACCCCATTGTTTTAGTCAGCTTTTTTACTGCTGTGACTAAAAGATCTGACCAGAACAATTTTAGGGGAGGAAAAGTTGATTACAGGGCTCACTGTTTTGGAGGTATCAGTCCGTAGAGACCAGGCTCCCTTCCTCCAGGTTTGAGTTGGGGCTGAACATCATGGTGGAGTGTGTGTGGCAGAGGGAAGCAGCTCACATAATGACCAGAAAGCAGAGAGAGAGACACTCTACTCACCCCAAACAAATACATACCCCAAAGCCATGCCCCACAATATCCCACCTCCTCCAGCCTCAGTGTATCAGTCTTCAGTCACTACTCAGTTAATCCCATCAGGGATCAATTTACTGATTAGTTTAAGGCTCTTACAACCTAATCACTTCCCCTCTGAACCCTCTTGCATTGTCTCACACATGAGCTTTTGGGGGACCCCTCACATAGAAACCATAACACCCATATAACCAGCATCCATATGAAGATACTGAATGTTGCCCGCCCAGTATCCCAAAAGTCTGCCATTGGGCTCCCCCTGACCCATGACAAGAGATGCTATTTTCTCATTACTCACATCATAGCTTGGTTTTGTCTCTTTCTGAACTTTACTCAAACGCAAAGGCTAAAAAAGTACTCTTTGGGGTCTGATTTCTCTCACTCTATGCTTGGCTTGTGAGATTATGCAAGCCTTGAATTATTGGTGGTGATATTCAAGCCAAACTTTTTATATGTGCTATTTCTATTTATTTTTCTGATAATTAAGCTGGAGGTCCTTAAGAGCTATTGATTTGTGTTCTACTTGGCTACAAGGACCTAGATGTGTCTTATTAATCTTTTTCTCCCTAGTTCTTTATTCAGTGCCTAAGATCATGATAGGTGAATGATATCTCTGTTTATCCACCAAAGGACTGACTAGCACAGAGCCTGACTTTTACTGGAACACAATAAATGTGAGTTGACTTTTTGACCATAAAATTATTGTAATTTACATTATGTCTCTAATTTGCTATTAACAGCTCAATCCATGAACACTAGTCTTAAATATATAATTTATGCTTATACAAGCCTGTGTTTTTATTTCTTTACTTAATTCTTATTGAGAGAAAAGACTCTTAATTTTGCAGCCAAGACTCCCAAAATAGTATTAAGTAACAAAGAGACTCAGTAGTGATGGATTTGAAAGGAAGACACTCTGATTTCTCAAATTGCTGAAACAAACTAAACCAATGTGCAAATTTTCAAAGGCCTCAATTAACTATAATATCAATACCCCCACCATGTACCTGCCATTTTTTGGAGGGGGTGCTAAATTACTAATGTAGACCACAAAAAATAGTATAGATTTGGAGATACTGGTTTCATGTGTCCTTGGAGATAAAAATAAATTTTGCAAATTTAAACAAAAACCAAGCTTTCAGAAATTAGGTATATTAATTAAAATTACACTTTGTAACCTTTATTTTATCTTAGTAGGACCTATGTATAGGCTTAAAGATTAAGGAGACATTTTTTATATGTTGTTTCCTTTATTATCTCTCTTACAGAGAACATACTCTCTTTATAGAAAATAGCCTCTCTTGTCTTGGGGGAGGGGGAGCACCATGGCGGACTTTTGGGATACTGGGCAGGCAATAATCTATCCTAAAATACTCTGTCATGATTTTCCATGAAATTCAATTCTCTTCATTATTGTAAGCAAGTTTTGTAATAGTATCAGTTAAAGTATCATATACCTATAACTTAACTATAGTAATAGGAATCATACAATAACATGCTAATAATTATACAACAATTAGTATAACTAGTACTTACTGTGTGCCACATATTATCTAAATATATATGTCAAAACTAAGCAAATGTTTATTTATGTAGTGCTCATTTAAATATTAACCTGAATATTAACCATTTAATCTTTATCTAGCCTATAAAGTAGAAATTCTACTATCTCCATTGTATTATTAAGAAAACTGAGCCTCTTTGAAATTAAGATACAGAATCATATATTAGAGGTACTGACAGACTATAATCCTATAATCCCAAATTTTAGAATCTTTTTTTTTTCTTTTGTTACTGGAATCAAACCCAGACGCACTTTATCCCTGAGGTACATCACCATTCCTTTTTTTTTTTTTTTTTAATTTTGGGGTAGCGTTTTGCTAAGTTGCTGAGGCTGGTCTTGAACTTGTGATCCTCCTGCCTCAGCCTCCTAAGTCACTAGAATTGAAGACATGCACCACCATATCCTGCTGTGCTTTTAACTACTACATTATACTGCTACCTATTAAACTAAAAAGGGAAAGCATTGACATTTGTACATAGTTTTGAAAGGATTTTTCTTATTCGTTCTTACAGTCAAATGTCTCTTTTATGTGAACTTTGTTAAAGTCTGGAAGAAGTGTAGGTGGTCTGGAAGAGAGACAAAGAGCTGACCTGAGACAGAGAGGAACAAGTAAGAGGTTGTGGTGCCCAGCCTCAAGGCAGATGGAACAACTGGGGAGGGAGTTAGACCAGGTAGGATCCTTCAGTAGTGTGACTCTGGGTACTTCCCACAGCAGTTAGAAAATCAGGAACGTGTCATTCATAAGAATAAGGAAGAAAATCACCTGGATGTTAATAATCTATCCTAAAATATTATTTTCAAAACAACACAGAGATTATGCCTTTGCTAAACTATCACTTGGAATGAATATTAAAATATTGTAATTTGATAAAAACAATTTTTAAACAGGAATTAAAGGCACTTAAATGTAGTTAAGCAATCAGAATGAGAACTGAAATGAATTAATAAAATTAAGTGGGCAATTCTTAGATGACCAATAATAAACAAAATATCAATGAAGAGAAGCACAGAAATCTAATTAGGAAAAGGAGACTTACACACTACCCTGCTGGACAACGTAGCCCAACTCTACTTCCATCCTTCCAATATAGCCCAACTCTACTTCCATCCTTCCTCTTCCAGTGCTTTCTTTTCTTTTTCACTTTAGAAAAAGCCTGTGAAGAGTCAAACCCCATGTTCAGAACAGCAACTTGGAGTAGCATATTTGAATACCTTTTGCTAGAGCCCATCAGACTTATGTAGATATCATTAATTGATACTTTATCATTAAAAATATGTTATTAATTAAGCTAGGTGTCACAAACAAATCCCCAGCCTTCCAAATCCCATGTGGAATTAATATATTAACACTTTTAGGTAATAAACACAAATTGGACAAGTGACTCCATATCCCAAGATACATGTGGAATCAATTTGGAAACATTAATGAGCATGTAATTTATTCAGGACAAGAATTCTTAGATTTTATTCTGCATCTGTATTGCTGTTTGCAACTATGATTGATCCACAGCACGGACATATTTTCTGAGGGCTTTAACCTTTAGAATTTGAATAAAATGTATTAAATCTTTGAATACCTCAAAGATGTCTAATTTTTTGAAAAATTTCTCAGAGCTTGTGGGAAATTGGGTTTTTAGATGAACATATGAACATCATGCAAAATTTGATCTTATACCTGAAGGAAATTTTTAATTATGGTTGAATGCATCAGATATTATTTATCATTGATCAAGGAAAAAAATGCTTCAAATTAAATTTCATTTAATAGCATCTTTTGGACATTTACTATGTAAGAACATTTCGAGGTCAAAAATGTGGAATGGCATGATTACCATCAAGAAGTTTATAAGCTTGTTGGATAAAAAATATTTAGAAATACACATAGAACAAATAATACTATAGTTAATCTACTATTAGAATGCATTTTGGGAGAAGTGGGAGAGAATTCTAATTGGCCATGGAAGATAGAAGTATTAACCAAAAGACACTGAGGTTCCTGAGCAACAAAGAGTAATAACATGATAATAAGATTAGAAAGGTGACCTAAATGGAAAACTCCTGGGCCCTGAAGTACAGGTACACAAAAAGGGATATTGTGGCTGGGCTGAGATGTTCATTCATGAAACAGTTACCTAATTGTGCACATACTGAATACCAGACACTCTTCTAGGCTAGATCCCCTGACTTCCTGGAAGTTATCTCCTAACTAGGAGAAACAGAATCACTGTTAGTAGCTTAAAAGGTGACAAAAGCTATGAAAAAATATTAAAGCAGAATAAGGAGGACTAAGTATAATGGGAACAGAGTGGGCTTTATACTAAAGAGTAAAGCAGAATGAACTTTATTAATAAATTGATACATGAGCAAAGAACCACAGTATGTAGGGCACAAGTGTTCCAGAACTCCAGTACAACAGCTGTTGGATTGCAGAAGCATACCACTTATGAGAAAAGCAGCAAAAGTCAGTACTTGGAATGGTATGAGCTGAAGGAGCCTAGAATCTGTAAAAATCATAAAGGTAAAGAGGCCAAATTATGCAGGGGCTTGTAGAAAATGATGAGAACTTTACTTTGAACTTGACATGGGGATTCCTTTAAGGGTTTGGAACTGATCAGTGCATAATAATAATTTAGATTTCAAAAGGGCCATTTTGATTGTTGTGTGAGGACAGTCCTATGGTTGGAATTGGGAGGTCAAAAATTGATATAATTCACGTAACTCCTGTAATAATCCACACAAGATATGAAGATTGGAAAGGGGTTATATCAGTGGAAATGGAGAGGAAGAGCAAGAATTATTTATAAAGGTGTGGCTGTGGGGGAGCCACCAAAGAGAGTAGAGTATCATGGTGTTAGAACAGTTTCTTGACCAGAGGAAACATGGGATGCAAATAGTGTTCATTGGAACTTGAGGGCAAGAGTTCTATAGAATCTGCTACTGTGAGAGGAGGCACAGAACCAGTTCAAAGTGACTTGAAGGTAGAGAGCCAGAAGAACACACACCCCGACCTTATTTTTACTCCTCCCTTCCTCCCTCCCTTCACTTATCAAGGTTTCCAATGGACGATGTCACTGAAATTCAGAAGGCACAGGAACCTATTGATGTAATTCACACAAGTTAGTCTCAAGGGGACAAATGCAGGAATGGAGTAAGGTCCAGAGTGCCTTGGAACAGCAAATGGAAGACAGAGAACACCCATATTTTAGAAACTAATGGATAATATATCAAGGGAGATGGAGTGACATACTGTGCCAGACCTAGGTGTCACAAAAACAAGAGGACAGAGAATTGGCCATAGGATTGAGCAATGTGGAGTTCATTAAAAATCTTAAAAATGGGAGTTATGTTAGAATATGAGGGACAAAAGCTAGATTAGAGTGACTTAATATTAAATGGATAATGAATTGGGAACAGTAAATACAGACAACTCCTATAAAACACAGCAAGAATAGGAAAGCCATGTTCTTGAATATTGGGCTTACTAAGTAGCACAAATATCATATGACAGTGTTATATAATAAAATACATTGCTTCTGAGTACTGTTGTGCCTGACATGTAAAAGTCCATGACATCATTCTTGGCTTCTTCATCCTAATGGATATCCCAAACTGTGTGACCTGCCAAGTCTGCAATTTGAGCACACTTCCATAAGATACAAAGAAAAGCTAGGAACTGTGACCACACATTGCATTTTATTTCTTTTTCATACACTCTGCTTCACAGCTGCTTCAAGAGTAAGTCAAAGTAAATGAAATTGAACTGTGCATTCTTGCCTATCCTTGAATATAAACCCATATCACGTGATCTGGCCAATCTCAGGCTAGTGTTATCAGGCTACTGTGATAATATAGGTATAAGGTGATATGCACTTTGTTAGGTTAGTGGAAGCAAAAATTTAAAAGATAAGATTTTAGAGATAAAGTAAAACTAACATAACCTAGCAAAATAATTGAATATAGGGGATAAAAGATAAAAGAAGAGCCAGCATTTCTCCCAGTTTTCTTACAACAAAGCAGAGAAAATTTGTGGTTTCACAGACAGAAGCTTAGACATTTTTATAAAGAAAGCATTAGATCATGAAATTGGACAAAATTATCATAACCATTTCTGGAAATTGACCACTGAAAAAGTGAGAAGTATTTTTTCATGAAAAGCTGCGGAGTTTTGTAGAAGAACACTCAGATTCTGTAGCGCTCTTGACTGTGGCTACCCCCACCCTCAGCTCAGTCACAGTTAATGATACCAGATGGGGCTGGCCATGAACACCAACAGCTTTGCTGCTCAAGGCAATGACTTTATATGAAGTGGAGTTTGGAAAACCCACACCCGGTAGTGTTTTCATAACACTGAATGTGATCCCCAACTGACTCACACATCCATTGGCAGAGGTTGGAAAGTTTACATAAGCTCCAGATGTTTGAGCAGAACCTGTGAGTAATCATTAGACGACCTCCAAAGCCTGAGAGAAACAGGGACAACCCCTAGACATTTAACCTTAAAAACAAGGGCTTAAAAACTGGTGTGGAGACGGCAGCAGTCACACATGAGGGGGACAGATGCCACAGATTAAATGTAGTCAAATTACTAAAACAAAACCAGATTCCAGAAATGCTGTATCATATGAAATGTCTACTTTTCCACAAAAATTTATGAAGTATGCTAAGTGTATTAGTCTGGATTCTCCACAAAAGCATAAGCAACAGGATATATAAATATAGACAGAGATTTATTTTAAGGAATTAGCTCATGTGACATGGGAACTTCATGAACCCAAACTCTGATGAGGTAGGCTAGAATAGGGGAGACTCAGGGAAGAATTCCAGTTCACCTCTGAAGGCAATCCACTAGTAGAATTCCTTCTTTCTCAGGATGATCATGAAATTCTGTTCTGTTAAGGCCTTCAGATCATTGGATGAGGCCCACACACTTTATGGAGGGTGATCTGCTATATTCACAGTCCACTAATTTAAATCTTAACCTCATCTGAAAGAATCTTTACAGAAAACTCCAGACTTTCTGTTTGTTGTTTGTTTGTTTGGGTTAGATTGTTTCATTCAAAAGAGTACAGAAATATTACAGTGTTTATCAACATTAAAATTAAAATATGATTAACAAAATCCTCAAGGGGGTCAACAATATAGAGACATCTGAAAAAGCTATTTTCCTTTTCCATCGTAGCAGGGAGCTTTTATAATATGAATTTAAAGCCCCTAACAAGAAAAAGCACAATGGTTCTGAACTTTCAATATTCCTCCTAATCTCTTTTTATTAACCCATATTAATTTTACAAATCAGTGGGTTCCATTGTGACATTTGCATGCATGTGGATATCATGCATTGATTATTCCACACTCCTTTATACACTCTTTATTCCACCTCTCTCTACCTCCTTGCCCCAGATCCTTCCCCAGTATCTTACAATCCCTCTTCTACTTTCAGGTCATGTTTTTATCTTTCTTTCTCTGTAAATTTCCCCATATGAGAGAAAACATGCAATACTTTTCTTTCTGCATTTAGCTTATTTTCTTAACATGATGATCTCCAGTTCCATTTCCTTGCAAATGACAGGATTTCATTTTTCTTTATAGCTGAATAAAACTTCTGGGTGTGTGTGTGTATGTGTGTGTGTATGTGTGTGTGTGTATGTGTGCGTGCGTGCGTGTGTGCGTGCGTGTGTGTGTGTGTGTGTGTGTGTGTAATATTTCCTTTATCCACTCACCTATGAATGAGCACCTAGGCTGATTTCATATCTTGGCTACTATGTCTAGATAAACAAGGGTACATAGGTATCTCTTTGGTATGGTTACTTCATTATTTCTGTTCTATACTCAGACCTGTATAGATGGAGCATATAGTAGTTACATTTTCAATTCTTGAGAAACTTCCAAAGGGTTTTCCATAGTGACTGTACTAATTTACATTCCCACCAACATTGCATTAGGTTCCATTTTCTCCTCCACAAAATTTGTCATCTTTTGCTTTTGTGGTAATAGCTATTCTAATTGGGGTGAGATGGAATCTCAATGTAGTTTTGATTTGCATTTTTCCTAAAGACTAGGATGTTAAATACTTTTTGTTCATTTATTGTCTATTAGTCATTGTTTTGATCAGTTTCTCTGAATCATGTTTCCACATTTTTTAGTGGATTATTATTATTTGTTGTTATTGTTAAGGTTTTTGAGATCTTCTGGATTTTAAACCTATCCCAGATGAAAAGTTGGCAAAGATTTTCTCCCATTCTATAAGTGGTTTCTTCTCTCTGTCTATTGTTTGCTTTGGAGTACAAAGGATTTTCAATTTGATACAAATCTCATTTGTCAATTCTTAGTAGCTTTTCCTGAACTCTTAGAGTCCTGCATAGAAAATCATGGCCTGGGCCAATATCATAAAGTATTTCTCGTATATTTTCTCTAGTCCTTTCATTCACGTTTCAGGTCTTAGATTAAGGTGTTTCATCCATTTTGTATTGACTTTTGTACAGGGTGATTGGAGACAAGTTTCAATATTCTTTGGGCACATTTATAGCACCATTGATTGAAGACTATGTCCTTTCTCCAATGTATGTTTTTGATATCTCTGTCAAAAATCCATTCACTGTATAAGATACATAGATTTATTTCAATGTCCTCTATTCTGTTCCACTGTTCTATCTATTTTTATGCCAATACCATGCTGTCACTATGACCCTATAGTATGGTTTAATTCAGGCATTATGATACTTTAAACATCACTCTTTTTGCTCACGTTTACTGCAGCTATTAAGTGTCTTTTGTTCTTCCAGTGAATTTTAGGATTGCTTTTTCTAGTTATATGAAGAATGTCATTAGTAATTTGGTGAAGATGACATTGCATCTGTAGATTTTAACAACATTGATTCTTTCAATCCATGAACATGGGATTTCTTTCTAGCACCCGGTGTCTTTTTGAATTTTTTTTTTCAGTGCTTTGTAATTTTTAATGTAGAGTTCTTTCACATCCTTAGTTAGGTTTATTCCTGGGTAGCATGGAGGGTTGGGGTGACTATTGTGCATGGAATTGCTATCATGATTTGTTTATCAGTAATTTCATTTTTGGTTATAAAAATGCTCCTGATTTTTACATGTTGATTTTGTATCCTGTTACTTTTCTGATTTTAATTATCAGTTCTAAAAGTTTTGATGAAACCTTTAGAATTTTTTTATGTATAGTATCTGTATTGTACTAATCATGGATAATTGATTCCCTACCTTTCTATTTGTATCCTTTTAAAAGGTTCTCTTCCATAATTGCTTTGATTAAAATTTCTAGTATTATGTTAAGTAGGAATTATAAAAGTGAGCATCATTTTCTTGTTCCTGATATTTGAGGAAATGTTTTCAGTTTCAGCCAATTATATTGGTTATGGATTTATCATATATGGCTTTATTAAGTTGAGGTATAATCATTCCATACCAAATTTGTTTAATGGATTTTATCATGAACAGATGTTGAATTTTATTAAAGGCTACATTTATATTTATTGAAATGATGATGTGATTTTTTAGTCTTGATTTTATTTATATGTTATATTACATTTGTTGATTTGTATATGTTGAACCATTCTTGTATCCCTGAAATAAGAACACCTTGATCATGGTGTATGGACTTTTTAGTGTGCTATTTAATTCAATTTGTAAGCGTTTTATTGAGAATTTTTGCATCTACATTCATCAGGGAGTTTGGTCTATAGGTGTGTGTGTGTGTGTGTGTGTGAGAGAGAGAGAGAGAGAGAGAGAGAGAGAGAGAGAGATGAGAATTTAACCCAGGACACTTTATCACTGAACTCTCTTCCTAACCCTTTTTATTTTGAGATGGTGTCACTAAGTTACTTTAGGGCCTTGTTAAATTGCTGAGGCTAGCCTCAAACTTGCAATTTTCCTGTCTCAGTCTCCTAAATTGCTGGTAGCATGCCATTGCTCCTGGGTGGAGGGCATATTCTGTAGACATTTGCTAAGTCGATTTGATCTACACTGAATTTAGCTTTGATGTTTATTTGTTGATTTTTCATCTAAATGATCTGTTAGTGAGAGTGGAGTATTAAGTCATTCGGTATCATTGTATTGATGTCTCTCTCTCCCATTATGGCTAACTGTGTTTTTCGAAATTGGGTGTTCTGACATTCTGTGCATATATATAGTATGGACATAGATACATAGATAGATTTTATTGTGTCTTAGTATATTATTACCTTGATTGATAAATAGTGAACTTGTCACTGATTGATTTTATTTTAAAGTCTACATATGTCTGCTGGTGAGGTAAGTTTCTAGGGGGCCTATGTTTAGGCCTATTGTCTTATTACTAATTTATTCAGTGAATCTGTTTATTTAATTGAGTAATTAAGACCATTAACAATCAGCATTATTATTGAGAGGTATGTATTTTCTCCAGTCATTTTCTTGTTTTTCTTCTGTTTGTTTTGGATACTGTATATTGATTTCTTTCTCTCTTATTCACATGAGAAGCTTCATTGATGATCTTATTGATAATGTTTAATTTTTTTTCCTTTTTCATTTATGAGTCTACTTTTTTAGTTGGATTTATTCTTATTGTGCTTTCATGTTTGTTTTTATCTTTATTTTCTGAGTGTATGATTCCCATAAATATCTTCTGTAATGCTCGTCATAATGCATGAGTAGCCTTATTTTGTGCTCATCTTTTAAGTTGTTATTTATTTGATTATGATGGATAAGTTTACTGGGTATAGCAAACTTGGTTAGCATTTATTTATTTTCAGGTATTGAAATACATGATTTCATGCCCTCCTTGGAGTAAAGTTTCTTCTGAACATTATATAAATAATCTAAAATGTTTGCTTTTAAATGTGACTTTGTGCTTCTCTCACGTGGATTCTAATATTATTTCTTTCTTTTGTATTTTGGCAATTTAGTTACAATATTGTGGTGAGGCTGTATTCTGGGCATGTGTCTTTGTGGTTCAAATACCTGGTCATCCCTATTTTTCCTAAGATTTGGGAAATTTTCTGCTATTATTTCATTTGAATAGTTTTTCTATGCCTTCAGTCTGTAACTCTTATCCCTCATCTCTTCCAATTATGCATGTGTTTGATCTTTAATGATGCCCAGAGATACTATATGTTCTATCCATTTTCCTTATTACTGTCTCAATGTATTATTTCATCAGACTTGCCTTCAAGCAAAAATATCAAGCTATGATATTTTTTTTGCCACTTGATCTAGTCTGTTTGACAATTTTTCAACTGAGTTGGGTTTTTTGTTTGTTTGTTTGTTTGTTTTAATCGGAGATGTTAAGCTTTTCATTTCCAAGAATTCTGTGTGGTTCTTTTTCAAAATCTCTTTACTATATTTCTCATTCATTTCAGGTATTATCTTCTTCAATTTATCCAATGCTTTATCTTTATTCTATTGGAATTCATTGAGCTTTTAAAAAAATCATTCTTTTGAATTTTTTTATGCAACACTTTGCCCAGTTCAAAATCTGTTACTGCAGAATTATCAACTTCAGGAGATATTATTTGCCTAATTTTTTTCATATGTCTTGTGTTTCTATGCTAATATTTGTGCATGTGTTGTTGTGATGGATATCTCTTCCAATTATGTGAAGGCCTTCTTAGAAAGTAGCCTGCTAGAGATGATGTGTCTTGGGGTATCATTTTGTTGTGTAGTACTGCATATAATTCTATATTAGAATTAATATGGTTTCAAAGTGTGATATACCCCTGGTTTCTTAGGCTGTGATTAGCGGGTGGGTTTTCACACAATAAATACCATATCAGAACCTAAGGAGCCTACTTTCTCTGTTGGTGTCACAAGAGTTCGGTTCCTTTGGTAATTCAAACTGGCATGGTGTAGGCAGGAGAATATGTAGGGATGCATCTTCTGTAATTACTTGTAAAATAGGATTTTTACAAGGGTTTCCATGGGCACTATTAATATTGGCTCTGTTACTGGAAAGTGATTCTGATACCTGACTGTTTCAATCATGATGAAGGGTCTGAAGCTTTTAATCTTTGTTTATAAACTAGTGCAGTTTCTGGTATTTCACATGGAGAGGTAAGGTCTGGGATGGGAGCTCCCCTTCGATAACATTCATGTGCAGATTTTCAGTGATGTGCGATCTGATAGTGTGTGTGAGCAACAAATGCTGAAGACCTTTGTCAGTGCAGCATACAAATCAGTTATATTATTTCTCTTTGCTATTACTTTGGGAGTAACTCTTCAGGTAAAAGGATCCAACCCAGTAGTTGTGACCAATAGGGGACATATTATCATATTATGGGGAATTGTGTCCTTCTATACTTTAAGATGAAGTATCCTTCAAGGTTCAGGTGGTAATAGGTTGTGATTGGAACTATGTGTGATTGTCTTGGCTTAACTGAGAGTGTTACTCAGTGAAAGAGCACAAAGTCTCAGGCTCAATCCCCACACCATACGAAAAAAGGAAGTACAAACAACATAAAAAGAACAGCATCAAGAACAAAACAGAAAAGAAATGATAAAAATTATGATAATAAGATTAAAAAGAAAGTAGAAATAAATTTTTAAAAATATTTCTAATTTTATAAATTGCATAAAAATTACAGATACAAGTAGTTCAACAAGCTAAAGTAAGAAAGCAAAGGTCTACTTCTAGACACTTGATATTTGAGCTCTTGAAAGTTGAAAACCAAGAGAAAAATCTTGAAAGCAACAGCAGAAAGTTATTCATGTGTAAGATGAAGAGCAATACTCAACCACAAACTTCACATTTAAAACAATGGGAAATATGAGATAATGTGTACTATATAAAGTGGTGAAAGAGAAAATAACTATAAATCAGGAATTCTATATTAGGCAAATTTATCATTAAAAATGAATAGAAATAATGATACATCCTCATATAGATAAAAGCTGAGAGAATTCATTATTAGTAGCATTGAAAGGATGAAAGGAAAAGATTAGAGAATATATAAAGGAAGAGGGCAAGTAATGGAAATATGTGAATAAATATAAAACACTAATATATTTTCTTAACCCACATTCTTGGAGAAAAGTATACATATAGACTAGCACAAAGTAAAAGGGAAGAAATAAAATTATAAAAGAATCAATTTGTTACATTTAGCTGGATTTAAGGAATTTTAGCCTGAGTTACATTTTGATAAGTTAAGATGTACATTCTAATCCCTGGAGCACTCCTAAGAAATAACTAAAAATACACCATTCAAAAACTCAATAGAGGAACTAAAATGTTATATTGGAAAATGTTTAACACAAAAAGAAAAAGGGAGTGAAGGAGCAAAATGTCATAAAACTTAACAGAAAATGAGTAGCAAAATGTCAAAGGTAAATCCATCATTTCACATGACATTAAATGTGGATGGAATAAACAGTCCAACAAAGAGACAGATTGCTAAACTAGAGAAAAAGGAAAGTTCCAATGATATATTGTCTATAAGAAACACACTTTTAATTCAAACACACAAATGGGTTGAAAGTAAAGGAATAAAAATATAGTTTTTGCAAATAGTAGCCATAAGTGAAATTTAATGGTTATGTTAAGATTAGAAAATGAGGGGCTGGGGATGTGGCTCAAGTGGTAGCAAGCTCACCTAGCATGCATGAGGCGTTGGGTTTGATTCTCGGCACCACATAAAAATAAAAATAAAGATATTGTGTCCACCTAAAACTGAAAAATAAATATTTTTTAAAAATATTAGAAAAGGACAAAGTCTTAAAATATTGAAGTAAAATCGTATAGAACAGAAAGTAATAGAATACTAAAAGATTACAGATGAAGATTTTAGTATCATTTTCACTGTTCGCTAGAAAAACTAAGTAAAAAAAATCATTAAAGATAAAAAAGGCTTGAAAAACACTAACTTAAACTAATAGACAATAAAATATTTTACTTAATAATAGTATAATGCACACTATTTTCAAATATTTCACTTAATAATAGTATAATGCACACTATTTTCAGATTTCCAAAAATGAGCTAAACTATAGAAATGCTTCAATGTTTAAATGATTGAAATAATTCAAAGTATATTTTCTCTAACCATACAGAAATTGAGCTAGAAATTTAAAGAGAGCTATCCTAATATATATAGAAATTAAACAATTCACTGCTAAATACCCATAAGTCAAAAATGAAGTCACAGTAGAAATTAGGAAATGTTTGAATTAGACAGAAATTAAAATACAACAAAACAAAATTTATAGATAGCTGCTAAGGCAGTACTTAGAGGCAAATTTATAGTTTTAAAAAAAGTATATGAGAAAAGAAAACAAGTCTTAAATCATTAATCTAGTTACCACCTCAAGAAACTAGAAAGAGAAGAGCAATTAAATGCAAAGTAAGCATAAGTAAGGATAGAAGATCACAGCAAAATCTATGAAGTAGAAGACAGAGAAAATCAATAACTTCTACAGTTGATTCTTTGAAAAATCAAATCACACTGAAAAAACTAGTTTGATAGAGCAAGGGAAAGAAATAATTCAAATGAAAAAATGAGGTATAAAAGAGGGGGAACATCACCATTGTCTTAGAGAAAATTCAAGAATTACAGGGAATATCATGAACATATTTTTGTGGAAATTTTAGCATAGAAAAAATGTACAAATATCCAGAAAGACAAAAACTTAATTCAAGGGAAAAAAAAAGCCTTTGTGAAACAGATATTTTAAAAAGTAACCAAATTAATAATTAGTAATAAATGATCTTCCAAGAAAGAAAACTCTAGGCCTAAATGGTTTCAAAGATGAGTTATAATATTTAAAGAAGAAGTAATATTATCTACTCATATTCTTTCAGAAAATAAAGAAGAGAATACTTTCAAATCATCTGAGTCTAGTATCATTCGTATAGTATGGCCAGAAAAACATTTCAGAAGAAAACTACAGGCCAAAATTCCTCATGAATATAGATGCAAATGCTTTAAATTTTTAGCAAATCAACCTGGCAACATATAAAATGGATGAGACACATGATGAATTTAACCCAGAAATGCAAGTTTGGTCAAAAACAATTAATACAGTAAATAGTATTAATAAAAGACAGATAAAATGCATTTGACAAACCTCAAAAATTCTTTATTATGGTAACTTGAAAATAATCAAAGAAAGGGATATCTTTAATCTGGTAAAGGACATTTATGCAAAACTATAATTAATATAATAATTATGAAAGACTGCCTGATTTTCATCTAAAATCATGAACAAGTCTAGTGTGTCCATACTTAGTACTTCAGTCCTTCACTGAAGTTTCTGACCTATGCAATCAGGCAAGAAAAATGAAATCATACATAATTTTAAACCCAGCAGTAGCCTTTATTCAAAGAAAAACAATTCTGTATGTAGAACATCCTTTAAAAGGCACTTGAACTAATAAAAGAATTTTAAAAGTATAGGATATAAGATTGATATAAAAACCACTTCTGTTTGTATATACAAGCAATGAACAATTTGATGATCAAACTAACAAAACAATTTGTTTATAATATTAGAAAGAATGATATACTTAATAAAATTAACCAAAGAAGTCAATACTTGCACTCTGTAAAATACCAAACACCTCTTGTGAGGGATAGGGATGTTACCCAGTGCTGGAGCTCTTGCCTAGAATGCTTGAGGTCCTAGGTTCAATTTCCAGCAGTCAGAGAGGGGGGGGGAGGAGGGGGAGGGAGGATAAGGAGAGAGAGACAAATTAAAAGAAAAAGAAAAAAACAATGATCCATGGAGTGAAATCCCATATTAATGGTTTGGAATACTTAATACTTTCAAGATGCCAATTTCTTCCCAAACTTGTCTATACATTGAACACAAAGGGCTCAAAATAGCTGAAACAATTTTTAAAAAGAAGAGCATGGGAGAACTTATGCCAACTTATGAAATTTCAAAATTTACTCTAAAGTTTCAGTAATCAAAACACTGTAGTACTATCACAAAGATAAAAAGAACTAGACCTTCAAATATAAGATTAATTCATTTTTTGATAGATCCCAAGGTATTCAATGGTGAAAGAATAGTTTTCTACAAGTGGTACTAGGATAATTGAAAAAATTACATCCCCTTACCTCACATCAGACATAAAAATTGACTGAAATTATAAAAGATCTTCAACTGTTGTAATACTTTCAGAGAAAAATTTTATGATCTTAGGTTAGGCAAACATTGTTTAGATAAGACTCTCTAAGCACACTCCATTAAAGAAAGTAAATGACAAATTAGATTCATTAAAATTGAAAACTTTTTCTCTTGACATCATTACATATAAAATGGCATTATATGAGGGAAAATATTAGAAAATCACATATCTGACAAAGTGATTAATCATAAATATTTAGAAAACTCTTCCAACTCATTCATAGACAATCCAATTAAAAGGCAGTAACATATTTCCCAAAAGAACATATACAAAATTTAATATTTCATATAAAAGTACTCAACAAACTTAGTCATTAGGGAAATGCAAAATAAAATGTCAATAGATGCCATCAGAATGGTTATAATAAAAAAGCCTTCTAATACCAAATGTTGGCAAAAATGTGAAGATACTCATACATTGTTGAATAAAAAGTGATTCAGACATTTTAGAAGACAGTTTATGTTAAACACAAAACACTTATTACATAGCCTATCAGTCCCATTCCTCAGAATCTATTCAAAGTGAAAACTTTTGTCAACTCAAAAGCTTGAATGTGAATATGAATCACCAAATAATTCATAATAGCCCCAAACTGCAAAGACTTGAATGTCCAGCAACTAGTAAATGCATAAAATAGTATTCAGCAATAGAAAAGAAAATGGATCACTAATGCATCCTAAAAAATGTTGAACCTCAAAATATTATGTTAATGGAAAAGAGAAACAGATACCATATATTATATAATTCTGTTAAATATCCAGAAAATACATACTTTGGGGGGAAAAAAAACAGAACAGTGGTTAAGGTGGTGGGGATGAAGGTGATAGTGAGGACTGACAGCAAACAGACACAAAGTGACATTACAGGTAATGAAAATATTCCTAAAGGGAATTGTGGTGATGCCTGTACAACTGTATATATTTACTAAAAGACCTTTTGTTTTGGGGCTGGGTTTGTGACTCAGTGGCAAAGGACTTACCTTGCATGTGTGAGACACTGGGTTCCATCCTCAGCACCACATAAAAATAAATAAACAAAATAAAGATGTTGTTTCCTTCTATAACGAAAATAAATAAATAAATAAAACAAAAATGACCTTTTGTTGTGCATTTACAATGGGTGTATTTTATGGTATGCAAATTATGCCTCAACCTTAATAACTTTTTCTAAAAATCAAATAGACTTTAAAAAGCACTTCAGCACTTTGTGGCCAGAGCACTTGAAATACGACTTCAATTCACTCTAGTGAAAGCTGTAGTATCTAAATTGTACTTTGAGATGACTTTTTCTAAGTTCGTTTACTCTTTTCTTTCTCTCCAAGCTCAAAAAAATACAATAAAATATACAGATAATAAATAAGTGACCAATTAAAGTATAATTTATTATTATATTTAATATTAAAATATATTCTAAATAACATCACATACTGATATTAAAAATAAATTACTTCATTAGGTAATGGAATAATTAGTTGAGTCTAATACATTAAGTTTTAATGATTTTTTACAAAATTATTTTTAGCATCTCAGAAATATTTTCACATGATAAATACAAATAAAATATGGAACCTACTTTCTTCCACAACGTCATCAGAATATCAACTCTTTTCAATTTCTTTTGTTTGGGGGGGTGTCGTACCAGGGATTGAACACAGGGACAACATCGACTACTGAGCCACATCCCCAGCCCTATTTTGTATTTTATTTAGAGACAGGGTCTTAGTAAGTTGCTTAACACCTCACTTTTGAACTCACGATCCTCCTGCGTCAACTTTCTGAGCTGCTGGGATTACAGGCATGCCCACGGCACCCAGCTCAATTTTAATTGTGGTAAAATGTGCAAAACATAATGATTACCTTCTTAATAATTTTTTTAAACATACAGTTAATTCAGTGGCAATAAGTATATGCACATGGCTGGAGTCAGTGAATCACCAAATATCCACAGAGCTCTTCATGTTGAAAAGGTGAAGTAATTCCATTTCCCCTTCCCTGTTCCCTAGCAACCAACTTCTACTTTCTGTCTCTGAGTTTTACATCTCCAGGTACCTCATATAAATGAGCCATACACTGTTCATCCTTTTGCAACTGGCTTATTTTACTTAGCATAATGTCTTTGTGGTTTATCCATGTGGCATGGATAAAACTTAGTTGAGCCCTTAGTGAGCTTGCTGTTGTATGTATACTCCACACCTTTTTATCTATTCATTTGTTAATGAATTGCATCAGACACTTAGGTTACTCCTATCTTTTGACTATTCTTGAATACTGTGCTAGGCAAATGAGTAAGAAAATTCTTCTAGGGGCTGGGGATGTGGCTCAAGCGGTAGCGCGCTCGCCTGGTGTGCTTGCGGCCGGGGTTCGATCCTCAGCACCACATACAAACAAAGAAAATTCTTCTAATCCCTTACTCCCAATTCTTTTGGCTATAGACCCAGTAGTGGTATAGCTACCACTATGGTACCATATGGGAATTTTATTTTTATTTTTTGAGGAATCATCATATTATCTTCCACAGCAGTTATAATATTTTATTTTCCCACCAAGAGTGCTCGGGGGATCCAGTTTTCCCACATCCTAATCAATACTTGTTACCTTCTGGTTTTTGTTAGTGTCCCTATAAAGTGTGAAGTGGGGCAACTTGCCTTTGAACAGGGCAGTTCCGTATTAAATTTCAACATTAATACATTGAGATTAAATTAATACTTAATTTCTATACCATGGATCATACTTTATATGCTTGATCTAATGAAATATAACTAAAAGAATTAATTATTCATTGTTAGAGCGCTGTGCTAGGCTGATGCTCCCTCCCACTATCCCTTTGAGGTCTGCTGTCCACCAACTTGGAAACGATATATTGGAGCAGCACTTCACCTGGAAAAACATGAACTCCAAAATGTATGAACTTGAAAGACTTTTGAATCAAACTAAAAATAAATTCAAATACTAATTAATGTTTTAATCATTAGCTACATTTTTTTCCCCAAGACAAGAAGCAGTCCCAATTAGAACCAAATCCCAGTGATTCCTTTAAGATAAAAGGTTTTAAAAAGTCAGGTGTGGTGGCACATACCTACAATACCAGCTAAAGTAGGAGGATCACATGTTTGGGGCCAGCTTCTGCAGCTTAGCAAAGCTCTATCTCAAAAATGGGAAGCTGGGAATGTAATTAACAGTGTGGTAGAGCATCCCAATTTAATTCCCAGTGACATACACACACACACACAGTTAAAAAATAAAAACCTCTAAAATATTTAAAATATTTTCTGAAATAAATAGGAATTTGTGAACCTTTGCACATTCTGTCCCATTCATGAACTACTGTGTTTTCAGTATTTTTGCTGATTATGGAGCATTTCCATGAAATATCAGACTTTCCTAGTAAACATTTATCTTCTCTAAAAGCTGGTTTTTCTGTATCATTTCAATTGATCTTTAGTTCCTTAGGCAATAACTTCCCACTTAGATTTTAAGAGTTTGTGTTGTTTCCTGTACTCTTGATCTTTAAAACTTCCACTAAAAAAGAAAAAAAAAACAAACCACAACAAAAGCATTTGGTTTGAGGTGGCAGTAAACAGATTCATTCTAATTTCTGTCACCACCAATTGTCTTATCAACCAATGGCCTAACAAAAATGAACAGGAAGATTGATCCTGATATTGATGAACCGGTCTCTGGTGAGCAAGGCAACCATCAAGAGCAAACCCATTTTAGAGTCTCCTGGGAAGTGTGAACAGGACAGCAAGCAGCTTACATCAAAGACATTTTGCTTCAGCAACAAGACTTTCTGTTTGGGTAAGTGATATTCACCCAAACAAAGCATTAATCACAAGACCCATCTCATCTCCCTGGGGAATCTGAGCTAGAGCAGATGAATCCTGCTCTCTAAGTGTGAATCTGAACATGAAAAGAGTTTAAGGAAATATAGAGGCTGAGAAAAGCATCTTAGAATCTTAGATGTAGTAAGGGTTTCATGGGAATAAAAAGTACTGCTACAAGTAAATATCTGAACAGTATACAATTTTAACTTGCATGTTTAATTAATAATAATAATAATAATAATAATTATAATAATTGATAATCCCCATCAACTTGGAGATTTGTGTGCATCTCTTTCTGGCTGGTTTCATTTAACATCAACTTGAAATTGGTAGAGAAAATGGTGTTTCCATTATCTACCTAACCACTATTTGACCTCCTTGAGTGGAGGAGTTTATTTACTCATTTTTATTCTTTTTTGCCATATCTTAAAAGAAAAAATTGAAAATTTTTTATTGCCAATAAAATCTGAAAGTGGGATATGCAAAGACATTAACATTGGCCTTTCAGGCCTGGGAAGGAGGCTGTAGTTGTGAAGGTTTCTACCTACCCCATGCATCTGCTCAGAAATGTTGGCAGTTTGTTAAAATATTGATAGAGGCATCTACAATGGACAGATGATGGTCCTTTGGTCTGTGTGTTCATGCTAACATTTACTCTTGTGGAAAACAATCAACTTGACTCACCCTGTTTCCTGTCCTCCATTTTTACCTCTGCTGTTATTCCTGAATCTCAAAACCTTGACATACAGCATAGGCCCCAAGGGGAGAAACAGTACAGATCTGCAGTGAGTTATTATGGATTGGCCATGTCCTTTGCCGACTCTTTCAAAGGTGAAGATAAAAGGGCAATGTGGCTGTCTTTTCCCATATTGCTTTATAAGAATCTCGTTCTTGCCGAAATTCTGACAGTTCATAAAAAATATGAATCCTTAAACCCAAGTTCATTTTTCTGCTTTGCTAAAAATGGAAATATTTAAAATTTTAATATTTGAGCTAAACTAACAAATAGGAAGTAGATTTTTTTAAAAGGGTGGAATATTATTTTCTAACTTTTCTTATAACTTGAAAGTGAGTGAACATATTTTACTCTAAATCTTGAAACAAACAGATTTGAGTTTGAAGTTTATCAAATATGGAAACACTAATAAATTGCTTTTGAAAATTACATGTTCTTAGAAACATAATGATGAGAGGTTCTTGTAAAGCTAATAAATAAATCTTTGTATATAAAAAGCTTTATGGAGAAGTGAAAACTTACATTCTCTCAGTAATCATGTCCTCCTTCACAACTCTTTTCATAATGAAGGTACTCCTTCATCCCATAGCAGAGTCATTCATTGAGGATATAATTCAACATCCTAACCTCCTTTTTTTTTCTTTGCAATCAAACAAATCACTGAAAAGAAAAAAACAAAAAACAAATATCTCTATGCTGTTTGAATTGGTTGTAGCAAGGAAGAATTTTGTGACATAAGAGGAAAAAGTAATGTCTTCAACTTTTGCTTACCAAGGGATGTGGTCTGGCCCCATGCTCTCTATGAATGTACTGTAAACATTAAAGGTATATGAATATATTATGTATATTTTTAGTGTATGTGTGCACTTATGACTGCATTCTTAGTGATGGATCAAGAAAACATTTTTGTGCTTACTCTTGTTTGTCTTTAGCATGGTAGGAAATGATGACTGAAGTCTATGCTACGATATTTCTCTTTTATGAACAATCCAAATTTGTGAAAAATGAAAATTTCTCCCATTATTGTTTTTATTAGCTAATCTCATGTAGATCGAGAAAGTAATCATTCCATTGTGTTTGCTATTAGACACTTCTCAGAATGTGGTGGGCAGGTTTAATTTTCACTTTGATGAGAACTTTCAAATAATTCAGAATGAATAGAGGAAGAAACAAAGGGTTTCTTAATAAGATTTTAAGGAAACATAGAGTAACTTGTATCTTTTAATTTGGGAGCTAAGGTAGATTTGTTTCTTCATCATTCTAAAACAACTGAAGAAACACAGTTTGTTTTATGAGGTGTATTTGATCTAAAGTAGTTGTGCCTACGCATTTGGTTAGTTAAAGGGGTAAATCTGGTAACTACACATGGATCATCTTTACGTGGCTTAGAAAATAATTAAAAGTAGTAAGATTACTAATATGCACTTAAGTTTATGGTAGCACTTTGGGGAGATGAAGATGGACAAATGATCCAGGCTTTTAGCGGGTACTGGGGTTACATTTCTCTCCAATGCCCCATTTATGACACTGTGACTCTCCACTCCATTTGGCTTCAGGAACACTTTCTTTTACTATGACACCTTCTAATTACATTCTAGAGAATGTTTATAAACCCATCCCTATGGCACTGGGGAGGCCAGGCCAGCTCTCCAGCATGAACCTGTGAGCAGGGTTTGTCTACCCTGAATGGACACACTACAGGCTGCTTCTTTCTTCTGTCCTGTTTTGCACTAAACAGGGATTAGGCCCCCCCTTTTTTTTAATTCCCTGAAAACCACCTTAAGCAGGCTATAATTTGTAGAAGGAATGGTTGTTTTGTTTTGTTTTGTTTTTGTTTTTGTTTTTTGGTAGGATCAAAAGCATGGAAAAAAAAACAACCAACCACAGAATAATTTACTAATGTCTCCAATATGTCACTTATTTTGTTAATATTTGGCTTTCCTTTCTGGTGGTTGACCTCCAATTAAGAAGACTTTTTCTCCAACTTGTGGCAGCACTCCAGCATCTCCAACAGAGTCTGGGGCTACCCAACCCCAAGACTCAGAGAGATACCCCTACCTATTCCATGGCTGGGGCCACAACCTCAAACTACAGTGCTGTTGTCCCCAAGCAGATTCCAAATAGAATTGATGTTTTACCAAAAAGTTTGCCTTGTTGCTAGAAAAGAAGACTCCTTAAAAAGGAAGAATGTCTCCTCTGCTGTGAAACCCTTTGTTCAGATTCAGATAATTCAGGTGCTGATCTCATCCTCTCTTCCCATTAGTTGGAGGAGACAAAAATATCCGCTACAGTATTTGATATGTATATGTATGTGTATATATATATATATATATATATATATATATATATATATACACACACACACACACACACACACACACATACATACATACATAGGAAAGGCTTAGTTTTGACAGACAGTAGACTATATAGTCTTAGTCCTTTTTTAAAATAAAAGATATAAACAAATTTTATTATCAAATGCTTCTGCCTCTTAGGAACTCATACGCATTCATCTCCAATCTAATGTCCTCTTATGTACTTTTTTTTTTTTTTGATACTGGGGATTGAATCTAAGGGTGCTTAACCACTGAGCCACATCCTCAGCCCTTTTTAAAAAATATTTTATATAGTGACAGAGTCTCATGAGTCACATAGGACCTCATTAAGTTGCCGAGGCTGACTTTGAGCTCATGATTCTCCTGCCTTAGCCTCTAATGCTACTAGGATTACATGTTTTTGATCCTACCAGAAAAACAAAAACAAACAAACAAAAAAAATTCCTTCTACTAGGTGGAGTGTGCCACCTCGCCTGGCTCCTTCTTTACATTTCTAGAGAGAATATACAGAGTAATATTTGGAGAAATTAATTTTCTCTATGACAAGACCAAAAACAATATCTATTTCAATATTTCAATATGTTCTGTGAAAAAAAAATGTTTCTTTTCTTTGACTCAATCCAAGCCACAGAAATAAGAAAAAATAGGACAGGATGAAAAATATTTGAACTCAACAGCATTGGAAGTAAATCATTATATATACTAACTTTGGAATATACCTATAGTATTGATGGGAGTCTGTTTTAGTATAACCTGTATCTGAGGAGCTCTGACATTTTGAAAAATTACTTCTTAAAAAGTTTGTGTCTTTGAAATAGTTATTCCACTTGAAGAAATAATCTCTAAGAGGTAAATAAAATATTAAAAAATATAATTCAAAATTATATAAATGGTAGAGTATGGTCCCAAATTTATAAAAATATAAGTGCTTTATCTATATGGTAGGATTCAGGTTTTTATTTCTTCTTAATAAGTTTCTATTTTCTATCAATAAACATGTACAAGTTTTCTAGTCATCAAAAATAATCATTGAAACTTTTCTTCCCTTAAATAGAATAAAAAGCAAGTAATCTCACTTATGACAACTTAAACATTGTTATAGGTAAGGAGCTCTGAAAAACTCTTTTTTAGATCTAGGTATGAACTTTGAACATGTCAGGTCAGATTGGAGGGCAAGAAAAGACTTTAAAAATTCTGTGGAAAGATAAGAAAAAGGATAGGCAGAGACTCTAAAGTCAAATATCAAAACAACAGCAACACATGTATAGTTAACACATAGTGACCAAACAGTCCATTAAAAATGAACCTTCAAAAAAATGGACCTTCAATACACAAAATGGAACAAAAGGTACGAATAAGAAGAAAACAGGGGCTGGGGTTGTGGCTCAGTGGTAGAGCACTTGCTTAGCATGTGTGAGGCACCGGGTTTGATTCTCAGTCACCACAAACAAATAAATAAAATAAAGGTCCATCAACTACTAAAAATATTTTTTTAAAAGGAAGAAAACAAGCAAAAAAGAACAGAATATAAAATACATAAACTATAATGACTTACAGAGAAGCACATGCAGTGGTGCACTAGGAAATGTTCATCTGTCTCCTAAATAAAGAAAACTCAGATTTGCAGAATTTGCCAATTTGTGATTTAATAATCATACCATGTGATGACACTAAATGTGGACTTGGGAAGAGAGATGTGCAACCAGTGCTTGTGTGATGGTACTAACTGGCTTCTGACACTATTGAATATATCAGAGTAAGTTGCAGTGTAATAAAATGAAGATGGTAAAATTCACCTTAAAAGGCATAAAAGATCATCAATAATTTTTCATAATGCACACAAAACTTAAAAATTAGGAGTTAATATATACCCTAAAAATATTGATGAGATAAAAGCTAAAACCCACACACACACACACAAATTTGAAAACAAATTAAAAAAATTAATCATATCTGCACACATATATCAACATAAAATAAGGAGAAGACAAATAAAATACTACAATAAAATTTATCAAGCTAAAAAGGAATCAACAGAAAAAATGGACATTAATAAAAGAAACATTTCCTAGATTATACCAGGATATCAATATCATGAACTTGTTTGTACGTAATAATACAAATTCAAAATATACCAAGTCATTTTTGTGAAAATTAAAAGATTTTAAAACATGCCTATCAGAGAACCACAGATCAGCCATATTAAAGAAAAACATCAATGAGTTTAAACTAAGAGGTGTGTTTAGACCCCTTGGCTGACAAAGAACTATGGTGCTTTGAAGTACATATAAAATATTTACAAATTTGATCAAGTTTTAAGCCAGAACAAACATCAGTGAATGTTTCAAGGAATTGATAATATACAGAACATATTAATTGTAATATTAAATTAGGAACTAGCAACTAAAAACAAGAACATTTTTATATTTAAAATTAAAAGCACTCTTCTAAAAAGCAATAAGTTAGAAAGAAAATCACAATAAATTGCATGTTTTTAAAAACTTTTTAAATTGATTTTAAAAAAATAAATGACAACAGAATACATTACAATTCTTATTACACATATATAGCACCATTTTTTATATCTCTAGTTGTATATAAAGTATGTTCACACCAATTCATGTCTTCATACATGTACTTTGGATAACGATGTCCATCACATTCCACCATCCTTGCTAACTCCATGCCCCCTCCCTCCCGCTCACACCCCTCTGCCCTATCTAGAGTTCTTCTGTTCCTCCCATGCTCCTCCTCCCTACCCCACCATGAATCAGCCTCCTTATATCAGAGAAAACATTTGGCATTTGTTTTGGGGGGATTGGCTAACTTCACTTAGCATTGGAGAAGTCCAATGCCATCCATTTACCTGCAAATGCCATGATTTTATTCTCTTTTATTGCTGAGTAAAATTCCATTGTGTATATATGCCACATTTTTTTATCCATTCATCTACTAAAGGGCATCTACTTTGGTTCCACAGTTTAGCTATTGTGAATTGTGCTGCTGTAAATATTGATGTGGCTGTGACCCTATAGTATGTTGTTTTTAAGTCCTTTGAGTATAGACTGAGGAGAGGGATAGCTGGGTCAAATGGTGGTTCCATTCCCAGTTTTCCAAGGAATCTCCATACTGCTTTCATATTGACTGCACCAAATTACAGTCCCACCATTAGTATATCAGTATATCTTTTTTCCCCACATCCTTTCTAATACTTATTGTTTGTCTTCATAATAGCTGCCAGTCTGACTGGAGTGAGATGAAATCTTATAGTGCTTTTGATTTGCATTTCTCTAATTGCTAGAGATGATGAAAATTTTTTTCATATATTTGTTAATTTAAATTGCATGTTTTAAAGAACAAAAATTAAATAATTGGAAATAAAAACGTATGTGAGGCATTCATTATTAAAATATATTCCAAATAACATTCCAAAAATTGGAATGAAATATTTTTGAAATAAAAGAAAAATTTAAAAGGTAAATATGAGAGAAAGTAGGGGTTAGAAAATGCTGTACACAGAAGACATGTGAACTGCATTTTGAAGGATAAATAGAAATTTCCCAGGGTCACCTGGAGGAGGATGGCTTTCTAAGTAGAGGGAACGACACAGGTAGTCAGCAAAATATTTGTAATGCATTCCAGGAAGCACAACTAATCTGGTATTACAAAAAGATCTGGCAAGAGGTCTTGCCAGCTACAAAGTAACTGATGGTCAGACAAAAAGTCTTTCTTTTATATACTTAATTATTCTTATTTTACCCCTAAACTCTTAGTAAGACATAGAAGAATTTTGAACATGTATATAACTTGTCTGACTTGTATTTTGGATGGATCAGTATGTTACCACTGTGGAGGATGGAGAAGAGTTTTTGTGTGTGGTGAGGTGTAAACAAGAAGGGTCTGAAGGCACAGAAATCATCCACGAGGCTCTTTAAATAGGGATCTCTAGTGATTGGATGGATAATTTATTTACTTGCTGGGGCTGCCATAGCAAAATACCAGACTTGATGGCTTAAACAACAGAAATTTATTTCTTACAATTCTGAAGTCTAGGAAATCCAAGATTAAGGTAGCAATAAGGCAGGTTTCATGTTGAAGCCAATTCTCTTACTTGTAGACAGTCACTCTCTTGTGTGA
Organism: Callospermophilus lateralis; assembly: GCF_048772815.1. Lineage (NCBI taxonomy): Eukaryota > Metazoa > Chordata > Mammalia > Rodentia > Sciuridae > Callospermophilus > Callospermophilus lateralis. The sequence goes on along the minus strand of NC_135307.1, from coordinate 38,144,778 downwards.
CTTTTTTTTTTTTTTTTGTCCAATCAAAGAAGAGAACTGGGGCTGTCTCTTATGTCCTCTAATCCCATCACCAGAGCCACACCCTCATGACTTCACTAACCTCATGTATCCCAAAGGTTCCATCTCCAAGTGCCATCATGTTGGATGTTATGCTTCAACATGAAAATTCTGGGATAACATAATTCAATTCACAGCAAATGTTCATGTGTAAAGCAGGAAGAGAAATAAAAACGAAAGGCGAGTTTTCCCAGGAGAAATGTGAAAAAGGCTGAAGGGTATGAGTTTTATTTTAAATACAGTGATATTTAATTTTGGGTGCCTTTAGGAAACAGGTGAGGATGTCTGACAGATCCTTGGATATGTAAATGTAAAGTTTTCAAAAGAGGGAGAGACAAAAATGATTTGGAAGTCATTTATTTATTTATGATAAAGCTATAGAGAAGTAGAGCATGTGCCATGGAAAGGGACCAGGGATGAATCCCTTGGGGACATTGAGACATAGCCATATATAAGGACATCTGCAGGAGACTGAGAATAGTCAGATGGATGTAAAACAAACAGAAATCTGTGTTGTCATAGAAACAAAGGACATGATTGCCAAAACAATAGAAGGAACAAGTAAGGAGTCTGTTAAATTGAAACATTAGAATATTATTGGACAACTTGTTTCTGTAACAATGTCTCCATCTTGTTCCAGGTTTCATTATCTCTGCCAATCCCTTGTTCATCCATGCCTCAGAATGACCCTGTGTGATTTGCCTATAGCATTAGTTCTGGTGTGGCCGAGAAGGGCTCTGTTTTTGTTATTACTCATCCCTGACTGTAGAGTCGCAGTGGAGAACTGCACCTTTTTCTCTCTGACCTGACCACCTTCTTGAACAAGGCCTCCGGGATCATATGCTGGCCCCCATTTCTAAACACTGCTTCTTCTTCTACGTATGCTCTACCTGAGTGCTCTTGGAAGGAGACTCAGCTCCTGTTTGGATGCTGTATATGTTTGGTGCATTTTGTTTTAGCATCTGCTCCTTATAGCTTTTGGACACATTCTTTGAAAAGAGCCTCCTGATTCCTTAGAATTGCTTGTTTAAGGCAGTACTGCTAGTGTTTGCAAGTTCAAGCTTACCTTTTAAAAACAGAAAAAGAAAAAAAAAAAAAGGTACAAGAATGAACTTAAGCCCAGAGGAAGCATCTGGGAAGAGGTGCGGCTGCCCTGTGACTGTGCATTTTAAGTGGGAGTCTCGCCTCATGCTTTGAATTACCTCGGCCTGGGCTGAGTGTTCCCAGTGGACTCTTTCCACTTAAGCTTTTTATTAAAAAAGTAAATTGGGATTATTGTATTCCCTCACTTTACTTTGGAAGTAGAAATTTTAAATTAATTGTGGTCTAAACTGATAGCAAACAGAGAGGTTCTGATAGCAGTCTGGCGGCCTCTTGTTCAGCCAGTAGAGATTTTGGTTATTGCTTCTGGGAATGGCTTGGCTGAGATATTTTTAATTTACATTTTTTTCTTCTCTCTAATGAAGGATTGAATTATGACTTACTAGAAAATCCCCAGTGTCGAGGAGAGAGATGTTGACTAACTTCCTCTGAGTTGATTGGAGTGGAGGTATTTAGTTGGAGCTGGGTTTTATATTGCAGGAGTGGCGGTCTGCAGGATTTCTGCATTCAGGGCAGCACTGTCTGGAAAATGCCTTTAGCTCCCATCAGGAGTCATCCCTTCAGCACAGTGGGTAGTGTTGTCAAAGATGAGAAGGGTATTTCTGTACCGGTTGCTTGAGTGGTGCTATTGTGATGTCCACGCTGGTAGGATCAGTCACAACAATTCGGTCAGGAACTTCCCTAGGCCTCTTGAGCCTAGCTCTACCTCAGCAAGTAAGGAAATCCCCAGTGTCAGCTCTCTACATAGGCACCACCTGCAGAGGGATCAATGCCCAATGGACAAGACAGATTTGTAGACAGTAGTCTGTCTGATGTAATAATAGCTCTCTGCCTGCTACATAGTGGGTATGGTAAAAATGTGGATGTTGCAAAATAGAATTACTGGCCTGGAAATTTTCCTTCTGTGGGCAGATGGCATGATCAAGAGCAAAGACAGGCATGTCCTTCCACAAATCAAGGGCAATGGTTACACAATAGGCTTAGATAATGGCCCCTAGAAGAGACAGCTTTGAGTAAAACTCAGTGATGTATAGTAAAAGAACTTTTGTGAATCCAAACAGCTCAAGTGAAATAAATATCTTTTGAAGATATTGATATCAAACTTACTAGAAGCCCAATGCATGGAACAGAGTGCATGTATTGTGTTTGTCTGTGTCCTAAAACAACTGCATCCTAAGCATTTCCATATTTCAAGAAAGAGTTTAAAAAGAGGGAAAATAGCACCCAAAGTGAGAACAGAACTCAAGCATAACGACCTTGGAATAACATTTACTCTATGCTTCTAGGTTTCTGAAAACAGCTTTCAACTGCAAAAATATTGTTTGAAGCTGCCTATTAGAGAAATCTGTCCTGAAGCTTAATTCACGTTTTCATAGTAGATACTTCAGTGTCAAACAGTATATGGTATCTCAAAGTGCATGTCTACCTCATACATAACACTGCACTCCACAAGCCCTATTGCAAAGATAGGGCATTTTCCCGAGGATTGGATGGAATGCGTTGGGGAATTCAACTAATGAATTTTTTTTTTCTAAAATCAAGAATTTTTTTTTCAAACATTAAGCCAACTAACACATGGGAAAGAACCTTAAATGCTTTTTTAGAAAACAATCCCCATTTGGTAATGCACACTACAAGTTGAAAGATGGCATTCTGGCTTTCCCGATCATTTATTGTTTCTGTTTGGCAAAACTCAGATTCCTAAAAGAAAGAAGATAATTTCCTAATGAAAATGGATTTTTTTTTCTGAATAATTAAGACCTTGAAAATCCAATGTTTAGAAAAATTTCAACCAGACTTCACAGAAATGAAAGGTTAAGAAGACTCTTGTTTTTGATGTCAGATATTTAAGCTTAAAAGACAGATGAAAAGTTTTCTCCCTTCTCATATTGGTGCTTCCATCAAACTGTTCCACCACATGGTACAGAAAGAGTTTTTCTCTTGTATTTTCCAGTTTATTGTGGTTAGACAATAATTGCCCATGAGAAATAATGAGCGTCTTTCAACATTGCAAACTCAACAATTGATTTGCCAACCAATAGCAAAGCTTAAATGTTCCCTGAGCTAGATATCCAAGGACTAAGTGTAAAGTCAATAAATGGGGCAGTTGTCCTTGCTGTGGTCCTAAGTGAGAGAGGTATGAGAAAGTGTAGTTCTGAGGGATGAAGGGCTGCCATGCCACAAAGTCTGTACAAGCAATTGCAGCCTTGGGGATCAGGAATGTTGGTAAGCATGTACCCATGTCACACATTCATATCAACAGCCGCCATCAAGTATGTACACTTATACCAATACTGCTAACGGTTCTCGTGCTTCATGTTAAGTTTTTGAACAAACTAAGTGCTCTGTGTTCTTTCTTATCATAAATATTCAGATGAATCTATCTTCTATCTATTTTAGATATATAGATTTAATAGGATTGGATTTTAGAGAAGAAAGTACAATTCTTAGGAGCAGTCTGATTTCTCAAATGTCATGTTTTTCTGACATCTGTCTAGGAAAATCTAGTGATAATTTTAAAAGTCCCTTTGTTTTAATTGTGTTTTACTTAGGAATATAAAGGTCCTTTGGACCACACATGCATAAACAAGGGAGTAAATGGCTGTCATTCATCCTGAAGTCTGAAATTGGAAGAGAAACAGCATGGCCAGGGCATGCATCATTCAAAGATGAAGATCTGCACTGGGGTCTGTCTGCCACTTTGCCTGTACTGATCTTCATTAGCAGAGGAAACACGTCTCTCTCTTCCTCCTATGAATCTGCATATGTGGGCTGAGCTCTGGCAACACTCCTCATCCTCCATCCTCCTGTCCTCTCTGATGTTTATTTCTGGTGCTGAGGTATGACCTTATATTATTAATGATATTTTAAAGATTAAAGGTCTGGATAACGTGTAAGATCTACTAATGATGACAGCTTCAGAGGCAGGATGATTGGGGCTAGGGAGAGAAAATGGCAGATTGAGTTTCTGCCCATGAGTGAGACTTTCTAATCATAAATGAGCATGACAAAGAGGGAGGCCTTTTCAACATGTAGGTGAAATAGTGTCATCAAACTACCAAGCCTAAATTCACTACAAAATACCCGTGACTGAGTCACTGCCTAAACTTTTTTTGCAAATGGTTTCTCTTCCAAGCAGAAGTAAGTAATGAGAATTTTATTCTAGAAATTCACTATTTCAAACAGAATTCTGTAGGAGGTGCCGGTCTCTTTATACATTATTAAATCTCTCACTGAGGATTTCTTTCCCCTGAAATCTGACCTAAGGTTTTTTGTTGGAAACTATCGAATTTGGAGTTGATTTGGAATGCTTAGCAACTTAGACAGGCTGCCTTCCTTTGAATCAGATATTGTGCTCTCTGCTGAAGTGTTCTTCCCACACCTGCAAAAAAACCAAAGACCCTTTGTCCTTTGCCCTCAGACCCACCTCACTGTGCCATGGACACGCTTTCTTCAGCAACACATAATGAGTTCCCTCGTTTCCAGTAGGGAAAGGAGACAGGTGTAAGTTCCTCCTCTCTTACTTCAGGATTCCAGCCAGAATACACATGAAACTTAAGAGGCTGTGGATGCTTTTGTTCCGTGATGTCCTCCAATATCCCAGCTTATACTTGCTCTTTCAGAATTGTGCTGCCACTTGCCTACATGCAGTAGGAGAACTAAATAGGGACTTTAATAAATAGAGGAAACAGATGGAGGCTAGAAGCTCTTATGAAGTTAAAGGAATTGCGTGTTTAATAGCCTAAATGCTTAATAGCAGTAATAGCTGCCAAACCACCACATAACTCACTAATATGCATGAACTGTAACAGCAAGAAAGTGACTGCTTTCAGTCTCAAGGACTTTCCTAAAAATTCAAGGTTGTAAGAACCTAACCTAGAGAATAATTACTTGTCCAGACGTGATAACAGACTCTGGCAGAACAAAAATGACAGCTTGATTCACAGACAAATATAAGTCGGTCTTGGATGTCTGGCTTCCATTTTTCTGTGGAGAGATAGATGTCTTTAAAAAGCCTCAGCAGTGAACATCCTGTCAGTTTAAAAGGTCAGACACTGAAGTGTATCAGAAGAGATGATGCTGCACAGACCATTGAGAGAAAAGAAAATGATTTCATTATCCTCGTTCATCTGCTATAGATTAATTCAGTTCCCATCATCGTGGCAATTAAGGCATCTTTGTAGCCCTGTCCTGACCTAGTTGAGGTAGAACAAGGTAATGAAAGCAGCACCGGGGAGGAGGGATACTATTACTGAGTCAATATTCCTTAGACACAAATGCTGTTAGGTATAGGGTTTGGAGCTGAGATATTCAACTACAGTTGCTTAAGGGGAAAAAGTGCAAGCTTAAAACAACCCCTAGAAACATGTGCCTGTATGTGAGAAAGTGAAATTTGCATCTCAGATGCCCTGTGAACTGTAACAGTGCTTGAAAATAATCATGTAAAAGAGATTTCGCTATTCTCAGTATGCTTACGGATGGGACAGTATTTACATGTCTGGAGGGATAGAAGGCTTCTGGGAGGATTGCTGCTCCCCAGGTCATGAGGAAGAGGGCACTTGGTTTTCTACCCCCCCCCCCCCAAGTGGTAGTTTAAGTATAGCATTTAGGAAAAGAACAGTTTGGCTTCTCCTAACTTAGCTTCAGCTGATTTTCTGAAGGGAGTTTCTAAGATTTCACCTCAAAACCTCAGTTGCCATGCTGAGCTGCTGCTCTAGCACCCCTGATGTTGGCCGGTTGCAGTCCTCTGTACTCCTGCTGCCTTTACAACATCTTCCTTCCACTCCCACTTACCTGATCCTCAAAGAAGCTCTCATTACTCTTCACTTGGCTGACCACAATGGATCTCTGCTCATCTCTCCCTTTACCCTTTCCACACTCTAATGCATTCTACTCACAACTGACACATTTAGCTTTCTAAAGCTTATCTTTAATCATGTCACCCCTTGCTCAAAAGCCAATGGCTTTCCAGCAACAACCATAGCATTCAAAGCTCTCCAGAGCAAGCCACAGCCAATCGTTTATGCTGCATTACCATTAACCTTCCATGCCCCGTGTGCTCTGCTCAGTCAGGACCCTGAACTGATCCTCAGCTGGGTCTCCTGAGCAGTTTGCTTGCACTTCTTCCCATTCTTTACCTGCTTGCTAGAATGCCCTCAATCTATCCCCCAAGGCCATTCCTTCAAGGAACTTTTTGATTCCTTTTATTGAACATAAATTCTCTGTTGATTGTACTTTCTTAAGGCACTAATCATAACCATATGCGATAGTTAGAAAATTTCAGGGACTTGGAGTAAGATCTGTTCAATTCTGTTTCTTGTGCATTAGAGCTAAATAGTTAATCTTTCAGAAACCTCAGTTTACATAATTAAATTCAACAAATATTAATTTAGAGACAGAGTCTATACTTAGAATATACCAATAGATAAAGCAAATGCTTTGCATTCTAAAGGGAGAGAAGAGATACATAGACATTTCAAATATACAAAGTAAATTGTATAGCATAAGTTGGTTAGTGTGATTCTTAAAAGCTGAAGAGAGAAAAAGGGATGGGAGAGTCAGAGCAAGGTGCAGTCTTAACATGAGTTGTTACAGTAGCCCTCATTACAGAACAATGTTTGCGCAACACCTTGAAAGATAATAAGAGAATTCGCCATGTCTGAGGAAAATGCAGCCCTATCAAAGGAAATAGCAAGTGCAAAGGGCTTGAGACCTCTGATATTCAATGAAGAGTAGAGTCCAGTGTGTCTCAAATAGAATGAGCAAAAAGAAAGGAGGAGGAAATGAGTTCAGATAATAATGAGAGCAAAAGGCAGAACTTGGAAAGCCTGCATTCCATTGTAGGACTGTTTTTACTCTGAGTAAAATGGGAACAACTATAGTTTTATTGTTTTTGTTTGTTTTGACACATTGTGAGTAGAAGATTATGATGATCTGAATTGCAATTTAAAAGAACTATTCTGACTGCTCTGCTGAGATGACACTATGGGCAAGCAAAGTAGAAGCAAGGGGACCTGTTAGAAATATATTATGTGACTCTAGCAGGAGACAATGATGACTTAGGTCAAAGTGATAATGATGGAAGTAGTAGGAAGTTGTCAAAATCTGGTTGTATTTTCAAGGAAGAATCAATATTTAATTTTGAACTTAAAGTGGTATGGAAATGAAAGGAGTCAATAATGACTAAGATATTGGGCCAAATTACATAAGGGAGTTACATCAATTGATATGGGAAAGATTGGATAGAAAATGATTTGGGGAGAAATGTAAACACCAAGGGCCTAGTTTTGAACATACTTTGAGTTTGAGATTGCTATGAGGCATAAAATTTGAGAAGTTGAGTAGGCAGTTGTGTGCATTCAACAATGAGATTAGAATAATTCTTACCCAGCAAACAGACTTGATCTGAAATTAAATTGCAATAAGATAATGTATGCAAGTTTCATAGTATTTGCATATATGATTCTGCATTTCCTTATATTATCACTTTGTATTTGTATATGGAATATATACGTATTTGTGTTCACTATGTATTCTGTATTTTCTTAAAGTGAAACCTATGATGATTTCTCTTGTTGTAAACTATTTGTTGTTTATCTTTTGTCATAAATGAATGCAGCTTCATTGTAAGAATATAGAAAATAGTAATAGTCACAGAATATAAAATGTAAAATACCCACCTATTATCATATCACTCTCAAATTAACAATTGTTAACATTTTGGAGAATATCCTTTAACTTCTCCTTACTTGACTTATTCATTGGGGAATTTTTACTTTTCTGCTTCCCCACCCCCATAATTTTATTATAATCTCTTGTATCAGTATGTTTTAAAATATTTATTCATTTAATTAAAATTATGTACCTCCAGTTTTCAAAGAACAGCTTATTTAAAACAGACTTAGACATTTTTTTTTTTTTTACTTTCCTAATTGCTTCATTTCTGCTATTCCTGGGGTGATTAAACTGAAACTTAAATCCATGATTTTTCAAGTCATAGAAAAAGGGTTACTCTTGACATTAGAATGAATTGCTGGTGTTCACTTGGGTGATGGCTGCCTTGGTTAAAATGCAGTCAAGAGTGCATAGGACTGGGGCTGAGAATATAGCTCAGTTGGTAGGGTGCTTGCCTCACATGCACAATATCAAAGAATAATAGATCCGCTTCTACAGAATTCCCAGTAGAGGTACCCCAGTAATGCCTACACATACTCCCCACTGATGTTAACTGTGTGGATGATTTTGTCATTAATTTTTAACCTAATGTCCAACTGGTATGTTTTATTTCTTATGTTTCTTTTTTCTATTCCTAATTTGTGTTCCTTAATTTCATCTTGTATGTTTTATAAAGTTCCTTTCTAGAGCAAGGCACTAACCAAATAACTCAGACATAAGCATACTTATTTATGGCATGCACAGAGGTCCTACATAGGGATTACCACCAACAGTGCATGGTTCCTGGATGAGAAGGAGGAATGAATGCTCACACAGAGTAAGAGAACATGGAACACTTTTTCATTCCAGGTCACACACTCTGGAAAAGTCAGGGCCTTTGTTTCTTAGATTAGATAATTATGGAAAACCAATTGTATTCTACACTTCTATTCCTTAGTTTTTCAATGGGAAGGAAAAAAATTATGGTTACTCAGATGTTCCCATAAAGCCAGCACCCATGTTGCTTACACTGTATTGTGAATGTTTATTGGTGTTACTAATGTTATTGTTACATTTGTATTCTCTGCAGTCATTTTGCTCAGTATTTTTTAAAAATATTTTAGTTGTAAATGGACTTTATTTATTTATCTTCATGTGGTGCTGAGGATAAAACACAGTGCCTCATCTGTGCCAGATGAGTGCTCTGCCATTGGCTACAAACCCAGCCCCTCAGTATTTATTTTTTAAGATAAAATTGTTTCCAAAGTGATTCTATTTATATTATCAAAGTTAAGGCAAACAGTAATTGTAGTTCTAACAGCTTGAGTATCCAAATATTTTATACCAATAAATTCATGAGACCCATTAATAAAAAAGTAAATAAATTAATAATAATAATAATAATAATAATAATAATTATCTCCAATCCCTAAGTGTTATTCATGTGTAGACATAAATAATTCATATATATGGAGAAAATAATGAATAGGTGTGAACATCTGTACAAAATACCATATAGGCTTAGGTAAAATATAATGCAATTCTAAGCTGAGGGTTGCAATAGATAATAGAAAAAGGAATTATACATACAGAAGAAAAACATCATTACAAAGGATTAAAGAAGCTCCAATCTAAATGTGGGTCCATAGTTAGGAAATTTAACTCTGTGGGGTCTTAAACTACCTGAAATTTTGCTGTAGAGAAAATGTCTCATTTTCTATATAAAAAAAAAGAGGTGGGTACTGAAGAGATTGCTTTGACAAGGCAGCAAAATATGATTTAAAAAATCCTGTGATGAAGATTGCCATATTGAGTATTATATTATTTTACCATAAGGAATGAAAAAAGATTAAAGAGTGACATTTGGGGAAATGAAGCCATAAGAAATTCATATTTTAAAGAGCAATGCAAACAGATGAAGTGTAAAGTGACAGCGTTATTATTTTTTGTTATTAAGATCATTGCAGCAGTTGGTTTATATTTTGACTCACTGTTTTTATTCATACTGAAGCCTTACTATTTGAGTGCTAAGAATGGAAAGTTCAGGGGACAGAAGAAACAACTGTGCCCGAACCTAAATGTCAATGGCTCTGGAGACCACTAATGGGACAGACAATTTATTCTCATTTCTAGTTGGCTTAATTACCTGTAGTCCACACAAGGAAAAATAAATAAATAAAATTATATAACAAATGAGATCCCTTAAAAATTGGGATCTAGCAAACAAAGAGTTCTGAGTGTTAGAGTATATGCATCCTGGCCATAGGCAACAATGACAATATGTATTTCAAGTCTAACAAATTGCTCTTGTTCACTCAGGTGATAGCTGTCTTTGGTCAAAATGCAGTCAAGAGTGCATAAGGCTGGGGCTGAGAATATAGCTTAGTTGGTAGAGTGCTTGCCTCACATGCACAAGGCCATGGGTTCAATCCCCAGCACCATAATAAATAAATGCATAGAACTGCTCCTGACAAATTTTCTCTGCATCCCTGAGGCAGCTTTAAAAATATTTTACTTTTCACCCTTCATGCCTATGAGCCAAGATCTTCCTCCATCAAGTTTGAATATGATTCCCAACACAACCTCTAGGAACATTTTAAATGAAGTGGCCTAAATATGCTTAATGATATCTTCAATTTGGATTCAAAAGAAAGGTTACTTAAAAGATAAGTCTTATGACTTCAGGGGCATATACAGAAATTGAAATGAGTGGCTTTTCCAGTAGATCATATGCCAATACTAAATTGAAGTATCTGACATGTTAGGGGGAAATGTAATTTATTACAAGTGTGCCACAGATTGTGGTAAAATTTCCAGTAATAATATGTCAGAGTTGATGTCAGTTTTAATGACACATACTGTTTCCTTTATTGTTGATGGTTTAGATTTTTCATTTACTGAATTTGATCTCTTTTTTTCTCCCACATAAGAATCAGATGAATCATAGTTCTTCAATTGCTGTCTGAACTAATAAAGACTAATAATGTCATTTGTAAAATGGGAAAACTTTAAAAATGACTTCCAACTACATGTCTGCTGCCAAATGCAATTGTGTCTTAAACCAAGAAGTAGGTGTCCCTTCCCCCACTCTAACGTAGAAAGAAAAAAATTCTGTAATCCACAGTGCACTGTACAAATTAGGCAGTATATCCAGGAGAAGCAGATATCCTCCACTGGACTATGCATTCCAGTAGCATCTGAAGCGATTTTGTGCAGAGTTTGTAAATTTGCCTATTTCTCTCACACAAATAATGTCAGAAGTAAGCTTCCTGGAAACATTTTCCTCATTCTATACTCCAAGCTCCAAAAGTCTTTTGGAGAGAATAGATGAGTATTTTGAGAATTACAGAAACCCAGATTATCATTCATCGACTCAGAATGGGTTGCTATAACTCCTAAAAGAAGATGTAAGGTCAACACCCTAGCTTTCATGCACAGGCAACAATTTTCTAAGTCAGACCTCCAAAGCTCAGGAAATAAGGCCAAGTTAATAAATAGGATGGCATCAAATTAAAAAGCTTCTGCACAGCAAAGGAAACAATTAGGATTGTGAAGAGGGAACCTACAGAATGAGAGAAAAACTTTACATGAAAATAATCAACTAACAATTGATAAATGGCAAATGAACTAAAACGCTTACTTCTCAAAAATAGAACTTCAGTGGCCAACAAAATACATGAAACAATGTTCGACATTATTAGTAATTAGGGAAATGCAAATCAAAACTACACTGAAATTTCATCTCACATCAGTCAGAGTGGCAGTCATTAAAAATACAAATAATAGTGAATGCTGGAGAGGATCTAGAGAAAAAGAAAGACTACACCATTGGTAGGATGATAAATTAGCACAACCAGTATGGAAACCAGCATGGAAATTCCTCAAAAGATGAGAAATGGAACAACCAAGTGATCTAGCTCTACCACTTCTCGATATTAATCCATAATAATTAAAGTCATCTTACTACAGTGATACATGCATACCCATGTTTATAGTAACACAATTTACAAAAGCCAAACTATGGAACCAGCATAGGTATCCATCAATGAATAAATGCAACAAGAAAACATGGCATATATACAGATATATGTATATCTATGTGTGTTTATATAAAGTTTTATTCAGCCATAAAGAAAAATAAAACTATGGCATTTGCAGGAAAATAGATGAAACTAGAGACCATCATGTTAAGTGAAATAACTCAGACTCTGAAAGTTATGGGTCAGATATTTTCTCTCATATGTGGAATTTAGATATGAAAAAGGAAAACAAAGCTGGGGGTGAATCTCCTAAAAATCAAAAGATCAGTAGAGGAAAGAAACCAAGGCATGAAGGACAAGGAGGAAGGGAGAGGAAATGCTGAGGAGTGATGCTGACCAAATTATATTATTGTATTGTGTGCATGTACAAATATGTAACAACAAATCCCATCAATATGTACAATGTGTACCACCATAATGCACCAATAAAAATGTGGAAAAAATAAAATAAGATTTAAAAAAACAAAAATGGGTTGCTGAACATTTCCTCTCTCCAATCTTCACCACTACTACAAGAATGACAACAAAATTAAATAAGAAATGTATAAAGCCATAACAGCTCTGAAAGTGAGAAAAACTATCAGAAATGTTTAGGGCAATCTAGGGAATGTCTGGAAACTTTTAGAAAGCAGCTGAGTTCCTATTGACTACAATCTAAAAAACATATAGGAAAAAGTTATCACAATGAGTAGGGATGTTTCCTAGAAAGTCTCAGTTGGGATTTTAAAAATAAATAAAGAGTTAAAGTTAACATGTGATAAGCAAAAGCCTGGTCTCTTTTAACCTGGGGAACAGCAAGAAACAGAATTTGGATGGATACAACAGCGGCTCAACAGCAAATCTTTAAGTTAACAGGGAGAGTTCCGAACACTGTGGTTTGGTTCCTTCCTCAGCTGAAGAGTATGAAAGGCAGTGGGTACAACTCATTCTCCTCTACTTTGGCTGGCTTACTCTATGTGACCACTGACTTCAGTAAGCCTCTCTGAGGAAGGAATAAGGCAATCAATCAGGAGCTATGTCCACCCATTCATATTCTTAGTTCCTTGAACAGTAATATCTACATCTCATGCAAGACCTCTTTGTTATCAAATAGTACACCAGGATAGAGCAATGATTAAATGAACAGGCTCTGGTGTAAAAATCTTTGGATTGATTCTGGAGTCGTGGCTCAGTGGTAGAGTACTTGCCTAGCATGTATGAGGTACTGGGTTCAATTATCAGCACCACATATAAATAAATGAATAAAAAAATACATAAAATATCCATCAACATCTAAAAAAATATTTTTTAAAAAAATCTCTGGATTGGATCCAGAATATACCATTCAGTGACTGTGTAACTTTGGAGAGTCACTTGTTTTTTTCACTTATCTGTTACTTGGGGCTAAATTAGTCTCAACCACTTTGGGTTATTATGAGTATTCTGTATTATGAGTATTCTGTAAGCCAATATGTGGATGCAGTGCATAGGTAAGCACTGTATGTATTTACTATTATAAAAATATTATTATTGAATTGAAAGAATAAGTTAAGAAACTTGACACAAGACAATATGAACCTAAAAGCAAAATAATAAATAAAAGAGATATAAAGGAATAAAGAAAGAAAATATTAAGAGGTGTAGAAGACAGATTCATCCATCTTATCAAACTTCCAATAGCAAACTGAAGTGAAAATACAATCAAAGAAATAGTAGAAAATTTCTCTAAGCCAAATATCTATGTTCTTAGATTAAAAGAGATTCATGGGTACAAAGGAATAAAATAAAAGAGAATACATGAGTGTCTTGTGAAATTTTAAAACTAGAAGGATATAGAGAAAAAAGTCATAGAACTGGATAAAAAAACATATCTTACCTACTCCTGAATGAAAATCAAATTTTCAGGAGGCATCTTATTAGCAGCATTGTAACTAGAGGTCAATGGTGCTTCGCCCTCAGAGTTTTTCAGGAAAATAACTTTGAAATAAATTACTATGGCCGTCTAAAATGTGAATCAAGCATGGGGGTGAATATGTTTCATTTCATTGTATATTGAAAATAAACATGTATTCAAATACACCTACTTGAAGAAAAACAATATGCAAAGCAAAAAAAGAAAGGAAAAGAAAACCACAAGAGACAATGAGTTGGAGAACAGAGGATTCTGATGGAAAGAAACAGATCTGTCAGCTAATTAATCAGGGTGCCCTCAGCTCCAAGTAGCAGAAGACCGCTACATCATCTAGTTTCAACAATGAAGAAATTATAATCTCAAAAATCAGAACATCCAGAGTTAGGGAGGCTCCAGAGTTAATACATTGATTTAGTGTTGTCACCAAGGATTGAATTTCTTTTCTTACTCATGTATGCCACTTTCTGAAAATCTCCTCCTAGCATCACCAGATAGCCAATACAGTTCAGCCATCACATTTCAATAGGAGCAAGTTCAGCAGAATAAAAGAGAATCTCTCCCTCCCAACCTATCCCATTTCTCTACTTTTTATTTGGTAAATAAAACTATTGTAGAAGTCTTTTGCAGATTCAGATTAATTTTTCATTGGCCAGAATTGTCTCACAAGTACATTCCTAAAATAATCAGGGGTGAGGGAAGTGAGATAATAATGATTTTTTGATCATAATAATGATTAAACAGAAAATGACCCTCTTATTTGAGTTCCATGGGGAAAGGATAGATGTTAGATGAAGCTTCATGATTTACAAATGTAACTGGTACAGATGTAAATCGATAAGCTATGTTGGTACAAATAAGAAGCAAAAGATAATGTGCTCTATGAAGAATATGCTCAAGAATGTAATTGATACCATCACTCAGATTTCACCATCAAGATAATGATTATTAATGGTAAAGAGATTAAGGCATATGTCTTTGCCATCAATAGGAAGAGAGACGGGTAATTTAAAATTTTCAGAAAAATATTTCCTATATAAGAAAGTTATAGTCTAAATGTGAAGCAAAGTAAAACATAGTTGGGACCTGGGCACTTGATGGAAGTGTGTGACTCAGAGTCTCCTGAAACCCAAATTCCTCTCTTCCAGACACTTTGAAAGACAGACATTTGAGTTATGAGAATCATTTGGGATCTATAATAGATACAGTCTTTAATCAATTATCCATCATGTATTTGTTACTCTGAACATCACTTACCTCTTATGGGATTTTTTATTTTCAAATGGACATTTCTCAATGAACTTCTTTTGGAAAATTATTATGTAAATGTAAGTTTTCAAAGCTGATTTTTGCAAATTAAAAGGAAAGATTTCAATTAAATTATTTTATCTTTATGTAGACATAAACTCTCTCTTCTGATTCTTGTCACCTGACTCAGTTTTAGTACCTGGAAGCTTAGCTATTTAAGAAAAAAAACCCTCAATCCATGAGTAATACCTTTGGATAAACTTGTAAAATCTAAGATCTATTATATTGGAGAGGCATAAAAGTTTAAGCATTTTTTTCAGATTTATCAATGTGGGTAATAATACTCTCAAATTTAAATTAAATTAGATGTATTATATTTTTATGAAATTTCAAATAGTTCAGTTCATTGATCATTAAATGTCTACATAGCTACTTCATAACATTGAAACTGGGCTTCTCAACTAAACTGAGTGCCATAATAGAAGGTCCTCTTTATTTTCAGTTGTGACTTTTTCACCTGAGAATGTGGGTTTGGCTCGTTAAAGGACCTTGGTTACTGTAAGGAATGATCCATAGAAGCTCAAAGTCTTCTTGTTGAACTCCTGGTACCAAGGAAAGGAGTCATACACAGTTTCTGCCCTCATGATGACATAACCTCTTTTCACGCATACACAAAACTTTCCATCTAGCAAATGAAGGTTATCCTTGCAATAGCAAAGGCTTGAAAGACAAATTTTAAATCATCCAGAGGAATAGGTTAGCAAAGAAAGCATGAAGCAGCATGGTGTGTCCAGAGATGCAAATGTTCAAACCCACACACATACACACACACACACACACACACACACACACATATACACACATACACACACACACACACACCAACAAATAACAACAACAAAAATGCATTTCTACAAGCAACACTTGTTGAATGGCTTTGGAAATTATAGAATAATTATAAAAGAATACTATTCATGTCAGTTATCATATTTCAAATATAGCTAAACTGTCAAATCAATTAATGTATGAGAGAGTTAAAATATTTCTTAATTTATCTTAAAATCACATATTTATAACTAGGCACTATGAAGTCTAATTAATCTCCTTTATTCTTACCTCTTTTTAGAGAACTGAATTATAATAAATTTTATTTCCTATTAAACATAATAACAATTAGAATTTCTTGCTCCAGGTTTGAAGGCTTGAAGTCTTTTTCTTGTTTCTTTTCTCAATTATTTGCAGAGAATATCTGAAAGTAATCCTCAGTCCTGTTTCTTCCTACCTTAATCTCCTTCCTCCCAGAGTTCTTCTACACATCACACACAAACTAATGGCATCTCACTATTCCATTGGTCTCTTATCTGTAAGTTCTTTGAATCATCTTTGTCATGATTAATCAAAAACAATGTTATTTCTAACACTGCAACTATCATTTGAGTACTTATAACAAAGCTAATGTGGAATGTGTTAAAAAATAAACTATTAAAATACAAGAATTGTAAAGAAGGCAGAAATTATTATACTTTACAATTATAATAGCAACAATAAATAGCTAACATTTGTTAAATGCTTAGAATGAGCCAGGCAGGAAGTGCCTTATGTATGGAAACCATTAAATTGTTATAACAGAATTGTGAAGTAGGTATGATTATTATTTCCATATACCACAGTAGAGCATTGAGGCATGGAGATGACTTGATCAAAATTACACAGCCAATAAGGAGTGGAGCCAAGACACCATGGGCACTCTGGCCCCAGGGTCAGCACTCTTAACCACTGAGCTATTAAAGTCAATGAGAGAGAACAGAAAGCAGACAAACCCAATAATCTCCTATTTAGAATTTTAATCAATCAGAAATCATTGTGGAAAGAATACCTAAAACCTTCTCTGTAACTGCCAGTCCTTCATAAATTGGGAAATGTACTTTCCCCGTCCAGAACCTTTTGCTGTAACTGGGCTCCTGAAATAGTTCAGCTTGGCCCAGTGTCACAAAATCCCTCAGAAGGGCTGCTCTGCCATCTGGCTCTTGTCCCTTTAACAATAGTGTTCACCCACTGGCTGATCCAGACCATTCCTACCCTTGTGCTTTCCTTCCCCTTAGTTATAACAGTTTCCAAAACCCAGATGGCCTACCGATTATCAATTCTGTCTTGACCCAGATGTGATTTACTGTATCACCCCCAAAACACTTTTAACCATTATAACAAAATTTATTCTACATTTACATAAATAAAAAGGCCATCTTAGTTGTTGTGTTTCTTATAGAAAAAATAAGAAAGGTTTATCTTGCAAAGAAAATTAAAATCCCAATACCTGTGAGAGACCAACTAAAGCTTTTTCTTTTCCTTTTGCCCCACTTTGTTTTGTTTAGTGTAAGGTTTTGATGCTCATCACTGCCATGCATCAAACATCTGACAGTCTCAACTTAAGCCCACAAGATGGAATCCCCTCATGATCTGAGGAGAACTTGTCTTTTCCCCCAATGTTATGGGAATATATGTGTGCATAAATTAGGAAGCTTAATTGTAGTTGATCGAAAGAATCTTGGTTCCTCTTTCTGTATCTAGAACAAATTAAACTTACTTGCAGAATTTGAATAGTTACCCTAATTCCCAGAGGGAAGGGAGGCTGGCAAAGCAAGTCCTATACAGAGAAGAGGTTCTGCCTAGCCAAAGACTCATATGTGACAGAATACCCCAAACACAAGAAGGAGAATCTACAGGCTTACTAGCAAACAGAACTTTATATGTACAAATTATCTGTATGAATGTATATATATATATATATATATATATATATATATATATATATATCACCAAATATATTACTTTTCTAATTCATTTTTTTTTAAAAAAAAATTAGCATAACGCATTTTTTTCCTTGAAATCCAAAAATGTATTTCCATCTTTTCTAACTGGATGATGGCCCACATTTTCTTCAGTTGATTCATTCAGCACCAAGGCCAGCACTCTGGGTAATCATTTCCCTGCTAGTTCTGTTACTACACTTCCTCAATGAATAGGGTTAGTTGTAATATTATCCATCATAAACACTCCACATATAAAACATTCAGATGGAAAGAAAAGAACAAGAAAAACAAGAAAATGGGAATTTAGACTTATTTTTCTAAAATTGATGATAAGGATTATAATCCAACAGAGATATAATTATATACCCTAATAAAAGCATTTCTTCCTTATCATTTTTATTTTGAAGTCATTAAAATTCAAATCATGGTCCTGGGAGCAAGATTTTTTTTGACAATCACTGGTTGTCAGCAGGTGAATTAGTGATAGCAATTCTATCAAACAATTCTTGTGTTCCCTTCAGATCACCTCAGGCCTGTCTCTTACCCAAGACACTGCAGTAGTGACCAGTTCCTCAGAGACTTCAACAAGCATTGTGCAGTTGCAAACTGGAATACATCACTTTTGCCTGTGTCCTGTGCCTCTTGTTTCTTATTCCAGAGCTTCTGTGATGCTGTCACAGATGATGCAGAGGCCTATTCAACACTCATTCATGCACAGTCCAAAAATTTGGTGGAGTCAAAGGTCAATGGGTCACCTTTGTTCAATGGAAGTAGAAACCAATGGATAAAAGTTCCACAATTTTTCCCCCAAAGGAAAATTCTTTTCATTTCACAATATTAGAAGGCATTGCAAGTCCAAGTACTATTTACATATATTTTTGGCATAGTTGAAAACTCATATATGTATCAGTTTTGTTTCATTCATTCTGTTATTTTCCACTTTTATGTTCACTTACCAATTAAAAAAATAATACCTAAAAGCTTTTATGGGCTTTTCTTTTAAAAATACTCAGATTAAGAAGGTATCAGTTATGTATTCATTTTTGAATCATTGTATATAGGGGAGTCAGTGTATAGTTTTCAAAGTCAGCACATGTATCAATTTGTAGGATGATATTCCAGGCTCAAAATTTGTCTAGAGCTAATATTAAAAAATATATTTTCATAGGACATTCTAATGTTTAATGTAATCAATTGTTCCTGGGTGAAGCAGTACATGGTAAAACTAGAGAATCTGATGATAAGATTGCCATTGCCTTGAAATGATTCAGGCATAATCCTAAGAGATAAACAATATGATGTGGGTTACCATTGTGTGCCATCAGGCATTCAGCAATTACATGGATGGTTGTTGTAAGAAGCATGGTAGGCAGGAAAAGCCCAAACCAACAATAGCTGTCTATTACAATACAGAAAAAATTAAATTTCTTTCAAAGCTAGATGTGTCACATGTAGTCAAACTGACACTGAGCATCTGGTTGACACCCTAAGAGTTAGAATTGATTATTTAGTACTACAGACAAATGGATAATTGTCAATGGCAGAGGTTGATTGAGAAGAAATCCATGCTATTGAGCCCAGGCTTACTCTTCATTCTTTCAACAATCATCACTTAGAAACCTTTCTCCCTTTATTCCATTATGAATTATCTCACTTCTACTGTCAAGTTATATATTAGTTGGTGCTCTTAACATACGCCATGAAAGCTGCCTTCAGTTTCTGATTCAAAGTCAGAAGCCTCTTAATCAAATCACTAGAGTCTATGTCAATTATCCACTCCCAGACTTTAGGAATGATTCCCTTTTCCAGAGATTGCAAAGCAGTTAGGAAAGGACAAAACCAAACATAGCCACAGTGCTTGAGAAGCTCACAGTCTACTAGGAAGGATTTGAACATCCAATTGATTAATTATTTATGCAATAACTATTCTGAAAGATAAATACAATACAAAATGAAAGTAAATAATGGCAAAAGCTGATTGTCGTGGCGAGGTCAGTGGGAAATTATATTTACAGTGATACTGAAAAAAATAAACATGAAGAGGCAAAAACAAAGAGAAACAAAAGTTGGCACTAAAGACACATAATCTCTAATTTTCTTTACTAGTTAGAGAATCTTCTAATGCTTCATGTTAACTTAATAGAAAATATGTGAAGTAATTCATGGATTATTTGTGTTCATACTGGTTTTAATTTAACTGTGGTTCTATAAATAAAATAAAATTTAAAAAGACACATTTTATGCAGGATGTGATTGCCCATACAGGGCAAAGATATTGTTCCTTCATCCCAGCATATCTATGAAAATGGGTAGCTCCAACTTACTGGACATGAGGTTTTGTCATCTGATGTAGTGTCAGTTCTTTCCTCAATGAGAGCCTAATGTACCATCCAAATCATTGCTTTGCTGCAAATAGAATGTTAAAATTGTGCTGATATTTTACTCCCTCTGCACTTTCCATTTTGGCAGCTTGGCTTTTCTGGCTGGTTACTTTTAATCATTTTAAGTGCTTGAACTAAGAACTCATTTAACACTTTCCATTAATAAAGAAAAATGTGGTCCAGAAATACCCAACTTAGAAATCTTGGAGGTCATATAGTTTAACCTCTATCCAATTCAGGGAACTCTGCATCACTTGTCTGACAGGTGGTTTTTTCAGGATCCACTTAAAACCTCTGGCAATGGAGAGTTCTATAACCTCAGAAGGAAAAAAAAAATATTCCATGTGTGTTTGAACTAGCAGTGCTTTCATTTGGACATAATATATTTGCATCAATTAGCATAGGTATAAAACAACCAAATAAATGGTGGCCTAAACACCCAATTTTCTGTTCTTTATGTTTAAAAAAATGTCTGGAAGTTGGCAATAAAGGACTAGTATGCAGGTTCCACAAAGTCATTAAGGGCTTGAGGACATAGGCCTCTTCTAGGTCCAAACTCCCCAGCCTATACTTTCATCTTCATGGACCAGATGGTTGCTCCAGCTCCAGTCATTAGGTCTAATCTCCAACTACTTGAAGGGTAAAGGAGCTGACTTTTAAGGAAGTTTTCAGACGGCTGAGATTCAACAGTTCCATGCATATCTCATAGGCGAGAATATATGCACATGGAATGCCTGATAGAAAGGATGCCAAGAATGCAGAATATATTAAGTTTTAATTTTTAAAACTTACACATAAAATTGTATATATTTGTCAAGTAAAAACTGTTTTGAAATATATATGTGTGTAGATGTATATTTACACACACACACACACACACACACACACATATGTAAGTATACATTCACACACATATATACCCACATATATATGTAATGGTTAAGTATAGCTAATTAACCAGTGTGTTACCTCACCTAGCAAAATTTTTGTGGTAAAAACAGTTCATATCTGTTCCTTTTTTTTCAAAACATAAGATATTGCCATTAACTATGGTAATCATGCTGTACCATAGATCCCTTGAACTTATTATCCCTATCTAATCATAATTAAATACACCAATATCGCTGTATTTCCCACCTCTGAACCAACCTCAGTCTCTGGGAACACTAGTTTACTCTTTGCTTCTGTGAAGTCATCTTTTTTGGATATTACATACAAGTGCAATCAGGTAGTACTTGTCTTTCTGTGCAAGGATTATGTCATTTAACATAATGTCCGTGCTGATCCATGTTGTGATAAGTGACATATTTCATTCTTTTGGGGTGAGTAGTATTTCACTGGGTATTTTCACCATCTTGTCTTTATTCATCAGCTACCTTCCCTCTTGATATATATACACAAAGGTAAGAGTGCTGAATCCTATGGTAGTTCTGTTTTTAATTGTTTGAGAAAACTTCATGTTTTTTATAATAGCTGTACTAACACACATTTCCACCAACACTGGATAAGGATTCCTGTTTCTCCACATTCTCGCCAACACTTATCTTTGCTTTATTGAGAATAACCATTCTTTTTATCCCTTTCCTTCTCCATGTCCCCCCCACTCCCTTTCTTCTTTTCTAGTGATGTTTATTCTATTTATTGACAGTTTTTAAATTAGCACATTATGGTATACATAAAGATGAAATTCACTGTGGTATATTCCTATATGTACACAGGAAAGTGGGCTCAGATTTCACTATTCCTCCCTTTCCCTACACTTCTTTCCCCCCCTCAATCTTCTTCCTCTGCTCCTGATGACTATTCTATTTTCATGATTCCTCCCCTCTTCCCCCACCCTTAATTTTGCCTAGGTTCCACATCTTAAGGAAAACCTTCAACCCTTGATTTTCTGGCTCTAGTTTATTTCATTTAATACATGTTTTCCAATGCATTCATTTACCAGAAAATGCCAAAATTAGAGATAGAAAATAATTAAAATCAGAGCCAAAATTAATGAAAATGAGAATAAAAACAATATAAAAGATTAATGAAACAAAGGGTTGGTTCTCTGTAAGAATAAACAAGTTGACAAAGACTTAGCCAAGTTAACCAAAAGATAGAGAAGACTCAATTTAACAAAATTAGAGATGAAAAGGAGATATCACCAGAGACTACTGAAATTCACAGAATCATTATAAACTATTTTCAAAATTTATACTTCAATCTCAAAGATATTGACAAATTCCTAGAGACATGTAACCTACCCAAATTGAAATATGAGGATATAGAAAATTTAAACAGATCATATATCAAAAACATATTAATATCAAAAAAATGAAATTGAAGCAACTATTAAAAGTCTTTCAACTAAGAAAATCCAAGGACCAGATGGATTCTCAGCTGAGTTCTACGAGACCTTTAAAGAAGAAGTAATTCCAATCCTCCTCAAACTATGCCATGGAACAGAAAAGAATAGAACACATCCAAATTCATTCTACGAAGCCAATATTACCCTGGTACAAAAAAAAAAAAAAAAAAAAAAAACAGACACAGACACAGACACATCTAGGAAATAATACTTCAGACCAACATCCTTGATAATCATAGATGTAAACATTCTTAATAAAATATTGGCAAATTATTATGATTTAGATATTAGGTATCCCCAAAGAGTTCATATGCAAAATGCAAGAAAGTTTAGAAGTGAAGTGATTGAGTTATGTGAGGCTTAAGCTAACTAGTGTGTTAATCCACTGATAGGAACTAACTGGGTGCCAATTGTAGGCAAGTAGGGTGTGGATGGAGGAGGTGTGTCATTTAAGGCATGTCTTTGGGTACATATTCTGTCCTTGGTGAGAGCTCTCTCTGATTCCTTATTGTCATGTCCTGAGCTGCTTTCCTCCACCACATTTTTCCACCATGATGTTCTTCACCTCTGCCCAGAGCAAAGGAGTTGACCATTTATAGACTGGGATCTCTGAAACCATAAGCCTCAGATAAACTTTTTCTTACCTATAAATGTTCTTTTTGTCACAGTAACAAAAAAGCTTACTAAAATATAAATCACATTCTAAAACACATTAAGATGAATGCACAGTGATGGTAATGGTTCTTACTGTTGTGAGGTGATATCTCACTGTATTTGATTTGCATTTCCCTAGTGATAAGTGATTTTCACCATCTTTTCATGTATCAGTTGGCCCTGTAATTCTTCTTTTGAAAATTTTCTATTCCGGGGGCTGGGGTTGTGGCTCAGTGGTAGAGTGCTCGCCTAGCATGCATGAGGCACTGGGTTTGATCCTCAGAACCACATAAATGTAAAATAAAGATATTGTGTATACCTAAAACTAAAAAATAAATATTAAAAAGAAGGAAATTTTCTATTCTGTTCTTTTTTCCACTTTTTATATAGGCTACTTGTTTTTATATTATTGAATTACTTTAGTTTGTTAAGTATTTTTCAGATATATAGTTTGCAAATATTTTCTTTCATTTTGTAAGTTGTTTCTTAACTGTTAGAAGATTCCTTTGCTATTCAGAAGCTTTTGAGTTTTATGCAATTCCATTGGTCTATTTTTACCTTTATTCCCCTGCTTTTGAGTCTTATGCAAGAAAACTCCTTAGGCAGATCAATGTCATGGAAGAGTCTTTATATTTTCTCATAGTAATTTCATAGCCACAGGTGTCAAGTTATAGATTTTACATTCATTTGGGGGTTTATGTATGTGTACTTTAAGAGAAAAGGTTATAACTTCATTCTTCCACATGTGTGTGTCCAGTTTTCCCAGCACCACATACTGAAGAGAATGTCCATTTCCCCATTTTGTATTCCTGGCATATCTGACAATATCAGGTGAATATAAATGTGTGGATTTGTTTCTGAGCTCTTATTTTAGTTCACTGGCCTAGGTGTCTATTTATGCCAGTACCATGTTATTTTGATGATTGTCAGTGTACTCATTAATAGTTTTTTGACAGAATATGATTTCCCGTGAGGTCTGCAAACAGAGAAAATTTAACTTCTTCCTTTCTAATGTAGATATTTTTATTCCTTTTCTTGCCTAATTTCTCTGGCTTGCACTTTCACTACTATGTGACTAGAGATGGTAAAAATGGATATCATTGTCTTATTCTAGATCTTAGTGGAAAAACTTTCAATACTTATCTGTTCAGTATGATATTGACTGTGGATTTGTCATAAATGGGCTTGTGTTCCAATAAACTTTATTCATAGGAACAAATTGTAATTCAAATTTATTCCTTTTGCTCTTTGAACCCTAAAATAGATGAATAGAAATCTATGACACATTAACTAATGTGTCTGAATGTGACATCCATTTTGTTGATAATGTAATCAACTGTACCTTAAGTTCCATTTTATATGTAATTCTGGTTAGTAAGTGGTTACATTTTTAAAAAATATAAGAATTATTCCCTTACATTTGTATTTAACACATTCCCTTTTCTGACTCTGGCAAATTTGTTACATCTGCCTTCAACATCTTTCAAATTGCTGTTGAAAATGTTAAACAGGATAGTGACATGCATGTTCCAGAGCTCTTGTTCACAGTTAAACAAGTAAATATTTATTGAATTAGTCTTATATACAAGAATTAAATTAATCATTAAAGCTCTACAAACATCCAGGATGAAATTCTTGCCCTTTAAAACTGTACAATACTGTTCAGAGGTTAAAATTGGAAAGCAAATCAGCACTGTCCAATGAACTTGTTTCAAGAGTGGATTCCTGTAGAAGACCTGGAATAATTCTAACTTGCTTTGTTTATGGTGGGAGAAGAGCAAGAACATCTTTATTTGTTATAGAACAAACACTCTGATAACTCTGATATAGTCCATGATTTGGGAACTAATAGCTAGTATGCTTTGAGAAGGGCTACTATTAAGACCAATTTCCCCATCTTGCCTACAATGGTAACATGAAAAGCTTCAGCAAATGCCTGGCTGACCTGAAGGTACTTTGTACACATGTATTGGTCTCTGATTTATAAGATACATAAATGCATACACACACATACACATTCATATATTCATATGTGTGTTTGTAGCTTTGTTTATGTAGTACTAGGGATTAAACCCAAGTCCTCAAGCATGCTAGGCAAGCACTCTACCATTGAGCTACATCAATCGCCTGTCCTATTTTTGTTAATGTGAAGTTAATAAATAGTTTTTGCCTAACCTTTCTTAAGTAGTCATAAATAATATATGTGAAGTTACTAATGCTTACACCATACCCCAACATAATTTTAAATACTTCACACCTATTACCTTATGTATATTCAATAACAATCTTAGGAAGTAGTATCATTAGTAGCCATATTTTACAGATGAATAAACTGAAGCGCAAAGAGATAAGTAATTGTCCAGGGTCACAATTTTTACAAGTAGAAGAGCAAGAACATAAACTCAAGATCATTCTATTTCATAGAACCCATTTTAAGACATTCTTCACTAACATGTCTCAAATTGACTATTCCACATTTTTTCTGTGTTTCGGTAGATTTATATAAGATTAAGTGATATGATCTAAACTACTCCTTTTTTCTTAAAGAGCCATCTAAGTCACAAGCAACAACAAAAAAATGTATACTGTATGATTTTATTTACAGAGAGATTATAAAACAACATTCACAGATGAGGAAAAAAGATATAATATGCAGTGTCTTAACGTATTGATGTTCAGCTCTATGCATTTTGTTATAAATAATATGATTTCATTTCTTTTCTTTCTTTCTTTCTTTCTTTCTTTCTTTCTTTCTTTCTTTCTTTCCTTCTTTCTTTCTTTCTTTTTTTTTTTTGGTATGGGGATTGAACCAGTGGCATTCAACCACTGAGCCACATCCCAGCACTTTTTATTTTTTTTTTAATTTTGAAACAGAATCTCCATAAGTTGTTGAGGCTAGCCTTGAACTTGCAGTCCTCCTACATCATCCACCAAAGCAGCTGGGATTACAGGAGCATACCATCACACCAAGCTTGATTTAATTCTTTTTAATGACTAAATAATAGTCCGTTATGTATAATTATCAATTTTTCTTTATTGGTTCCTCCTGTGATAGGCATCTAGGTTGATTCCATATATTAGCTACTGTGAATAATGCAGTAATAAACATTATAACTGAAGTTGATTTAATATACAAGTGATTAATAGAGGCTGGGCAATATGTAGAGAGAAAAGACAGAAGAAGGTTGAATAATGGTTCCTGACCAGGTTAGATAGAAGTAAAAATTCTTGTGTTCTAAAGCACAGTGGAATGACTAGAGCTCACAGTAACCTAGTATATATCTTATGAATAACTAGAAGAGTAGAACTCAAGGCTCTAAACACAAGTTAATGATAAGAAAATGGAAACATGAACTACCCTGATTTGATCATTACAACTGTATACATGTGTTGAATTATGTAACTGTACCCTATAAATTTGTATAGTTAACATAATTAAAAAAGAAAGCTAAAAAACGTTTAAATTATTGTCATGGTGGTGGTTACCGTTGGAGAGCAGCAGTGCCTGGAAGAGGAATTTTAATTATGGGGGCATGAGTGGGGCTTGTAGGCCCATAAGGTTGTATTTATGATCCAGCTGCTACTATGTGGATGTATTTAGTTTGAAAAATTAATGAACTATATATTATCTTTCTGTTTATTATAACTTAGAGAAACAGAAAAGTAAGATTTGTGCAACTCTATTGCTAAAGTATTGAAAGATATTATTAGGATATGTTTAAAATCACACATGGACCAAAATCTTTGGGAAACACTATTCTTGTGATCCTCAATGTTGGATGCTCATGAAAATCACACTAAAATATTATGAGAGTTCTTCCCCAGAGAGTGTGGTATGAAATGGGTTCCAGGCACTTAAAGGAGAAAGGTGTGAAGAAATCACAAACATAAAAGAACGGATATCAACTAAGTAATCTTCAGTAAGAGTAAGGAAATAACATAGGTACTGAGGTCTTGTCCAGCTTACACAAATGAAAATAAAAAGCTCTTTTTAATTTTATCTAGGATTGCCTAATTAAAGGCTTAAGCCCATTTTCTATTTGTTTAAGACTCACTTCAGTGTGCCTTTATCTTTAAATATTGTACAGACAGTCATTTCTGCAGCCCTTTCTTCACTTATTAATTCAAATATTTTGTTGCATGTTATTATGTAACAGATGTAATTTTCTGCCCTCAGATACTACAATGAACCAAACACGCAATCCCTTATTTTCATAGAGGTAATATTCCAAGTAGAGAGAGAAAAATAAATACATACACATGATATTTGAACTCATTCTGTCCCTATAATGTAAGTGCATTACCTGAAGTATATTTAATCCTTAAAACTTTGAGAGAGGGAGATGATTATCTGCCTTAACAGGGAGGAAACTGAGGCACAGACCTTAACCTGGCTGAGTCCAGCTTCCCCAGCATACTTCATCCCCATCCAGATTTATAGTTATGACAGCTTTGTAGATGGCAGAAGGAAAGAGTTAACCAAGGACAACAAAATGAGCACTTCCTACACGCTGGTCAGTCTGCTCTGTACTGGTGTTGAGAGGCCTAAGCCTGAGTAAATAGCCATTCATTTCTGCCTTCTTAGAATACGAAATGTAGTTTAACAGATAAGATTCTGATTCTCTCACACATGAAAATGAGCTCTTATCAGAGCATGAATGCTAAGTGCCAAATAAGATCAGATAATAAAGAACATACAATGTCAGAGGGGGAGCAGTCCATCCTTGCTGCACCATGCAATTTTTCTTGAAAGCAAACATCGTAATGTCCCATATGTATTTAAAACCCTTCAGCTGTTTGAAATTTGTTCCAGGGTGATGTACAAACTCCTTGGTGTAGAATAGGAGACCCTTCATGATGTCGCCTATTTCACTCGCTCCACTTCCACTCCAGCCCCATCCACTCCATGTGTTCCCTTTTCCAGGAAGCCATCTCTGATCTTCCTAGGTTTGGGTATCTTCATATTCTTGGGTATATTTTTTCTCATAATGCTTATCACACTGAATTACTTAGGCAGCCCCCTTTCCTGGGCCACTCTAAATTCACAGTGTTCCATTTAGTAGATAAAATTCTTTTAGTAGACACAGCACACTATCCACTTGATACCCATTAATCCAGTCTTCCTGTCAACACTAACTAGCTTTATCTAAGCATTCAGATTTCAGAGAAAGTGACTGTATTCTCAAATTAGTAGTCAATTCTAGATTGGTGTATTGTTTTACCACCAGGAATTGATTTAGAAAGGGAAAAGTGGCACAGTCCTGGCCAAGGAGACATGAAAGGGCATCAAACCTCTGGGAAGAAACTACCAAGAAAATGTTTTTACCTTTAAAAGGTGACACAAAGTAACAGACTGTTATCTCGGGACATCAAATGTGGAGACCATGCAGGAAAATGTGTCAGAAGAAATATTTTAAAACCAGGCTTTTTAGGTTTTCATCAAGGAGAAGAATTGACAAATTCTAAAGATACCTAATGGCTTTTTTTTTGTCTTTTCTGCTGCTAAAACTGTCCAAAATGATATAAAATTGACTTTCTTTTATGTTTTGTATTGTTTTCTATATAAACAAGTTGAGAATTCCACACAGAGATTCCAAACAGCTGTGTGTCCACCTATTGCCAGGCCAGTGTTTTCTAAACACTTGTTTGTGAATATCCAGAGATCTAGCAATATTCAGGCAGAAGTTAAAGTCAGCAATATAATCTGTTTTAATTTATATGTTTTTTTAAAAAATAATGGAAAAACATATGTTTTTTAAATTGAATCAATGAAGAACCTCTGAAGTAACAACTTATAGCAGATCGTAAAGCTCAAATAAAATTAAATTACTGACGACTTCCTTAGTCAAGCTTTCCATTCATTCGGCTTGATATTGGTGCCATCACAGTTTTAGTTATATGTTGTTTCTGTTATTTAATTCATACCCAGGTGAACAATAGGATAGATAAAAGAGGAGGAGCAAATGCCAATGCTGAGGTCTACGATGATGAGAAATATAAAAACAATAAGTGTAAGTTTGCTTCACTGTGATCTTCAGGAGATGAATTGTAGCCACAAGATACATTTATCTATTCAAATTTTTACTCACCAGAGAAAGATGCCTCCAGTACTTTGAAAATTAAAGCTAAACTGATAAAATCTGGTGATGATTATATCTAATTTGGCTTTTCATTAATGTGGAATAAAAACTCTCCACACCCACAATCTGTTACTTAAAAACTTATAAATTTGCAGTTTAAAACCTTCCCTTTTATCTCATCATTTAGAAAAAAAAGTGGAAGTTATAGAAACAAGCTTGTTGTTCTAGAGTGATGCACAAACTCCTTGGTGTAGAATAGGAGACCCTTCATGATCTCACCTGTCCTTTTCACTCCCCCACACTTCCCCTCCAGCTCCATTCACTCCATGTGAGTGCTAAACAAGGTCCTGAAACGTTTTCCATACTTTCTTTTGTATATATATATAAAGAGAGAGAATTTTCTAATATTTATGTTTTTTAGTTTTCTTATTTTATTTTTATGTGGTGCTGGGGATCAAACCCAGCGCCCCGTGCATGCCAGGCGAGCGCGCTACCACTTAAGCCACATCCCCAGCCCTGTTGTATATTTTTAATAGCATCTCTAGAACTAATGTACAGAAGGTTTTTTTGGTTGTTTTAAATTTATTATGATATTATTTTGACTTAACAGAAAAATTTGGAAAAGCATGCAAAGAATACCTAGTATGCCCCACACCTGTCTTCCTTATCCTTACTTAACAAAAAATAAAGAAAAGAAAAACATCAAAGCTAAGAAATAAACAGTGTCATAATATTATTGTTTTAAATGACAGTAGAGACTTTATTTGGATTCCATCCATTTCCCCATTAGTGTCCTCTTTCTGTTCCATTATTTCACACTGAATATGACTATGTCTCCTTGATCTCTAATCTGTGATCGTTTATCAGTTATTCCTTTTTCTATTTATGACCATGACACTTTTATAGACTGACCTTCAATTTGAGGTTGCCGGCTGTTCTCTTCTGGTTAGACAGAGGTTAGGCAGTATTGAGAAGGATGACAATGAGGTGATGTGCCTTTCTCTAAGTGTGGAAATGTCAATGTACATTGCTGGTAATATGAACTCTGATCACTTAAAGTAGTATCTTCCAGGCTTATTCACTATAAAGCTACTAATTTCAAATTTCAATTAATCGATTTGGAGATTCTTTATAGTTAACAAATATTTGGGGGAAGATGTGCTTATCCCTTTTCTGTATAAATTTTCACTGACTAATTTTAGCAATAAGTGACAGATCATGTTTGCAGCAATTATTATTGTGGTGTTCCTTCTCCCCCATTTATTTATTCAGTTTTCTCTTTGTATCTGCACAATCTCATGGGCACATATTCTCTTCTTTGGGTCATAATCCAATACTGTTGGTATTCATTATGTTGCTCAAATTGTACCAACCTAGGTCATCAAGAGTTCATACCAAAACCTTGAACTTCCTTACAGAACCATAGGGTTTATTCTGGAATTCCCCTCCTTCCTAATCTGAAATTTCATTTTCCTAGAATAATCAGCTTAATGCTCCGTATCACTGCATATTTACTTATTTGTTAAAGTCTAGTATACAGGTGGTTTCAGAATTCACAAGCATTCTCCTGGCAGATACAAATTTACCTACTAGAGTATGATGGCAGTGCAAAATTGTTTTTGTCTATATAGTTTTATAGTATCTAGCAATGTTTTCACAAAATTACCTACCTGTGTTAATTAATTCCTGTCCTCATTTATTTATGACGAAGTGAGTTTCATTTGCCGCTGTTTGTACTTCATCTTTCCCTTCACAGCCTTGTTGATTTTTTAAATTTAAGTATGGTAAAATCTTATATGAAATTTACATCTATGGGCTTTGACAAATGCATGCAGTCACACGTGCTCTACCATAATTTCAAACAGAATGCTTGCATCACCTTAAAAATCCCATGTATTAATTACCATTCATTTCTTAGTTTCTTCACCTACCTTCCAACCCTTGGCATGTTGATATCTTTGGTTCCTATAAGTCTGCCTTTCCAAAGTGCCATGTAGATGGATTCATGCAATATGTTCCCTTTGAGGTCTGGCCTCTTTCACTTACTAGAATACATTTAAGATCAATGGACTGATGGTTTACCCCTGAGTAGTATACCATCAGACCAATGCACTAGTTTGTATATATATATTCCCCAGTTGAATTAAGGAAACCCAAATTGTTCCCATTTATTGGTGACATTGAATAAAGCTGATGTTAGATATCCACAGAATTGTCTTGTGGGAATAAGTTTTCAATGGTTTGGGGTAAATACTTAAGTAATGTGATTGCTGTGTTATTCTGACAATTCTATTTTTAAGTTTATAAGAAATTTCCAAACTTTTCTAAAGTGGTCACATTTTTCATTTCCATTTTTCATTTTTATTTTATATAGGAGAGCCGTTACTCTACATCCTCATCACTACTTATTATTGAATAAAATCTTATTGTGTTATTTATTCTAATAGAAACATAGATGTATCCCATTGCATTACAATCTGCATTTCATTAAAGACACATCTTTTCATGTTCTTATTTTCCATATGTGTGTCCTTGGAGATGTATTTGCTCAGATATTTGGGCATTTTGGATGACTTTTATCTTGTTATTTTTCAAGTTTTGAGGGGTTTTATATATTCTAGAAAAAAGGAGCTTGTAAGATACATAATTTGTACACAGTTTGTGTGTTCAGTTGTGCTTTATATTTTCTTTCTCATACCCACGCCTTTCATAAAATATATTTATTTTTATTTTGACAAAGTAGAATTTTTCATCAGTTTCTGTTGAGAATCATTCCCGTAGTGTTATAACTAAAAACTTTCTCTAACCCAAGATTTTCTTCCAAGATTTTTCTTAAATATTTGATTATTTTATGCACTAAATTTAGGTTAATAATTCATTTTAATTTTTGTATACATTGATGTTCATATTTTTGCCTATTGTTATCCAATTTTTAAATCATGATGCTTTGAAGATACTAGACTTTCTACACTTAACTGAATGTGTACTCTTATCAAAAATCAGTTGCCTGTATTTGTACGCATCTATTTGTAGATTCTATTCTGTTTTATTTATTACAAGCCTATCCTCTCAGCAATACCATATTGTACTTCTGTACTAGGTCATGAAATCTAACATGTGAGTCCTCCAAATTGCTCTTGTTTTAAAAACTATTTGCTATTTGAGTTACTTTACCTTTCCATGTAAATTCCGTAATCAATTTATCAATATCTATTTTTTTTTAAAAAATAAATCTTCAATTTTGAATGAAATAACATTGCTTCTATAGATAAAATTTGAAAAAATATATGTACAATGTTGAGTCTTATAATCCATGACTTAACATATCTCCTCATTTTTTGGCTCTTTAAAAACAATCCTTTCATTGGTGTATTTTACTTTTCAATATGCAAAGCATACACAGATGTTGCTAGATTTAGAGCTAAGTACTTCATTTATGAAAGTATCATTTAAATAATTTTTAATTTTTTAAAAATTCAGTTGTTTATTGCTATCATATAGTGAAACTGATTTTTATATATTGAGCTTCTATCCTGCAATCTTGTTAACTTATTTACTAGTTTGAGGAGATTTGTAAATTCCTTATCTATGGAGACAGTTTACTTACTTCTTTCTCATATTCCTGCCTTTTAATTTTTTCCCCTTTTTCTTGCATTATTGCATTGGCTAGAACTCCAGTGCAATGTTAAACGGGAGTGTTGACTGACTATATACTTCCTAAGGTTAAAAAACAAGGAGATATGTTAAGTTCATGAATTATAAATAAAAAATTTCTGGGGATGTATATCAGTGGTAGAAGTAATTAAGTATGAGGTTGAACTGTAGATATTTTTGTTAATTTTCCCTTATAATGTTAAGAAAACATCTTTCCATTGCTAAGAGTTTTTAATAACACACTGATGTTGAATTTTATCAACTGCTCTTTTTTAAAAAAATTTTAATTGATTTTATTTTTTAAATACATGACAGAGGAATGCATTACAATTCTTATTACACGTATAGAGCACAATTTTTCATATCCCTGGTTGTATATAAAGTAGGTTCACACCAATTCATGTCTTCATACATGTATTTTGGATAATGATGTCCATCACATTCCATCATCATTGCTAATCCCCTGCCTCCTCTCTTCCCCTCTCACTCCTTTGCTCTATCTAGAGTTTGTCTATTCCTCTCATTCTCCCCCTCCCTACACAACTATGAGTCAATCACCTTATATCAGAGAAAACATTTGACATTTGTTTTTGGGGGGATTGGCTAACTTCACTTAGCATTATCTTCTCCAACTTCATCCACATACCTGCAAATATCATGATTTTATTCTCTTTTATTGATGAGTAATATTCCATTGTGTATATATACTATAATTTTTTTATCCATTTATCTACTGAAGGGCATCTAGGGCTGGGGATATAGCTCAGTTGAGAAAGTGCTTGCCTTGTATGCACAAGGCCCTGAGTTCAAGCCCCAGCAGCAAATAAATAAATAAATAAATAGATTCAAATACTCTTTCTATTAAGATGATAATGACTTCTTTCTTTAGTAATGGACTTTTGCTGTCATACTGAATTTCTTATACTTTCTTTGATTTTAGTTCCTACATGTTTTTAGTTTTTAAGAAACTATTTTTAAGAATTTTCTAAGAATTATTAACTCTATCTCTTCCTTTTCTGAGTTGAACAGTATAAAGTCACCTTTAAGTACTGCTTCAGTAGCATCCTTCAAATTTTGCAAGTTGTGTTTTTATTTTTATTCACCTCAAATGTTTTTAAATTTCCATTGAAACTTATTCATTAACCCACAAAGAATTTAGAAATATATTGTTAATCTTCCAAATATTTAGTGGTTTTATAGATTTTTTTCTATTATTTATATTTCTAGTTTATTTCTATTATAGTGTAAATATATAGTTGGCATAATTTCTACTATTTTAAACTTGTTGTATTTCTGTTTGTTTGTTTGTTTTTGCAATACTAAGGACTGACCCAAGGTATGATCTACCACTGATCTACTAATTGAGGAATGATTGCACCTGAGTTAGTGGAGAGGTGAAGTAAATATCCTTTAAAATGCATATATTATCCCTCTATACCAATACTCCACTTCTACTAGTCTTTTTAATATGCAACAAATGGCAGTGATTATCAATATCCATGTTAGTGTATTGCAAGTGGTCAATGTAATTATCATTTATCTTATCTGAATATTGCTCTCATAGCTATGTAGATTCCTAAATACTATAAATTCCTGTTTCTACTCCATGAAACCAAGCATCTCAGTTTTTATCCTGCATCAGCAGCCTACTGTGTATTAGTATGTGCCTGAGAATTTTCGTATCATTTTTACCTGGGATAATTCATTCTCTTGCATTCATGCTACTTGCTCTTGAATTTTCAAGAGTTTTATTTTTCCACAAACTTCTCACTTCACCCATTGCTTCACCAATTGCTTCCATATTCTACCTTAGGATATCTCAATGACTGACCAGCAACTGGATCTCATGCACTCCTCAGTGAACTGGCTAAGGCAAGTTATCTGAGGAATGCCCCAGTTCTGGAACACTTTTACTATCTTCCTGCATCAGCACTCTAACCAAGTAACTTCACTTGTAGAGAAAATCAGTAACAAACTCCCTTAGCACTTGTTATTGTTTGGATTTGAAATGTCTCCCAAAAAGTTTAGGTTGAAAAACATAGTCCTCAATAAAGGAAAGTTCAGAGGTGAGGATTTTAGAAAATAATTGAACTATGTGAGTTTTAGCCTCATTCAGTAGATTAATCCATTTGATGGATGAGTAATTTGAACATACTACTGGGTGGTAATTTTTTGGCAGGTGGAGTGTTGCTGGAAGAAGTAGGTCACTGGGAATGTGCCTTTATGGACTATATCTTGTAGTGTTTCCCAGGTATGAGGTGAACAATCTTCCCCACCATGCCCTTCTATCATGATGATCTGCTCAGTCTCAGGCCGGAAACAATTGAGCTGGCCCACTAAATCCTCTAAAACCATAATCCAAAATAAGTTTTTTTCTCTCCTCTGAATTGTTTTTATCAGGTATTCTAACTACAAAGATGAAAAGCTAACACAGTATATTATACCAAAATAATAATATATACTTATTAATCACTTATTTTATTTAAGATACTTTATTAGTGGATTCATCTTCTCAAATTTGGCTTCCTTAATGCTCCAGAAACCTTTCTTTTTTCTTTTGCATATAGCAGTGATTCCAACTTAGCAAATTAGGTTGCATTTACTTGAATTGAAATATGTGACAAATGGTGTTTCTGGGAATTAAGGGCTGGGTTGCCTAAGAGCTTATTTTTACAACTACTAAGGAGACTTCTGAGGGCAAAAAGTCAAGAATAGAAAACACTCAGTCACACTGGTTTTTGCCAGGATTAAAGTTCTGGAGGCCAAAAGGGGTGAGTTTAACCAAAATACTACATTTGTCATTCACATTATCTTCTATCATAGGCCTAGGAACTCAAGCCTAAATCCTGGAGGGAGCGGTCTGCAATAGGAGAGTTAGTGAATGATCTAGCTCACAATGGGACTCTAGTACAACAGGGAATCAGAGAATTTGGCAGCACAGCAGTTTTGGGAAATCTTCACAGTCCATTTAGGTGATGCCAAAGGTTTCTGACCTCATTTTCTACATGTAAGTATAACCCCATTATGTCATCAGGAAACATTTTGTAAGTTTTTTAAAATTTTTCCTTGAACTTTCAAAAATTATATCTGATTTAATTTTTAAAAGCTTTAAAGAATCTCTAGCAAGATAAAAGGCAGAGTTTTCATGTTGGAATTTGTTGAAAATGTTACAGAGACTTTAAATTTGAACTTGAGACCTACACTTTAAAAAATCGAACTTTTACGTTCCTAGCAACAAGCAACAATAATATTTTGGCCACTATCATTTATTTCTTTATTTTCCTGCTTAATTACATAAATGTAGATGGATTGTTCACTTATTTATCCTTTTAAATTTGTTTTATCAAGTAAAATTTACACAGTAAAATGTACCATTCTTATGAGTATTGACACACACACACATATATATATATGTCAATATATGATATATATATATATATATATCATACACACAACACACACCTGTACACATAAAATGGCAATTAAAACATATTTCCATTATCTACTTCCAGTCTTACCTTCTAAAATCAACTGCATTTTTGTTTAACTGTAAATTACTTTCATTGTTCTTAAATGCCATAAAAATTAAATTATGTAGTATTTACCTCTTGTGTGTTGGTTTTGTTGCTCAATATATTTCAGAGATTTTTAAAATTTATCTGTTAAACCATTACTTGTCTTTCTGTTTTTAAGAAGTTTTTCATTTTAATAATTTGCTGTAATTTGCTATCCATTCTCCTAATAATTAACATTAAAGTTATTTCCAGTTTTAGGCTATTATGAATAAAGATGGCTTAATAAAACTTGTGTAGTATATCATGAACATACACTTTCATTTCTTCTCAATAAATACCTATGGTAGGAAGAATAATGGCCCATGAAAGATGTTATTATCTAATTCTCAGAACCTGTGCATAGATTAGTTAATTCACAAATATGAATTCAGGTAGCAGGTGGAATTAATGTTACTAATTATCCAACCTTAAAAATGGTGCTAATCCTGATTATCCGGGTGTGCCTCAAGTACTCACAAGCATCCTTAAATATGAAACAGGGAGGCTAAAGAGTCAATGTCAGGGTGACGTGATATGAGGTGATATGAGGAACATTTGATAGGTCAGTGTTGGCTTTGAATATGGAAAGGGGACACAAACCAATAAATACGGGCAGCCTTTAGAAACTCAAAAAGGTACAAAAATAGATTTTCCTCTAGAGCCTCTCCAGAGGCATGCAGCCCTTAACCCTGATTTTAGACAAAGTAGACCCATTTTGGAATTCTGAATTCCAGAACTATAAGAAAATAACTTTAATCAACTAAGTTTGAGATAGTTACAGCAGCAGTAGGCAAGTAATAAAATACAATCAATGGAAGCACTAAGTCATGTGGGGGCAAATCATTAACTGTTTGAGGAAGCGCCAACATGTTTTGAGCATTCCAATTCACCTCTAGTTCCATTAGCAATATGTAAAAATCAGATACTCTTGTCAACTTTGTCAACATACCATGTCTATGTTTTTATTTTGAGTCAATTTTTTTTGAGTGAAATAGTATCACATTGTGGTTTTGTCTGATGATTAAAGATATTAAGCATATTACCACATATCTATTTCCATTTGTGTACCTACTTTTTGAGTCTGTTCAAAATCTTTGTCCTAAATCCTACTTTTTGGGTCTGTTTAAAATCTTTGTCTATCTTTAGTTGTGCATCTTCTTTTTATTATTTACTTGATATATTCTTAAAATAAATCGTTAAGTATTTAAGGTATTTCTTGCTTTTTGTTATTTTACAAATATTTGTTGCTAATATACAAAAATCTATTGATTTCTATATAATGATCTTTTGTAATAGGATCTATCTAAATTCAGTATTTAATCATAATATCATTTTGGTTTTTCCCAGGATTTTTTAAATATATAATCATGTAATCATGTCAACTATGAATAAAGACAAATTTATTTCCTCTATTCCAATATTTACATATTTTACTTCTTTTATTTTCCTTATTGCTTGTTGCAATAGTTTCAATATAGTATTGGAGAGAAATGAGCAAATCCCTTGCCTTGATCTTAAGGAAAAAATTGTCATATACATCAATTTTAATTTTAGTTGGAGATTTTTTGGATTCATTTAGAAGTTAATGATGTGTTTTGCTATGTCCAGTTTGGTGACAATTTGTCATGAATGAATATTATATGTCATCAAATACTTTTGTTTTGCTTCAGTTAAGAAAATTATGTGATTTTTTTAATTCTTTGAACTGTTAACATGATTGATTTCTTAAAAATCTTGTCACAACTTTACCATCCTGGGATGAATTTTATTTGGTTATTATTTACTACTTTTTATATAATACTGGATTCCATTTGCTAATACTCAAAATTTTTTCAAGTATATTATAAAATATATTGCTATAATTTCATTTTTATATCCTTGCTTGTGCTCGTTTTATGGTTATTCTAGTCTTATGGAAAGAAATAGAAAATGTTGCTACTACTTCTTTTTTCTGGAATAGTTCATGTAAAATCAATTTAAATCATTATTAAATATCTGACAGAATTTACTAGCTATCTGGACAGTGAGTTTTCTTTGTAGGAAAGTATTTAATTGTGAATTAGATTGATTTAATAGGCAGGGGACTATTCACATTTTCTACTTATTCTTAGGTCAATTATGAAGATTGTCTGCTGTTTTAGAATTTTGTCTATTTCATCTAATTTCTCAAATTTATTACCTCAAAATCATTCTGAATATTTTGAAACCAACTGTGGTATATTTACATGCTATGTCTTCTACTTGTGCTACCTGAGATGTTGTTCAACTTGTTGGGCCTGTGACGACTATTTTTTACAATTTTGTGAAGTTTTCAGTTACTGTTTACTCAATTTTTTTTATGTCTCCTTTCATGCTGAGACTCTAATAAAACTCAATATTGTGCTCAGGTCATGGAGACGCTGATAATATTTTAAATATTTATTTATCTTTCCCTTGTTTAATCCAGATAACATTATTGACCCCTTCTTTTGCAGCACCTCTTTTTAATCCATTCAGTAGCTTTATTTTATTTCAAATATTTTTATTTTTTATTTCTAGAATTTCCATTACTTTATAGTATTTCTTTGCTGACTTTTGTCCATATTTTCCTTTTCTTATTTTTTCCATATTTTTATTGGTACATTATAATTGTACAAAATGGTATGATTTGTTGTTACATAATCATACATGTACACAATATAACAACATAATTTGGCCAGTATCATTCCCCTTATTTTTCCCCTTTCCTTTCCCTCCTTCCTTCCCTGGTCCCTTTCCTCTTCTTAACTCCCTTCAATTTTCACAAGAAAATTTAGGCTACCTTTCTTTTCCTTTTTTATCTCTAGTTTCCAAATATGAGAGAAAACATATGACCCCATGACCTTCTGAATTTGGCTTATTTTGCTTCACATAATGTTCTCAAGTTCCATCTATTTTCTGGAATATAACATAATTTCATTTTTCTTTATAGCTGAATAAAACTCCATTGTTAACATATACCACATTTTCTTTATCTAGTCAACTGTGGATGAACACCATGGGCAGGTTCCATAGTTCAGCCATTGTGAACTGTGCTGCTATCACTATGGATATGCATGTATTGCTGTAGTATTATGAAGTTAACTCTTTAAACTAAATACTGATGAGTGGTGTAGCCAGATCACATGGTGGTTCCATTCCTAGTCCTTTGAGGAATATCCATACTGATTTCCATAGTGGTTGTACTAATTTACAATCCTACCAGCATGTGAAGTTGCTCCTCCCTCGCTCCCCCCACACCCGGCTCACATCGCCTCCAGCATTTATTATTATTTGTATTCTTGATCACTAGCAATTAGGGAACTACACATCAAAACTGTACTGAAATTTTATCTTCACTCTAAACAGAATGGCAGTCACCTTTTCTTTTAAATTTTGAAGGTGTTTTATAATAGCTGTTTTAAAATCCTTATCTGCTATATCTAATATCTATGATTTGGGGCATCTGTGTCTGTTAGATTTTTTTTCTTGATTGTGTGTAACATTTTCCTATTTATTCTTTTGTCTAGTGATTTTGTATTGTATATGTTATTTTGCAGGGAATCTGATTTCTGTTGTCTTCATTGTAATCCTATTAAATTTTATTTTCTCAGACAGGTAATTCATGGTAGTTTCTCTTCATCCTGTTGAGTTTGGTTGCATGCTTTGAAAAGTGGGTTCAGTTTTTTGTTGTTGTTGTTGTTAAAAACTAGAGTATGTTCATTCTCCTGAAACATGGAGTTCTAGGATCTTAATTGAATGCCTGAGTTCCTCAATGAGTTCTCTCCACTCCAACTGGATCAAACTGTTGATACCTTTGAGCGTGTGCAACTTCTAGCATCTGTGTCCTGCTATCAGCCCCTAGAGGCCACTCTCTGCTAGGCTTCTCAAACCCAATGCCCTGTACATGAGCATCCTAGGTGTCAACCATGGACTCAAGATGAACCCCCATGCAAATTTCTGGGGCAGATTCCCTGG
Source organism: Callospermophilus lateralis (assembly GCF_048772815.1). Taxonomy (NCBI): domain Eukaryota; kingdom Metazoa; phylum Chordata; class Mammalia; order Rodentia; family Sciuridae; genus Callospermophilus; species Callospermophilus lateralis. Next base: position 38,104,332 of record NC_135307.1, on the reverse strand, counting down.
TGAGCAACTTCACTTTCCATATGCTATCCCCTTACTACTGAATTCACAGTTTCAAACTCTGATCAGGGACAGTCTTCTCTATACTGAGGATCCTGACCCTACTGCAAAGTTCTAGCAAGTGTCCAGGAGGAAAGTTGGTATAACATGAAGACCCACTTCATGGATTTTCCTTATGTCAAGGATGACAGGGATGTTCTATTTCCAACACTTCCAGAAGTTATCTTACATGGTTAGTTCAGTTTTGCAATTACTTACATAGGTAGCGAAGTTCAATATCTGTTATTTCCAGTTCCTAGAAATACATATCCTCTAGCGCATAATTTTGTGCATCCACTATGTATAAACACTACATTACCCATTATGGACTAAAAAGAAAAAGCAAATTTTCTTCCATGTTTAAGAAATAAGAAGGTGTGTGTGTGTGTGTGTGTGTGTGTGTGTGTCCATCTGTCTATCTAAAAACCTAGTTACACTGACTTTCAGTTCCTGGAATGCTCCAAACCTTCCTCCCTGCCTCAGACTTTGCAAATGCAACTCTCTTTACCTTGAAAATTCTTCCCTCTGCTGCTGGCCTGAATGACTCTTATTCATTTATCAGATCTAAGCTAAAATGTCACTTCCTAAGGAAACTTTTCTATCTAAATTACTTTCTTTAATAATCTTTACCAATAGCATACGGTGGGTTTCCGATGCAATTCATCATAATTTCTCTACATATTTCTGTGATTGTTTATGTATTTCAAAAGTGCAAGTCTAACCATATTTTCTTCATAGCTATGTCTCTAGACCTATCACAGTATTGAGAAGCTAGTGTGAAAGTATATATTTCTTAAATAAAAAGTGAATAAAGAGGATGGCAAGTTTGAGGCCTGCCTTAAGCAATTTAGCAAGGTCCTAAGCAACTTAGTGAGATCCTATCTCAAAATAAAAAACAAAAAGGGCTGGGGATGGGGCTCAGTGGTTAAGTGCCCCTAGGTTCAATCCCTGATACAAAAAAAAATATGAATAAAGGATTTGATCAGTGCCCCAATATGTATAGAAAATGCATTAGATATTCACTTCCTATTGGGTTGATAAGAAAAGGTGTTAGGAGATGAATTTTAAGTGGCAGAGACGGGAAGAAGGGACTTTCTAGGCATGAAATTTGTATGCATTTAGAAAATGCAAGACCTATTTCAGGAGATAGCAACTGGTTCCATTTTGCTAAAGAAGAAAATTCATTAAGTTTTACAAACAGAAATAAGAATTATAGGCAAACTGAATTTAGATTGTAGATTTTACCACCATTATCCTAAGCACTAGTTTGTAAAACATGAATCCTTTAATAATGTTACCAACTAGTACATTCAATATTCTAAAGTCATAATTCATATAAAAGGAAGGTAAGTATTAAATAAGAGTTATCACAAATAACTTCATAAAAAGATATTGAATGGAAAAAAACTGACACCCATGAATTTCAGTCCCAATAATTGTTGTTTGATTTTGTTCATGAGGATGCCTCAAAACAGCATTTAATGAAGACTACATCTGTATTCCAATGGTTCTTAGTCCTATGTAGTAAGTTACCCACCTGACATCTGATATGACATATAGATGGAATATATAGGAGAGTTGCTTATAACAGAGACCTTAGAAACTCTCTGTGGCTCTCTGAGCATGCCTGAAGGGGGAGGTTTTAGAACCACACATGAATGCTCTTGAGATCTCCGTGAAGATGGAAAGACAGAGGAAGAAACTAGGAAGAAGGAATCAGATGCCACACTCACCTGAGAATCAGTGCATAGATGCTCCAGTTACTTTTTCCATCTATGGCATAGCACAGAAATATAAATGAGTGGTCTACCCACTACCCCATGCAGTTAATTCTCAGTTACAGTTGAGGCTTTCTGTAAGGCAGTCAAAAACCACCTCCAGGAACCAATTAGTCTCTTCCTTTTCCCCAGGGCCTACTAGGGAAGACCACTCAGTCACAAGGGACAACAGCAAACCTATTAACAGCACCATCCCCACTCCACTTAACAGAATGCACAAAATTTCCCTCAATTTTTTTTCTTTCAAAGTTGTTAGAGTCTGTAAACAAGTCAGGATGGTGCCTGGCAAAATGCCAGAGGGAGTGGTTTCTGAAGTAACACCAGCGAGCCATTAAGTGTGGAGATTCCTTATTGGTTGACTGCTATATCTAGTTTATGCTAATTAAGATAAGCTGTGTGGAATGTATATATACCCCTCCTGTCCTACAATAAAATAAAGGGCTCCCTCTCCTGCTGTATCAATCTACACAAGTTGTTCGTCACCCCCCAGTTATTTTGCTGCAGCCGGACTGCGGCACAAAGTCATTTTTGTCCTATAATTTGAAAAGCTAAGTGATGTTGTTCATACAGTCAATATGAAGAACTCGCCCCACACACTGACCAATAACCCCCAAGATGATTTTGTCTTTTCTAGGCCTCACAACGTAGCAAAGAGGAGGGGTGACCCTTAAGAAGCTCACTGACCTGGTGATATTAGCTGAAATGGCCACGAATTAATCCTCACTTTAGAAAGTTTCCATTATCTCAGTTTTCCAAAGCTGAGCTGGCATAGAAAGATTGGTTCTTTTTTCCAACAACCAAATGATACTGATTTTTCTGATTACTACATATAGATATTTCATTGGGAAACCTCTGCTGACCTATAAATCTGATTGAGATTCCTTGCTATGTGTTTTTGTCACACTGCTGACATCATCACAACAAGAAGGTGGTAGATTTACAATTCAGAAGGTGACCTCTTTCCGAGCCTGGCTGCTGCTTTGGACCTCAGCTCTACCGCTTATTAGCATGACTTGGACAAGCTTTTGATTTCTGTGTCTCAATTGCTTTCTAATTAAAATACAGATAATGATACAGTGTATCCTATCAGACTGTTTTAAGGATAATTTTATATAAACATGTAAATCACTTAAGCATTGCCAACAAATAGTGAGCAATATATACATTAACCATTATCACAATTTTTAAGTATGTGTTTCTTATTATATGGATTATTTATTCAATAATCAAAGCATTTATTGAATACCTAATATGTGCCAACCACTCAATAGGATATGTCAGAGAACAAAACTGCTACCTTTAAAGGAGCAAACTGATGAGTGAAAAAGAAAATACAGGTAATAAGTAAGAAAATTATATGCTAGAAAGTGACTTTTTAACATAGAAAAGAAAAAGAGCAGCGTGAAAATGCAAGGGAATTGTCATTTTAAATTCGTGTGATCAGGAAAGATTTCATTGAGAAGGTGGAGCCAGAGCAAAAGCAGCAGATTCCTGGGCGAAAGTCGTTCTTGTGTGGAGAATGACTACTGCAAGGCCCTGAGGGTTGGGTGACTGTTCTCTGTGGGAAGGCAGGGAAGCCACTGTGGCGGGAGGAGAGAGAGCTAAGAGGAAGGTGAGAGGAGGCTGCTGGAGAAGAGGTTGGAACAAATCTGAAAAGAGAGTAAGGAAATTCAGGTGGATCAACAAATTTGTTCTGGACAGCATTAAGAAAAAGCTCAGTACTTCCTCAGAGGTGATCAGGTATTTTTCAGTTAGCTAAATACATACTGTGGATTTCACACATACTACTATACAATGAACATCCTTTATGCTCCATCCTTTTAGAAATTATTTATTATAAAATAAACAACTTTATGATGTAAAAAGTTCCTAACCACTTGCAAATTTCACTTCTGTAATTAAGTTAGCCAACTGAACACAGGCTTTCTTTAAACAGTAGTTTAGTCCAACTATGTTAACTGGTATAGGAAGACCTATTCAAAACCTATTTTAATAATATGAAACCCAATGGTAGCTGTCTTACATTGAGGTGTCTGGTATATTTTAAGGGATTAGCTTTGGGAAAATAAATGTGTTTAGTTAATTCACAGAATTGTCATAGCTTCCAAAAACACTGGATAGCTCATGTCTGAAATGATTTGCTCCTCTACATAAAGTTTTTCATTTTTAAAAACATTAAATAGCACTACAATATATATATATATAAGGATTCAGAGCCTCCTCAGATAAAGAAGCATCATCCATGAAATTAGATTGATTAGAAATGCAAATACCTAGCAGATATATAAGATTATTTTAGGAGCCTTATATAAATGTCTATCTATGAAATGTCTACTTAACTTCTTAAATTAAAAAAACAAAAGGAAAAGCAATGAGGAAACGCAAAAATTATCAGAGATGGGATAAGAGGGATATTATGCAGTAATAAAAAATCCTTGATTAAATGCAACATTGCCATGCATCAATAGCATCATTAGCTGTTAGGCTTCAGGATTTTTAATAAGGAATCAAAGACCAAATGAGAATCTATTATTCAGGAGGCAAGAAATTGGAATGATAATCATATCAAATGAACCAAAAATAAGGGATTAAGAAAGGGTATTTAAAAGTGAGTAAGAATAAAATATACAAATTTAAGCTAGAGCAAGCTACTACCTCATTACAATGACTTTGCATTTAAGGCCAGCACACAGTTCCAAATCTAGCACAACAAAGATCACTACCAGATGCTTTTGGTGCTTACATACTGGTACTTTAGAAATGATTAACTATTGTAATATCTGCAACTGAAAAATTTTCCCCATCAACAGAAATTTTGCAAAGTGGTTCTGTACTGGACAAGTGAATATCTAATATCTTTTACAAAAAATAAGTGGTGACATCTACCTACCTCCCTATCTACTTGCCTACCAACCTCTACCTGTTCATCTGTTCATTCCAGTAACATATCTTGGTGCTGCAATATATACTCCCACATGCAAAAACAAATAACGCCAAATTCTGAAAGCTAATATATTTAAGGATAGATGCATTTTCAGAAACTCTCTGTGGGTCTGTGATGTGTGGGCCTTTAATGCTTTGTTCCCTTGCAGTACATAGGAAGTAAATCAAACATTTCAAGTACTGGACATTAATATTATCACCATCCTCAAAGGAGGATCTTACTCCTAATGGAAAGATTATTCTCCAAACCTCATCAGCAGTGCCTGCCTCAAGGTGACTCACTCTCCCACCTGAACCTGCAGCAATTTCTTCCTCCACTGCTCTTGCCAGACATTAGCTGTTGCCATCCTCCACAAAAGGACATTAATAGTCTTGAAGGCAATATGCTGTTTTTGTTCTTGCTTCCTTGTCCCCTCCCTTGGAGCTCATTAACTTATATCTGCCCTCTAGGAGTCTAACTTGTAATCATCGGAGGTGAGGTAGAAAGATCTTGCAACTTCATGGATAAAAAAGAGAGAGAAAGGAACTCAAAAAGTAAATTGTGAAAACCAAAATAACACATTATTCACGAACAGAGTTCAACAATTCCAACGGCCTTAATGTTGGTGATTGTTAATGTCATTTGTTAATATATTTGAATTTATTCTGGATTCAAAGTGCAGTTATAGACACCACTTTCTCACCTCTTAAAATGTACATTCTACTGACAGAAAACATACACAAGTTAGCAGAGATGACAAAACGTGTTGAAATAACACAGATACAGCTTGTCCTCTGGATAGTTCAACATGGTGCCCTGTGGCATTTGAAAGAGAAACAAAAAACCTTTCTTTGTTTACTGTGGGAAATATTGGCTGAATTCAAGTGCATAACACAGTTAGGCAAATAATACTTACCTGAAATCGGAGATCTATTCTTCAAGTGAGACAGACTCTTAAGTGGCCTGAAGGGTTACCTAAGGAGTTAAGACTAAGTTCTCAGAATACACAAAATGTGGAAAATGAAGAACTGCTGCGGGAGCATGCAGGGACCTACAATAGCCATAGCCTCCCACCCATGCCTTTGGAAATGCCTCTAGCTTAAGGCCATGAGTCATGCCTGCAAGGAGAATTTACTTCCTCTATCAGCCAGTAAACAATATTTAGTCAAGTTGATCAGGAAACTGCTTTTCTAACTCCTGTGTTAAATATTGAGGTCCATGTTCCCTTGAAAAAAACCTTGATTCCCCCAGCCATGACACACAATACCCTCATCCAAATCCTTTCTCTGCATTCAAAAGATGCTCTGAAATGTTCAGATGCCTACTTTATGGACTGTAATGATGATAATTCAGCTAATATTTGCAAACAATATTGACATTCTTGGAGGAAGGATGCTGATGGGCTTTGCACAGGTCTTTTAGGAAGCTCAAATCCTTTCCTTAAGGATACACTCTTGTGTATGCACAAGATGCACTCTTGGATACTTCAGAACTGTAGTAATGCTATGCTTTGGAAGCAAGAAAAGTATTTTTCCCCTTCCAGGTGGGACAAAGAGTACACTTTCTTCAAGACTTTCGCAGTTTTGTAGGAGTTTCTAAAATCATCACATCCACAGAAATTCTATTCCCTCTGAAATTTTCCTATTGGGAAAAACTAAGCATCATGCCCCATGCCTTTCAAACCCACCGACACCTATTTTGGGATTTCCACTTAGTCACATTTCTCTAATGATAACAGATTTCCTTTGACACCCAATAGAAATAAGGTGGAAGTCAGATTAATGATTGGGCATAGGAACTAAAGTTAATTTTATGGTTACTTTATATTATAGAATATATCTTTCATTGGAGCATAACTTATGAAGCCAAGTAGGCTAGCTCATTGCTACTTCAAGTTTGGTCCTCGGATCAGTATCAGCAGCATTACCTGGGTCCCACTTCAGAGGCACTGAACCATTAACCTACATGTCAACAACCTTCCCAGGGAATGTGTATGCCCCACTGCTGTTGAAAGCATTGATAGATGACCAGGCTAACAGGGTTTAGAGAATCTGGACAGGAGGCTGTTTACAGGACTAGAGAAAAAGTCTAGCCCACAAAAAAAACTGAAATTATGTTCAAAAAATCTTAAGTTTTGATGGAGATGACACTGACACACAGAGCATTCCAATCTAGAAATTATAATTCCAAAGGTATTCTTTCAATTTTAGTCTATCTTCATAATCAACAGAGCTTCTGTTTTACCAAACCTGGGGGAAAATATAGGTGTGTGTGAATATATATATCTTTTTTTCACTTTTCAGACATTTTTAAAAATTAAATTACACATGCTTTCTAGGTAATATCCACATGACTATTAGTATTTCTATTTTGAGTATGTCCATAAATAGGGAGTTATTTTTTCTTTCTACTTTGAGAGATTTAAAAACAAGAAAGTTTGGTATCACTTTTAGTCATTTTCGACCTGCAATACTAATTGTAACCTAGAGTTAAGCTGCCTTAATGATGTAATGTTGTTTTCTTCTTCTTTTTTTTTTTACATTTAGTAGTATTTATTTATTCTAATTAGGTATATATGACAGTGGAATGCATTTTGATTCATTGTACACAATTGCAGCACAACTTTTTTTTTTATTTATTTAGAGAGAGAGAGAGAATCTTTTTTTGTAGATAGACACAACACAATGCCTTTATTTATTTATTTATTTATTTTAATGTGGTGCTGAGAATCGAACCTGGGTCCCACCCGTGCTAGGTGAGCACTCTACCACTGAGCCACAATCCCAGCCCCAACAACTTTTTATTTCTCTGGTTGTAATACTTTCTCCTTTAAGTAATCTGCCTCATCTCTGTCCTGGAGCAACTCCTGGATATTTTGGGGCAAATCCACATGCACCTATAAAGGGGCTCCAGCTTCTTGTAGCAGCATCTGAAAGATTTTTTTCCAGACTCTGAATTCTATCTGTTCTATGTCAGCTCTGCTGCTTCTGAAATGTCTGCCAGTCCTTTGCTATTTGGTTGTTTTCTTTTCTGCTTCTTCTCCTCTTCTTCCTCCTCCTGCTCTCCCCTCCACACACAAAATCAGATGTTTAGTTCAGATTATCTTAGTTCTAAGGTATTCTTTACTTTCAAATACTAACTTCCTTTCACGGCTTCCTCATTTCCATTCTCAGTACCTGCAAACCAGCCTGGCTCCAGTTCTGAAACCAGCTCCCTTCTCAGACTCAAGCTCAGGTTCCTGGTTGGCTTAGTAGCACAGTTTAGATACCTGCTCTGAGGAGTTCTCCCTTTTTCCACTTTCTATGGCAATGCCAAGAAAGACTATCCCCAACATACCCTAGGGTCTAGAGCCTCCTCAACTTTCAAAGGTAAATTTGATACACAGCTAACTAGACTCTGTCCTCAGTTCCCCACACCTCCATCTCAGTCAGCTTCCAGCAACCTCTCCTTAGCCCCTAAGCCACTGCCGCTGCGGTAAACAGCAATCTAAATGAGTTGCTGGATCTGTCCTTAGTAAATTCTGATATATTCAGCATTGTGGTAACTTTCCACTTCTCCTGAAAATTCCATCTAAACGTCAGAGATCTTGCCCTTCTCTTTCTAGTATGGTTTTTCCAGGTCACACTAAGTTCCAGATTCTGGGATGATCAAAAAGAAAGGTATGGGATATAGAAAGAATTTAGTGTCTCTCCTGTTCTTCAGGCTACATGATCCTTTAATTCAGATCATAAAGATTCTGTTCATCCAATGCTGGGTTATAACCAAGGCTTTGTAAGGAACATAGCAAAACACACACTCACTCTGGCAAGGTTGCCTGAACACTAGGCTTCATTTTTTCATCTTTCTAGGGTAAAATTAGGTTGTGGATTTACCAATTATTGGATTTCTTATATCAAGAGTCAGTAGGAAAGATCAAGTATTCACAGTAAAATTACTTTATAGTGGTCCTTCTGATAAATAAAACTTCCTAATGTGTTTTTTTTTTTTTAATTTTATTTGTCACTGGATTTCTCAAGGGAGACTTTAAAAACCTGATGAGGCCTGTCAGAGTTCAGGCTATATTTTTAAAGGCCCTTAACCTTAGTTAGTGTGTGTGTGAGTGTGTGTGTGTGTGTGTGTGTGTGTGAGAGAGAGAGAGAGAGAGAGAGAGAGAGTGAGTGAGTCCACATTTATTTGGGCTTATAGACCATGGGGAGATATAAGAACAGGAAGATGGTGGGAATTCTTCGCTTCCATTAATAATAAACACTTTCCCACAATGAAAGATGAGAGAGAGAGAGAGAGAGTCCAACATTTATTTGGGCTTATAGACCATGGGGAGATATAAGAACAGGAAGATGGTGGGAATTCTTTGCTTCCATTAATAATAAACACTTTCCCACAATGAAAGCATTGAAGTTACCACAAAGTTAGTAAATAAAGATTGCAGTCTAAATTATGGGGCCTAACCAATACAAATGTCAGAAATTCAAAGTGATATACAGGACCTCAGTCTTCTAGGAAGTGGCTGGGTCATGGGTCTCCTCAGCAGAGGTTAAGGGTCTTGAGATAGCTAGCTCAATAGTGCCAAACAGCATCAAGCTCTTCCAAAGAATTTCCTGAGGTGCAGTTCAGGTACATTGGTCTTTTGGACCATAGTCTTATTGTCACATAGTCTTGTTGTTACCAATCACATGAAGTCATAAAGTACAAGTCCAAGGAAGGTAATACCTTTACTAAGTTACAAAACTTTGTACTTTATGATTTAGCATGCTGTACCGTGGGCTGGTTATGTTAACTAAAAAAATAAAGTCATTACCTGAAAAAAAAAATAATAAGAAAAAAAAAAAATCACATGAAGTCTAGAAATCTTGCCAGATCAAAAGTAACGCATATTTTTTAATGTTACTGAGACATATAGCCAAACTACCCTCTGTGTTTATAGCAATATTTGGTTTAACAAGCTGAATATGCAAATGTCTGCTACCCCATAGTCTGCCCAAACTTTGGGAAGACTATGGGGTAGCAGACATTTGCATATCCATTTCTCTGGAAAGAAACTAAGATGTTTTATTAAAGATTAGCCTCTAGGACAATTGCAAGAAGGCCAAGGCCTCTTCAAAGTACATTAACTAAAAATGAAATGGAGGAAGAGGGCATCAAAACAGAAAAACCATACCTTCTCATAAAACCATTCTTTTATGGGCAGGTGATCTTTATAAGATTGAAGGATTAGCTTCAATCTTAAAAAGATCACCTGCCCATAAAAGAAAATATAATCATAAATGCTATCTGGATCCTTCAGAAAATAATAAACATGTTTATTCCAAAGATTTTTTCAACACTATTTTTCTCATTCCAGGTGAACCCTGGCTTGCACATCTCCCTGATCCACCTAAACCAAAGAAGACTCACCTTCTATCATTTCCAAGAACCCTCACTTGCAACCCAAAATGGGGAATTAGAGAAATTGTGCCAGATCCTAGAACTCACTATGTAGTTCTCCGAGAGAGTTCAAATTGAAGAGCAATTGTGAGAAGCTGCCATTGGCCTTTGGAATGTACTTAAACCCAGTGGAAACTTCTGTGCAACAAACCTAAGGATATCCTTGTTCTACTTCACACACAACAGAACAAGAATGGAGTGGTAGTGTTGTGTGTGGGTATTTCTAAACCTATATGTGGAAGAAGTGTTTCTGAGTCTAGTTTGTTCTACCCCCAAATTGTGCCTCTTACTTATCCTCTCTTCTCCATCTCCATTATCACAGTTGAAGTCCAGATCCTCCTCGATTAACCAGTGTTTGAATGCTACAACACAGCCCTTAGCATCTCATTTTCCAATCTAGGGTCTAATTGTCTGAGCTAATTATGTCCTACCTGTGATTAACATACCCCCACCTGACTCAAGGATGAAGTGCATTTAAGTGTGCTTTTATTTATTTTCAATCAAAAATGTATTAAAAAATTTTTAACAGCAAAGATCTATTATTTTATTTTTTTATATGTGCTCAAATATGACTTCAAAAAAATCTACTGAATTATCATATAAACTCTTTCTGTCCTTGGAGGAATATTTAGAAGTTATAAAAACAAAGAAAATTTTAATAATCCACTATAACTCTCTATAGGATGTAAAACCTAGGAAATGCATGATTATTAATATCATGTCACATTAAAATCAATAATAGTTTAAACAGGCAAGATGTAGAAGATAATGGATTTCTATGTACTTTTTGTTATTTTCTGATGCTTCTCTTCTGATACCTCTATATCTATTTAAAAGTTTTTCTTTACAGTTTAAGTAGAAATCTTCGTGAATTATGGGTATATCTGTAAATGCTCCAAGTAGGGAAATGACTGGTTATGACAAGGTGTCAACATACTTCCTTCAAACTCAACTGACAGCTCTCTGGAGAGAAACTAAGATGTTCTGGGCTGATATTATCACCTAATGGATCACATAGGGGATCTCCAATCTCACTCTTTTCTTTTAGTTAATAACTCACCTCCATGACTTCCACTTTTCTCTATCATCCATCTTCTAAGTTCACGTATCATCGTGTATATTAAATCTGTTCTATTTGCTTTTATGATTCCTCTGTTCTGTACCAATATGACAAAAAAACATGTTTTGGTGCCAATTTTTGTGAAAAAAAATGCAGGGTTGTTGAGACTAAAACAAGCTTTTATGAACTTGACTGGAAACTATTCCTGAGGAAAAAAGAATTCAAAGATTCAGTACCTAATTATAAATACAATTTTGAAATGCAAACCACTGTAAGTTCAGGCATGCTAAGTGATTTCTTTAAGGTCCTATTGCTCCTACAAAGGAACTATATCTCCTGATAAGTCCCATTACTAATTAAGGACATGAACAGAGTTAGGTTTGACTTAACACTTCATCCAGGAGATATGGCTTCACAAATTCTAATTCAATCCATAAATTCTTCATTTATTTAATAAATGTCTATTAATAATCCATCAGTTTAACTTGCAGTTTAAAAACAACATTCTCTCAGATCTGTGTACTTTTTCAAACCATTACCTTCCTACCCCCAATAAAAACAGTGGAAACATGGAATTTCTGGAATGGACCATGATTAAATGCATAATTTGAAAATTCTCTCCAGGCAATGCTTGAACACCCATTCATGCCCAGTTAAGAATCCTCTTACATACTATTTCTTTTGGAAATCTCACTTATTCCCATGGCTTTAAATAATCCTTGTATGCAAAAACCTTCACATTCACACTTTCAAGAGTTTTCTTCCCTGAACTCGAAAAATCTTTGCTTCTTGATTGATTGCTGAAGTGGTTACTGACAGAAAACATCTTCAAAACCAAACTCAGGATCATATGATCTACACATGAACTTTCTCTAGGGTTTCCTATATTATCACTGTTGGGCATATAGTCACTGGCATTAGAAACTTACAGACATTCTTGTCTTCTCCCTCTACTGAATCTTAGAACCTACATCTTCCCTGTCTTCTTTACTTACAATGTGTCTCTAACCTATCACTTCCCCTGAGCCTCTATCATTTCTCCCTATAGTTATTATTCTAAACCATAAAGAAGATCATTTTATTTCCTCTCTGAACAACTTTGAATGTATTTTTATCAACCATCAGATTAACTTAAAGTATGTTGAGGGATTCAATATTCTTCAAAATCTAACTACTTTCTCTGTTTTGCACTTGAAGCACATAAAATTTCTGTTTTTAAAAAGCAACATACATTTCAACCTAGTGACCCTGAATATTTGAGGCTGCTCTACTTAGTACAACAACTTGGATTTGAAATGCAGCTTAACTCTCTGACTTCAGATTCATAATACATAAATTGAAAACAGCAGTAGCTATCCTGCAGATTTGTTGGAGGATTATTAAATGAGGTGTTTACAAAGCTCTGAACTTACATATCATAGTACAAAATTAATGTTCAATAAGTGGTAGCTATTTAATGCTGTTTGTTTGTATCTGACAGTTTTAATTTAGCATTATATTGTGAATACTTTCTCATGCCATCAACTAGTCTTTTAAAATATGATTATAAACTGCTGCATAGTAATAAATCACAAAAATATACCTTAATTTATTTTACCAAGTGCTCATTGGTGGACATTTATGTATATTGTTTTTAACTATGTACTTTTTCAAATAAGACTGCAATAAATATCATAATACATAAGTCTTTAGGAACACCTCCAAATATTTTTCTCAAGATAAATAACAAGAAGTGGAAAATTTCAAGGCCCTACAAACTTTTGTCAAATGACTCTCCAGAGAAATAGCAACTGATGGTCTCTCAGGCAGTGCATGTGAGTTTCTATTCCCTGCCACATTTCCAACAATGCACAGTGTATTCTTTCTGTTTCCTCCCCTTTTAAATTTTTTATTTAATTATTTATACATGACAGTAGAATGCATTTATGCACTTTGATATATCATACGTAGATGGGATATAATTTCACATTTTCCTGAGTGTACATGTTGCAGAATCATATATGTGTCATGCAGTCACATATATACATACATTAATAATGTCTGTTTCATTCTACTCTCTTTCCTATCCCCACAATCTGCCCTCATCACTTACCTCTACCTAATCTAAGGTAACTCTATTCTTCCCTACTGCCCCCCACCTTATTATGAATTAGCATCTGCATATTAGAGAAAACATTCGGCCTTTGATTTTGTGGGATTGGCTTATTTCACTTAGCATGATATTCTCCAACTCCAACCATTTACTGGCAAATGCCATAATTTCATTCTTCTTTAAAGCTGAGTAATATTTTATTGAGTATATATATCACACTTTCTTTATCCATTTATCTATTGAGGGATACCTACGTTGGTTCCATAGTCTAGTTATTGTGAATTGAGCTGCTATAAACATTGATGTGATTGCGTCACTATAGTATGCTGATTTTAAGTCCTTTAGGTGTAAACCAAGGAGTGAGATAGCTGGGTCAAATAGTGGTTCCATTCCCAATCTGAGGAATCTCCATACTGCTTTCCATAGTGGTTGTATCAATTTGCAGTCTCACAAGCAATGTATGAGTGTACCTTTCATTTCTTTACCAGCATAAGGGTATCTTAATTGTTTTTGTTACACCAAAATACTCCCCAATTTTTAATTCATTAGGAATTTTTAGTACAGAGGACAGAAGTCCATCTGCTCTGAAGAATCTTTTACCTTTTGGATCATGGAAACAGACTCTGTATATTTCAAGCATTGTGTCCAAAAAATATTATCTTATTTTTTAGCCATGTCATAAATAAATTAATCTCTCTCTCTCTCTCTCTCTCTCTCTCTCTCTCTCTCTCTCTCTCACACACACACACACACACACACACACACACACACACACTCTACCACTAACCTACCAATTTTATCACCACCAACAATTAAAAAAAATTAACCCACTGCATTAAAGCATTGTTATGACTCACTAACATTCATCTCCCATGCCCTGCCCTTAAAATGTAAAGTTCTATACTCCATGATAAGTGGCAGGGTAATTATTAGGAGCAATATAAGGAACAACACCATTTGACCTCAAAAATTTCTAGCTCAATCAAGGCTCTATTTGAATCATTGGCAAAAATAGTCCTTGTAGAATATCAAAGAATAAGTTAAACATGCACACACTCACACACACACACACACACACACACACACACACACAAAATAAGTCCTACTTACCATCTAGCAAAAGAGAAGATAAAGGCTAAATGGGTTTATACACTATTTACTAGCTAAGAAATTGCAGATGATAAAAGGCTGAAGTTCAATAGGATTATATTGTCAAATAATCATCGTCTCTCTAGGATCAAGCATGTTGTAATCATTCCAAAAAAGTTAAATAAAAGGGGAAAAAAAAGATTTGACTCTCACCTAAATTCACTTAAACAGGGGACCTTAAAATAGCTCTTAAGATTTTTGATTAAACCTACTCTCAACAGGTTTATTTTGAATTTATTAGATTGAAAGTAGACAGTTTTAAGTTTCATTATTTGCCATTCTTAGTATTCTTTTATGGAAATGCCATAGCATGATGTGCCTTGATGTACAATACCAAAATGCCAATATGACAAAATACCAATACCAAAATACCAATATGACAAAAGCTGCACGTATCGTTTGGGCTAGCAAGTGTGCCTTTGGCCATTTCACTTAAGGAAACATAGAATTAGATAAATAAAAAAAGAATTTTTTAAAAAATTATCCAGGCTTGGTTTTAGAAACAAGAACACAGCTTTCAGGATAGCAAACTGAACCAAAATTTTGAAATTACCTAGTGAAGTGAAAATGCACATGCTTTTTCATCCAGGTAGGTCCAAGGGAATCTTACTGAAACTGTGTAGGATGAAACAAGAACATTTATTGTTCTTGTTTTCAGCAGCAACAAACTATAAACAACACATATGTCCACCACAGGAGAATGAATAAGTAATTGTCAAATATTCATATGATAAAGCATTCTATGACTGAAAATAAATGAGCAGTTCCATGCGACAATATGGGTGAATTTTGTAAACACAATGGTGAGTGATGAAGAGCAAGTCACATTTGCTCATTATACGAAATATTTATATAAAGTTCAGAAACTGGCAGTATTAAAATATGTTATTTAGGCATAAAAATAATCTATGGAGAAATAAACATGAAGCTTAGAGCAATTTCTGGGAAGGTTGGAGGCTACCGTCAGGAATGCTACACAGGGGGCTTCACTGTCTACTTAAGGTGAGTTATGGATGCTTGGGTATACATTGATTATCATTCTTTATAATTTACCGAAGCATTACATAGATTTCATAATCTCTTATAAATTATGATGACAGAAGTTTGGGTATTAGGTTTGTTACAATAAATAAGGTCAGCCCTGGCCATTTGATTACTCTTCATGTGTACTGTTGACGATATTCTCAGGAAAGAGAAGGCTGCCATAGAGTTAGGATGACTCACCTACCTAGAGCCACATCAAACTCTTCCTCTTTTCAAAGAGCTGGGGGAGAATGCCATGGCAGGTGTCTTGGAAAAATGGCACCTCCCCACACATTTTTCCACCCTTCTCTCTGCCTTGAAGAGTAACCTGTATGGACTACAAGTATGAGTGTCCTTCCTTTTTGACTTAGGATTGATTCAGCCAATGGAAATCCCAAAAGGCCACTGGACAGAGAGAAAGCAATGAAATTAAGGTATTGGTTCATCCAATCCCTTCCCAACAATATTGTCTTCAACTTGCTGGATCCAATATCACTTATCCTCTCAAGGTTACCACCTCTTCATGACATCTGCCAGGTAAGTCTGATAGGTTCCCTTCAGACCTGAAGATTCTAACATCTCATGGGTTTAACTTGTATTAAACCCCATGTTTCTGCACAGAACACAAGGCTACCTTATACCCATATCTCTGTAAGTAGTCTCATTGTAAATTAACCCTCTTTACTATAATCTGTTTGAAGTGTACCATCAATTTCCTGTTAGAGCCTTACCTGACACAAATGAAGAGAGAAAAACCAGGGAAGGTGGCATATCCAAAGGTTAAAAAACAGTATTCAGTGGGACAAAGAAAAAAATCTCTTTTTTTGATTTTTTTAGAACTAGATGAGGATTTTCTTTTCTGTTTTAAAAGACAGAAAAAAACTAAAATAAGAGAAATGAAAGTAGGTGACTTAATTCAGAGATATGTAAGCCTCTGTATATTAGCTCATTCTATGGGAAAATGGCATGTTGAATCCTGTTAGAGGAAGGTGACCCTGGTAGTAACTCTGTGAAAATTAAACTCTAGAACAAGGCCCTGGAAGCCAGAGGTCCCTGACCTAGCAAGCCAACAGGAACTGCCTTGCTGAGATCCACCTTAGAGTGCAGCATACCAAGGGGATATCTACACATGGGTCCTTTACACTCCTAGTCACACATCCCAGCTTGCAGATCCTAATCTCGTCTGGCATGTCCCATCTGTGAAGTGAATTCCATCTGGATGTCAGGCAGAAGGATAACATGGCATGACATGAGAAACAAAATGGAAATTTAGTCAAACAGCTGGGTTTTTTTTTCTTTTTTTTACTCTCAATAATCTTTTAATATGTATCCTTATCATCACTAAGTATTTTCTATCAAACTGGTCAAGGCCTTTAGCATCAGCCCATCTCCCACTATAGGTGTGTCTCATATCTTCATTTCACTAAAACAAATGCTAGTTAGTGTTTTGCCTTGCCTCCTTTTAAGCCCAGTCTTTTCATGTTGTACTTTTGTCCACAAGGAACTCTGAAATGTGTCCTGTGTAGCACCATTCACAGACTTAATGAATGTCCCATTTTCCCCTTTCAAATGGTGAATAAAAGATGTGAAACAAAATCAAGCTTAATATCACAAACCCTAGCATCCAGTAGCCCCACCCTTCCAAATGAAGAGAAACGCAGTATGCTTTTGTATATACTCACAGTCTTTTATGCTATTCTCAGGCCATGTGAAGTGTTCCTCCTGAAGCATACCTGAGTTTGCCCACCTGAACTCCAGTGTCCTGCAGAAGCTGCAGCTCCTTCATATACTTAATACCTGTGTAATAGATGTAACTTAATGCTATATCCAAGCAATATGAGCAACTTCTAAAATGATACATGCTGGACTTTTAGAGCACTTTGAAGATTTTGGGGATGTCCTCACAGTTTCTATGTGATTTGGCCTTTATTTTTAAATTTTTTTTTTTTTTTGTACTAAAAAAAACAAAAAATTTTTTTGTGATTGAACCCAGGGGAGCTCTACCACTGAGCCACATCCACAGCCCTTTTTTGATACCTTTATTTTATTATTTATTTTTTATGTGGTGCTGAAGATCAAACCCAGTGCCACACATGTGCTAGGCAAGTGCTCTACCACTGAGTCACAACCCCAGACCCTGAATTTGGCCTTTTTAACAACCAGTGACTTTCCAAAGCAGATCCTATATTTCTCATGAGGAACTTGAGACTCAAATTAATTTACAGAAAGTTAATGATAGTTCTAACCCTGGGGTTCTGGAATTCATATTAGTTGACACCTCCCCTGGTTTTTCTGATTTGTTAGAATATGTTGACTTAAGTTTATCTGCTAGAAGTTTTGAAGGAGACCTACTTTTACTGTACTTTCAATTCAATGCTTGAAAGCGGAATTTAGATTTTATAAATGTCTAGCAATGTGAATTTTAATTTTTGTTTGTGGTGGTTCTTACTGGCACTAAGGCAGTTATTAAAGGCAAATAAGTGAGAATATGAGAGGTAAATCTTGTAAATATCCTCTTATAGGTTGTATGTACTGTGGAACTATCCATAGGTAAGGCTCATCTTTTTGATAGCTTAACATAATGCACACAACAATTCAGAGTCAGCTAGGATAAGCTATTAATGCTAGTTTATTACTTATGAGTGGGTTGTTCCAGCTGATTTTCTGCTTCATAGGAGAGGTTTTACTACCCACCCCTTAGGCCAGGTCCTCTCCCTTCTACTGCTCAGTGATTGAAACCCTGAATTCTTCCTAAGGCCATTGAGACCTCTGGCCTCTATTAGCCAGCACTCAGTTTCTACTACAGGAGAAATGCCAGGAGCTGACAGTATATTCTTCACTTGCTCTTGCCTCTGGGATGATCTTCAGTGGAGGGTTTCTTGGCTTAGCTATGCTGCTGATTTCTAACTCACTATAGGACTCCTTTGTGCACAAGTGCTGTTAGGGGCATTCTCTCTCTCTCTCTCTCTCTCTCTCTCTCTCTCTCTCTCTCTCTCTCTCTCACTCTCACTCTCACTCTCCCTGTCTCTCTGTGTTTGTGTGTGTGTGAAGTTCACTGTGCTGTCCAGCTATGGAAAAAAAAAAGCGATGAATATAGGAAAAGAACCATGAACAGCATAGTTGAATATTTCTTCATTATATTTCTGTCTTTAGCAAGTTCTTAAATCATTATGCAACTAGTAGTATGACCACTGGGAAGTTACATATTTTTATTTCTTCTCATCCTATAAGGAAAATAATAAAAGTAAAAACTTTCATGGGTACAAAATCTATAATGTGAAAGAAAAGTAAGAAGGCATATTCTTATGCTAGGCCACCTTTCTTCTGTCTCATGAGCCATGGCAATTCACCATTAAAACCTTTTTACCAAATTGTTATACTATAAAGATGCATATCTTCTTAGAAGTGAAATTAGTATAGCACAGCTTATCATAAGAAAAATATGCTTTAGTTGGAGTTTTAAATTTTTTTTTAGTTATAGATGGGCACAATACCTTTATTTTTTATTTTATTAATTATTTTTATGTAGTGCTGAGGATTGAACCCAGTGCATCTTGCATGCTAGGCAAGCACTCTACCACTGATCTACAACCCCAGGCCCTTAGTTGAAGTTTTTATATATCTTTGAATAATACTCAGAAAGTAAAGCATACATTTTGGCTTTATGTTAATAAATCTTTAAATGAAAATTACTATTTACCAAAAATGAAAAAAGAAAAAAAACTCAAGCTATTTTTTCAAGGTACAGAAAAGAGTTTGTTACATAAATTTCACCACTTAGCTCTCCCCACATGTGGAATGGTGGCCACAGGGACTAAACAAAAGGACTGAAGCAACAGAAATCAGATTTTAGCTAATTGATCATAAAGTTTGATTAGAGAATTGTTATGTTTTAAATATTATGTATCACCAAAAAGCTCACATGTGAAACAATGCAAGAAAGTTCAAAGATGAAATGATTGGGTTATAAAAGCTTTAACCTAGTCAGTGTGTTAATCCACTGACAGAGATTAACTCTGCGGTAACTGTAGGCAGGTAGGGTGTGGCTAGAGGAGATCAGGAACTTGAAAGTAAAATTAGATGTTTTCTTCTTCAAGGATACCCAGAACCACAGAATTGTTACCATGACCTGGTTCTTTGGTTCTATACATCACTTGGTACAAAGGTTAATTTTATGTGTCAACAGAACATGGCTATGGGATACCCAGAATCACAGTTAAATATTATTTCTGGCTGTTTCTGGGAGGGCATTTCTAGAAGAGATTAGCATTTGAATTGAGCAAATCAGATTGCCTAGCCCAGTATGAATGGGCCTAATACAAACCACCGAAGCCCCAAGTAGAACAAAAAAGGTAGAGGAAGGTGGAATCTCCCTGTTTAACTCCTTTAGCTACCACTCTTCTCCCTGGGACTAGGAATTATATGATCTGTTCTCCTGATTCTCAGGCCTTTGGACTTGGACTGGTGTTTACACCAGAGCCTTCCTGTATCTTTCTGCAGATGGCAAATCATGAGATTTAGCTTCCATAATCATGAACTAAATCCTTATAGTAAATATTTTGCTCATGTGCACACACACGTGCACACACACACAAGCACACAAATATATATACATATCTCCTGTTAGTTCTCTTTCTGTGAATATCCCTGAACAAGACACATGGATATCGGAAAAGATAGGTGATCCATTATACCTGAAGAGAGGTCATTTTTTCCATTGGGTAAACAAGATCATGTAGAAAAGGAGATTCAGTGGTAAACAGAGAAAACAAAAGATAGAAGTTTTTTCCATTGGAACTTCTGAGAACAACTGTTAGTGGTTGTTACAGTTTCAATATGAAGTGTCTCCCAAAAGCTCAGGTGTGAGACAATGCAAGAGGATTAAGAGGTAGAATGACTAGGTTGGAGAGCCTTAACCTAATCAGCATGTTAATCTACTTGAATGAATTAAAATTGAGTGGTAAACTGTAGGTAGGTAGGTTGTGGGTGGAGGAGGTAGGTCAATGTATCATGAATTTAGAATATATATTTTGCACCTGGTAAGCAGTACTGTCTGTCTCTGCTTCCTGATTGTCATGTCCTAAACTGCTTCCTCCAACACATCTTTCCCCCAGGATGTTCTGCCTCACCTCAACCCAGAACAATGGAGTTGGCCATCTATGGACTGAGACCTCTGAAATCATGAGTTCCAGGTAAACGTTTTCTCCTCTAAAATTGTTTTTTGTCAGGTCTTGGGGTCACAATGGTGAAAAAAGTTGACTAAAGCAGCGGTTATTCCCTTTCTACAGCCAGAGATACAAGACTAGGTGGAAATGCTTGCTCCTTACAACATCACCTGCCACAGGCATAGATCTGATGCATTTGCTTCATAAAGTTGGTATTGGAGCTTTTCATGGGAAAATTGAGAAATTTTGCCAGAAAGAATACTAAATGAGTAAAGCATTCTTTACTTAAAATTCTACAAGCTACTCAGA
Source organism: Callospermophilus lateralis (assembly GCF_048772815.1). Lineage (NCBI taxonomy): Eukaryota > Metazoa > Chordata > Mammalia > Rodentia > Sciuridae > Callospermophilus > Callospermophilus lateralis. The sequence goes on along the minus strand of NC_135307.1, from coordinate 38,083,373 downwards.
CTTAGGAAGTAATAAGGAAGGGTAAATAACACTTATTGGATATCAACTTTATACCAGCCAGGCACTTTACATTTATTATCTAATTATCTTCCTACACAAATCATATGTTAGAAACCATTATATATAAATCCCATCATTTACCTCTCCCCCACACCCTGAATCTATATATGTTTATTGTTGTTGTTGTTTTTTTTTTTTTTTTTTTTCTTGGTGAAAAACCTGAGGCAACCAAGACAGTGAAAATTAAGGCAATTTATCCAAAGCCACATAGATGGAAAGAGGTGAAGGCAGGATCTGGATTCAGCTGTGACTAATCTCAAAGCCATAACAGCAGACTGCATATGTCCAGTTGGTGGAAACAAAAGATAGAAAAAGAAATGAACATAAACAGACATATTTGCACACTTTTGTAATTTATAATCAGTCAAACTGTGGAACAGGGAAATATACTCTAGCAGAAAGAATCCCATTCATGTTTCGAAAAATCTCTGTGGTATATCTGACATTTCATAGCATCTCTCTATGCTAATTTCAAATTAGTTTTAACAATATCACATAACTTTTTCCATACATCATCTATTGATACTGAAGACCATCCAAACCTTGCTAAGCTCTCCCACAAAAGAGCTAAAGCCCAGGAAATTAGGATGCCTACATTTCCTTGCCAGAGACCTTTGTTTTTACCCCATCGTAAAAAACACCCATACTCAATTTGGATAGCAAAAGAGAAGGGTAAGACATGATCTTTACCATTAGTTGCAAGCAGGTACATAAGGGAAGGCAGAGATTCCAGGGTTTCTGGGTTTTGCACAGGACAACATTTTAAACAGCCATGATCAGCTGCTTCACTGGGGCTGCTGTCCAAAGTCCTCTCTTCTCTTCATTCCCTTTAGCTCTCCTAATGCTCATTTAAGCCTTTAATTCTCTATATTAATTTTGCTCCTGATTGAAATACCTAGGATGATCTTTTTAAGAAAGTCAACCCTTGGAGTTGGCAAACTATGGTCCAAGAGACAAATCCAGCTCATACTCTATTTTTGCAAATACAGAATTATTGGGATAAAGCCACTCCCATTGATAACATGTTGTTTGTGGCTGGTTTCCTCTACAAAGGACCTAATTACACAGTTGCAAACAGATACCAAAGGGCCCATGTGGTAGACTGAATTATGGGCTCCAAAGACATGAATGTCCTAATTCCCAGAACATGTGAATATGTTAACATTAACTTAAGGGACTTTGTAGATGTGGTTAAGCTAAAGGTTTTGAGTGAGAAAATTAACCTGGATTATCTGAGTGGACTCAATATCAGGGTCAGAGAGAGACATGAAGATGCTATGTTGCTCTTTGAAGACAAAGGAAGGGACCACAGTCCAGGGAAGATAGGTGGTCTAAGAGTTGGAAAAGACAAGGAGATAGATTCTCCCCCAGTACCTCCAGAGGAACCGCAGCCCTGCTGACATCTTGATTGAGCTCCAGAACTACAAGGTAATAAATTTGTATTGTTTTAAGCTAGTACATTTACAATAATTTTTTCTAGCAATTATAGGAAATAAATACAACCTATAAAGTCTAAAACATTAACTATCTGATCCTTACAGAGTAGGTTTTGCTAATTCTTAATCTACCAAACACGGTCTCCTAGGTATGGCCCTGGTTAGTAATAGAGTCTTTTATCTCTGGAACAATGACCAAATGAGTGGTAATTGGTCTTTAATATAAACACCTTAAAACTGTCAGTAGTAATAATTACTCAAGTCTCACTCAGAAAGTATTTTGAAAAAATAAGTTTTATTTTCCCCATTGTCTACTGAATTTATATATTCCTAATCTCTCTGGTGTGTACCTTAGCTCATTTTCAGCACCAGTCACCTCCATAGCACCATTTTCCTTCCATCCTAATGGGTTTGGATGATACTTCTTGCTCATGACTCTGGTTATTCCTATCCAACCATTTCCTCCCCTTTTCTCTTCACAAAAAAAAAAAAAAAAATCAGACATGTCATTGACCACACAGTATGACCAGTATTACTTTAAATCATTTCCTTCTCCTTTGTCACCTTTCTGCACCTTTTGTTACTCGTCGTGTTTCTTTCTGCATAACTTTGCTACTCACTCTTGCCCATTCTTCCAAATGTTTCATGTTTTTCAGAAAACCTATAATATACAAGTTAGATTTGAATGCAATTGCCCCTCTCTGATCATTCCTCTCCTGCTAACAGACTCTCATGGCCACAGAAAAGGAAGTTCCTGGGTAACATATCATTGAATTATACAGGACAGCTTGGCAGGTACCAAAAATTTTCTACTCACAGATTGATTGTCTCAGACAATTCTAAAAACACATCTGTCCCCAGTGATTTAATTTGCTTGATAGTAAATCCATTGTAATCTACTCAGATAACAACTTGCTATTTATATCAAACTAGTATCCAATTCTGAGATGTTAAATATAGGATTCTCCACATTTCCTGGCAGTCATTTCTAATAAACCATGGCATACGCGAGAATGAACATTTAACTTTATAGAGAATCAGCTGCAAGGCAAAAAGCTTTAAGGCACCAGGTCAGATATAAACCACTAGAAAGACCTCTATTTCTAAACTAAATAGAGCATTAAAAAATTTTAGAGATAGGAGAGACCTTACAGATTATTCATTGCAATCCTTTTATTTTAGAAGTGAGTGAACTGACACAATTGAGAGTTCAGACATTCATTCAAGGTCACACATCCAATTGGGAGACTCAAGCTTGAACCCAGGGCTCAGGCTTCAGCCCACCCGTCTAGTGCTCTTTCTGTCACACCCGATAGTAGCACCAAGTGTCTACTTTGGGCACCCGTAGTCCATCCATTTTTATAAAACAGATTTATTCTGCCTGGAAGTTGCAAGAATCATGCCATACTATATCATCCAGATGGGCAGTCATAAGGCCAAGCACTGGAAAGCTCTTTCCTATGTGACAGCATGCCATGGGAGGGCGGACAGAATAAACTCAGGCTGCTTTGAACCTGAGACCTGGACTTTAAAAGATATGCAGGAAAAGATGTCTATTTTTATATACTTATTTTTTAGTTGTAGTTGGACACAATACCTTCATTTTTTATTTATTTTTATGTGATGCTGAGGATTGAACCCAGGGCCTCGCATGTGCTAGGCGAGCACTCTACCACTGAGTCACAACCCCAGCCTGGAAAATATGTCTTTTATCAAGAAAAAAAAAATCATTTCAGCAAATTTTCTAACTCTAATGTTATGATCAGGTAGCCTGAGTGTGGGATGTTACAAAGAAGGATAAATTATCCCACGATGTCATGTCATTACTGATCTCGTTCCTCTATTTATCCCAAGAGTCTTTGCAAAAGATATGCTTCAACCTGAATAAGTGTCAATGACACTAATTAAGAAAAACTAGTGGAGCAGAAAGAAGACTAAGGGGTGTGTTAAGTTAAAACTGGTTTTATTATATGTTGAAAAACTCGGTTGAGAACCCCTTTCCTTTTAAAAACTTAGAGGTAAGTTTACAATCCAAGAGAAGTGGAGAAGGCTAATGTAAGCAATAACAAGTGTACTTCAGAGACTATCTGTAAAACCACACCTTTGGTTATTACGTTTAATGTTTGACTAAAATTTTGACCTATATATGATAAAGTACCATTCAGATACTTCTGTATACTACTATTACATTTAATGAATGTTATGATTTGGATCTAGAAGTGTCTCTTGAAAGGTTCATGTGTTAGGCACTGCAGGAATGTTCAGAGGTGAAATGATTAAATAGAGCTGTGACCTTATCAGTGGATTAATACATTTGATGCACTAGTAATTTGAATGGTAACTGTAGGCAGTTGGGGTGTGACTGGAGGAAGCAGGTTACTGGGATTGTGGCCTTGGACTATATATTGTCTCTGTCTCCTCTCTTTCTCTCTTTGTTTCCTGGGTGCCATAAGATAAGCAGCTTTACTTCACTACACCTTCTACTATGATGTTCTGTCTTACCTTGATCCCAGAGCAATGGAGTTAGCTGACTATGTACTAAACCTCTGAAACTGTGAGCCTAAAATAAGCTTTTTCTCCTCTAAGTTATTCTTGTCAGGTATTTTGTTAATAGACACAAAAGCTAACACAATATGGTTAGCCATTAAATTTGAATACACATGTGACAATCAGAGTAGAAATTATGGTTTCATAATAATTTCACATAAAATGCCATTTTTAAATAACTATAGCAGTTTCTTTTGGATCTAGAAGGTGTGGTTTATTGTTATTATTAATTGAAGCGTTAATCACATTCAAAAGAAAAGGTACAAAACAATGCCATATGAGACACATTTCATTAAAATGATAGATCACAGTAAAATATTGTACATTATATATTAATTCTTGGTGTTGAAACTTTATTCAGGTTCTTTAAATTCCAGGTGTCATATCTTATTCAAGTTGCTAAACCATCTATTAAAAATATTGAGTGAAGATCTATTTTATATCTAGCAATGTATCTGGATCTGAGAGACAGTGCATTAGATGTGGGTCTGCACTCAAGAGCATGCAGAGGTTCTTTCTTCAGACTGTAATCACGTTAAAGACTGATTCCACCTAACCAAAGTCTCCACTGGAGAAGGCATGATGGTGAGGAAAATGTTTGATCAAGATGTATATAGAGTCAACTTACTTTACAGAATTGATTTATCCTTTCCCAATAAGGGAAGGGATATAAATTGTATACTTAGAAATGGAGTCTCTCATTTTAAAAATCTCATAGTATATAGAGATGTTGATGCTAAACAGAAAAATATTCACTTCAATAGAAAAATCTTACACTTCACAGTGTAACAGGAAAAAAAAAAAAAACTCATGGTCCTTACCAACACGTCACTGAGAGTAGAACGGGGTGCTGTTATGAACCATGCCAGGATTATATGTATAAACTGAGCATGTCCCAAGGGAAGATGGACATGCACTCATCCTAGTCCTGGTACCCAGTCAGTCATTTGTTAACACTATTCATGGATGAGTTAATCAGATCAGCACACCCATTCTTAAAATGTTCTGCTGATTGTACATCACCATTAGAATAAAAGCCAAAGTTCTTAACAAGTATTACCTAGGCCCGGAAGCTCCAATTCCAGCTACTTCTCCAACCTCAGTTCATCACTCCCCCTTTTGCTCTGCTCTCCTTACTTTGCTTCACTTGGACAAGTGTGCACAGACTCAGAAGAGCTGAGGTTTCCCTGGCATTGAGAGCTCTCCCCAAGTAGCTTCATGCCTCTACCCTTCTCTTCATTCAGGTGTCCCTTCCAGGGAGACCTCTCAGAGGCATCTTCCCTAACATCCTCTCTAAAGTAGCTCTTCTTACATGCTGGTTGATTACTTCGAATGCCCTGCTTTTTCTTCATGACAATTTCATTGCTTGATGTACACCATGTGTCTATTTGTTTCTTTGTTTACTGTTTGTCTCCGTCATGGAACTTTAGATCTGTGAAATCATGCTCTTCTTGGTCAATGTTATGTCTCCAGGTCCTAGAATTGACTCTGGCACATTAGCAGTACTTGACAAGTATTTGTTAGATAAATGTTGAATAGATAAAAGTATTTACAAGTGCTCTGACCCTAATTCCAAATGTTCTATAAAAAGAAAGTTTGAAAGACAGGTTGTTTCATTTCATATTTGTGAATATTTAAATAAAAACATTGGGATTGCATTAGGTATAGTATTTATAGGATCATTAATAACAGCCCCTCCAAATTTACCTGTTTCCTGCCTCATCTCTCAGTTTCCCCAGGAAGTCATTCATCTCTCCCTTCTGTGCTCTATTGCCTGATATTACCTTGATTATAGCTCCTATCACACTGCTCATCTCCAAGCCAGGAAATAAGCTTGAAGACTTGAATGAGTAGGGTTTACTTTGAAAGCTATTCAGGAAGTCTGATATGGGTAGAATGGTGTAAGCTGACAGTGGAAACACAGACAGAAGCCTAATCTGGAAGGCCAGATTTTTAAAAAGACAAATTATAAGCAATTTGTAATTCATTCTCAGGCAATGGGTGGTCATTAGAGGATTTTAAACTCAGGTGTGACATGATCAGAGTTGCATTTCCAAAGGAGAAATGTGGCTAGTTTGTAAAGGATAAAGCATGGGGTATCAAGATTAGCCACAGGGTACACTATAGTGTTTTTGTCCAGAAATGATCCTGATCTAATTAGAGGAATCCCTAGATAGGTCCACTTCTCTGCATCTCCCAGATTCCTCATTTAATGATTTTATTGTCTGTCTGGGTTAGCATTCAGCTATGTCTATAAAAGGAAACACAAAATATTTTGCAGCTTTCTGTAATGGATATACATAAAGGTCATGACTGGATGATTTAATTAGTTGTTCCAGGTTCTGCCTATTCAGATACTCCCTCAGCGCCTTTTTAAAAACACAAAATCCATACTGAAGAAAATACAAAATTATCATTATAGCCCAAAGTTACTAATTACCCTCTAATTTTAGTGGTTTATGGATACTCTGATACTCCATGGATCAATTAAGGTGATGAAAAATCTTGTTTATGAACTTATGTTTTTTAAAATACCTAGGAGTAATTTAACAAAGCTACAAAGTAATGGTAAACAAAACAGCATGGTACTAGTAGAAAAACAGACATATATACCAATAGATTGCCCCAAATAAATAAATCCATGCATTTATTTTTTTTTCTCCAATGCTGGCAATTGAATCCAGGGGCACTGTATTACTGAGCCCAGCCTTTTTATATTTTGAGATAGGATCTTGCTAAGTTTCTGAAGTTAGTCTCAAACTTGTGATCCTCCTACTTCAGGCTCCAAAATTGCTGGGATCATAGATGCACACCACCACATGCAGTTTAAAGCCAAAGGATTTTCGACAGAGGTGCCAGGAATACACAAAAGGGAAAGGACAGTCTCTTCAAAAAATAGTGTTGGAAAAACTGGATATCCATATACAGAAGGATAAAATTAAACCTTTATCTCTCAACACACACACACACACACACACACACACTTAAAAATTGGTGACACTGAAATATAAGACCTGAAGTTATGAAACTAGTAGAAAAAAAAACACAGGAGAAAAGCTTGATGCTATTGCTCTGGGCAAGGATTCTTTGGCTAACACCTCAAAAGCTTAGGGAACAAAAAAAAAAATAGGCAGAGGGATTATACCAAACTCCAAGCTTCTCTATAGCAAATGAAACAACATAGTGATAAGAAACTACAAACTCAAGAATATATTTATAAGCTATACACCTGATAAGTGGTTAATATCTAAAATATGTAAACAATAAAAACACAAATAGCAAAAACTACAGATGACCCAAAATAGTCAAAAGATCTGAGTAACTATTTATCAAAAGAAGACATACAAATGCTCAGTAGATATATGAAAAAATGCATCTCATCAGGTGCAGTGGTGCACACCTGTAATCCTAGTGGCTCAGAAAGCTGATGCAAGAGGATGGCAAGTTCAAAGCCAACCTTAGCAACTTAACAAATCCCTAGACAACTTAGTGAGACCCCGTACAAAATTTAAAAAATGAATAAGGGCTGGAGATGTGGCTCAGTGGATTCAATTCCCAATACAAAAAGAAAAAAGAAAGAAAAATCTCTAATATCAGAAAAATGCAAATCAAAACCACCAAGAGATACCATATCACCCCAGAAAGAATGGTTACTTTCAAAAAGTAAGTTAGCAAGTGTTAACAAGGATGTGGAGAGAAGAGAACCCTTGCACTTTGTTAGTGGGAATGTAAATTTGTACAGCCATTATAGAAAACACTATAAAATTTCCTCAAAAAATTAAAAGTAGAAATACTATATAATCCAGCAGTCTCACTATTGAGTATACATCTAAAGCAAAGGAAATAAGTACATAAAAGAGATATCTGCAATCTCATTGTTTCTTCAGCAGTCTTCACAGCAGCTAATATAATGAGTCCCAGTGTCCACTGATGGATAGAAAGAGGCTGATCAACAGGTACAGAGGTAATGACAGGAAATGAGTTGTCCTGTTCTTTTGTACAGACAGGTGCCTACATACAGTTAACAATATTGTACTAAAGATTTCAAAATAGCTAGAAGAGGGGGGTTTCTAATATTTTTATTGCAAAGAAAGATAAATTGTTAAGGTGATCAATATGCGAGTTACCCAAATTTGATCATTGCACCATCTATACATGCATCAAAACATCACATTGAACCATAAATATGTACAATCACTATGTGTCAATCAAAAATAAATCTTTGAATAAAGGACCTGTGCTCCAAGACAAAAGAGAAGTAAGCACTATATGTCTGATTCCTAGATTAGGTATTTTTAATTTAAAAGGTTTTAGCTAATTAGAGGGAAAAGACTAGGGGGAAAGAAGAAAGAGGGAAAAGGAAAATATTGTGAAATTTTATTGGCCAAATTATATTTTTCTATTGTGTGCATGTACTCATATATACCAATGAATCCCACCATTATGTAGAATTATAATGCACCAATTAAAAATATGGAAAACATCAAGGTTTATCATGATAGGAATCACCCAGGACATGTGCTTTGAAGTTTGAGTAGGATTGCTTTTTGGCACCCTGTGATGCTAACATCCAGAGGGTCTCAGAATCTGTTTGTCTGTCTGTCTCATTATGTGTTTGTATGCATGAGAACATGTTTTTAAAGAGAGAGAGAGATTGATATCTCCAGGACAGAACAAATCTTGGTAGATGGCATATAAAGTATGGAATAATTCAGAGATGTGAGGATTATTCTGTTTCCTGACAGCTCCTGATATAGCCAACATTTTCAGTGTTTTCCCTCTATCAGCACAATAATTAATTAAAATACAAAATCACTGGAGGGCTAATCTACTTGAAGTTTAACTCAAATAGTTGATTATATATTATATTATCTGAGGGCAGGAGGAATTTAACAAAAAAACAATATAGAGTAGGTAATTTGTTAAAAACAGCTTAATGCATATTCATTGGAGAACATTTAGAAAATTAAGTAAAAGAAAGTGAAAAATCATTCACAATTCTATCATTCCCATATAAAATGTTAATATTTCAATATGCCCTATTTCATATGTGATTTTTAAAATAAAAATCCTTTTAAATGGCTGCAAATTATTCTATTTTCTGGACATACCATAGGTAGGCAATAAGTTGTCTATTATAATTTTAAGTTATTTTCATTATTTAATTATGACAAAAATATAAAGCAACAGCTATCCTGTAGTTAAATGCAAGTGTGGCGTCAATGTATAAATATATTTCTGTACCACAGAGTCTTTGATATGTATTAAAAAAGAGATGACTTCTTAGACCTCATCAGCAGTCTATGAGAATACCTATTTAGTCAAATCATTCTTAAATCTGGGAATTAGCATTTTAAAAGAATGCTTGCCAATGTAATAGGTGAAAATGGTGTTTTACTGTGTTTTTTTTAAAATTTTATTTCTTTGGTCCCCAGTGAAACTGAAAATATTTTTCATATTATGCTAAGATAAAGAATGGTTGCCTCCCTCCATTATAATTAGGTTGAATGACACAACAAAAAAGAAGAATCCATCTACAAGAAATTTGTGGAGTGAAGAAGGGGCTGTTTTGACCCAGGGTCTGAAGGATACAGCTTTGATTTAAGGCCAGAGACAGCAAGACTATGCTGTGAGGAAGAAGAACTTCTTATCTCTTGCTTTTCCTCTATCCTGGCCTTAAGACAAAGCAGTACTTGAAAATACACCTGTATGGACTCAGATCACTAGTCTAGGTATCCTCAAGATTAATATCAGAGCAGGACAGAAACTCAAGACTTATAAGGAGCTAAAAAAAATAGGTGAGGAAAAATCAACTGTGGCATCTAAACCCCAAAGGTTGGTTAATTCCTATATAAATTATAATATATATCAATGAATTAAATTCATTCAGTACAGCTATTTACATGAGGCATACTAAAGCCTAAGGACTCAAAAGAGTTTTCAAAAAGTATTTGATATCCTGGCAGATGAATTATAACTGAAAGAAAGCTACTACAACCTAATTAATATCAGGTGAAACTGAGCTTCGTTTTGGAAAAAAAAATAAGTAGTTATACTTCTTGCAGAAGATCAAGTTATCATAGTAAAATTACAATTTACCAAAGAGACACAGCAATTCAAACATGTTTACAGACAATGAAGTATATGAATAAGTTTACAAGATGCTTATAAATACCATGGGAGAGATCTCAATAAAATACCAACATATTTTTCTTAGCTATCAACAGGTCAAGCAGACATAACATCTCTAAGAATATGGAAGATCTGAGCATTATTCTTAAAACATTGGTCTAATTTACATATAGAGAGTTCTGGGCAATAAAGGTGAATAGGGAGAGAGAGTTCTACTCATGGATATATATTGTTTTTTACAACTGTTTCAAGATAATATGAAAACAAATAGAAACAACAAAATAAGACATTGCTAAATATATTATATGAGTTAACTGGTAGAACACAATTAAAGGGATGTTTCATAGAAAATGTAGTCAAAAATACTGCAAATGGGATTCTGAGTAGCAATTGTAGAGATTATAGAGAATATTTCCAATAAACTGTATTCCAATATTCTGAAATATAAATTTAACGTTACATATTAAATCTAAACATACTCAAAAATAGGGATAATGTCACAATGAAGTCTTCTGTGTACATCATTAAAATTTAATTCCTCTTCTCATTCTAATTTATTTTATATTTTATCTTTCATGGACCTCCTTGAAAGAATATTGGGTGTATTTAACATGTGAAGATTTATTTAATATTAGAAAAATATATGATCATCTGAATAGATACAAGAGAGGCATTTTATAAAATTAAACACACTTATCCAGGAAAGAGGAATCCAAAACCTCCTAGTGAGTTAGAAAGAGAAAGTTCCTTAATGTTAGAATATCCATTTAAAAAAAAAAAAAAACACTTCAAACATCATCTTAAATGAATAAATTTTAGAAGTATTTACTTTATAATTAGTAATGAGGTAATATTGTCCACTATCCCCATTTGTATTAGAGACCACAGTAAACATGCATTTTGAAGCTACTCATCTGGCAAACATAACTGATAATTCCACATTGAAGAAACTGTGGATCCATATGATCTCTTATAGATTGCTCATTGACTTATAAATTGGTGAAACCAGTGTGGAAAACAGAACCATATTATATCCCAAAGATGAATACTCATATACCCTATAACCTAGCAATTCTATTCCAAGTTTAGTCATGTACCACAGGACATATATATAACAATGTTCACAGCAGTGCTTTTCAAAATACCAAAAAACTAGAAACAACACACCTGCTTATCAATAGAAGTTAAAAGAATAAACTACTGCAACAGAACTTGATATCTTTTAGATAAAGCTAAATATATCAAGGTAAAATATTCTGCTCTTAAGAACACACGTAGTGCACAGAAACAAAACTACGTAAAGGAGAAAGCATGGAAATGACAAAGATTCGGGATAACACTTTCCTTGGTGGGAGAGTAGTGAGGGGGAAACAGGACTAGGACTAGTGGGAACTGCATGTTGACATGTGAATTATTTTCAGGTTCTACTTTTGTTTAATTGGTGGGTTCATGGATGCTTATCACATTATTAAAGTAAATATTGTATTATAAGTGAAAACAGGTCATGTATTGTGAAATGACGAGGGTATGTCTTACATTTGTGATTAATCCAATTCTATATACCTGAAATCCAAGAAAAGAAATAGAAGCGATTTGACAACCAGAAAATTGTTAGGTAGCAAAAGGGAGGAGAGTACAGGCATTGAAGATAAACTTTAGCTTTTTAATGCATTTCCATAGTATTTATGCTTCTTAGACACCCAGGAAGTTAATGAACACAGAGGCATTCCAAAGGCCACTAGCTAACAATATGAACTCTAAGCAATAATTAGGCTGAATCTCTACTATCCTTAGTTTTTATCTCAAGTGGTATATAAATAAATGCTATGTGGAAAATTTTAAAATGATACTCATCACAGACACTTGAAAGACGCTGTAAATAATTATACACTTATCTATTCAATAATATATCCAACATCCAAACACACAGCTTTGGATAGCTAACTACATAGTGTTCTTTATTCTGATTATCCTTGAGACATTGGAATATAAAGATGAAGGTATACAGTCCATGTTCTCATAAATCACAGGTCAAATTTTTTTAACTAGAATTTTTGCCTGAAAATTATGGTGTGTGTATATAATTATATTTGCACTAGAAATAAACTATTTTGGAATATAAAAGAAAAATAATGATTACCTGGTATAGTCAGTAACTACTTCATGAAGTTACCATGTTTCCTTAGAATTATATCTTCTTAAATGAACCAAAATGAATTCTAAAGAATAAATGAAACTAGCTAGCCTAGTAAGAAAAGAAACTACATATAAAAAATTAGAAGTATGAAAACCTATGGATTATCCCAGGACTTTTAATACTCTGCTTTGAAACACCTAAGTTTCATGGGGAAGGGGTACAGAGAAAGTAAGTAAATTATACTTGGATACAACCCATCATATCATTTGAAAAAGCTTTCCCATTAATGACACACAGAAGATAGACACAGTACACACAGAATTACTCTCAATTTGGCCACTGCAATTAAAATATTATTGCCCCAAAGTAAATATTACTGATCATACAAGCCACATTTTCCTCAGGAGCTATAATGCTATAGTTTTTTACTCTTTTTCATGTTGACTTTCCAAGCTTTTCCATATTTAAAAAAATATATCTTAGATATTTGATATATGAAAAATTGTTTCTTGCTCCTGCTTTAAATTCAGCACTCAGATATAGTTTCATCCAACAAAAGACTGCATAAAATCAACTTTTCCATATCCTTAAAGCTAGCTTCTGTTTGACAGTGTGGTGATTGCAATTAGTTGGTGACCTCTAACAAACCCACTCCTCTCACCTGTGCTATAACACACCTTGGCCATAGGCACAGGTGGTACAGGTCAGGAGCTGTTGTTCCTCATTCTTTTCCATACCTCTTGTAACTGGAGACTGCACACTCACTTCCTGAACTGACCTGAACTTGCCTAGCAACAGGATGTTGTTGCTAATGGTAACCATTTCATGGGGAAAACTTGTGGATGTTTGGGGTCTCTGTCTTTACAGGAGCATAACAGATTGATAGGCTTTGTAAATGTGAGTGTCAATGTCTCAGTACCTATCTGTCTCATCTTTTTTGCCTCCTCTTTCCTCAATAGAAGCATAGTTTACATTTGAGAATTGACCTTGCCGCTCATCCAAATGTTTACATTTTAAAAAATTAAGAGCAAAAAATAGGTATAAATTCTATCAAATGTTAGTGGAACAGGAGATATATTCCTGCTCTCCCACATGGGCCCCACCTATGAATTCTTAGGTTTGGCTAGAATAAGTGATATGGAACCTAAACTCCAACTTTTAAATGACAAAAATTTAGACAGCAATAAAATTCATTGAAAATGAACAAAGTTGTTACCTAGAGGCATTCAGGTTATCAATATATTGAACCAAGATTGAAACATGTTCAGTTTGAACCAATTTGCTTTAGGCCAAGACTTCTTAACTTCAGCACTATTGACATTATGGGCTAGACCATTCTCTTGTTTGCGAGACTATCCTATGCATTGAAGGATGTTTAGTGATATTCTTGTTTTCTACTCACTAGATGCAAGATGCAATCCATCCTCAAGTTGCCACAACCCAAAATGTCTTCAGATATTACCAAATGTCTGGACAATCCTGGAAGGCAAAATTGCCTTTGGTTGAGGTCTAACTTGAAGCAATCCATTTAAAGACAAAATTTTAAAACTAAGCATCATTAGCCAAACCAGAAAAGCAGTCATAAGTGGTTTAAAGTTGAATTAGAACCCTGAAATGGTTAAGTATAAGAAAATGGACATTACTAAAACTCAGTTAAAGCTTCCATAGTACCTACTAAGTTCTAAAGATAGCTAATACATGTGAAGTCAATGCCTAGAATCAAGTTGATGACAAATTTATGTCTAGACCAATTTATTTTCCACTAGCTCATGTGGAATCAGTGTTAATTCCTCCTCTAAGCTTAATTTGTAACTCCAGCTATGATGCATTGTGGTGATTCTTATTTCTGACTGGCCAAAAAATTTCTATATCCTACTATAAGTTAGGTTTTCTGTCCAAAGATATATATAAATGACCATATAAGAAAAGTGTGTACCCTCAAAAGTTAAAATATGCTACCACAATTTCTTGATGTTGATGGCCATAGTGCAGTTATATTGGAGAATGCCTTGGTTTGTAAGAAATATAGACTAAAATAATAGGATGATGGAATATAGTAGGAGATATAATGGATGGAGAATAATAGGCAAATTATTCTCAATGAATTAAAGAAAAATTGTAGTATATTTGCAAATTCTCTGTAAGTTTGAAATCACATTGAATACTATAGAAATATAAAAATCCCACTGTGTATAGGCAAAAAAGAAAAAAGAAAAAGTGAGAAGAGGAACAAAAATGTAAACAATGAAGAGATTCTACTAAATAGGTTTTGCCTTAATGAAACATGAACAGAAAAACATGAGTGTTATTCTATCAGTAGGCTTCAATTTCTATATGCCTCTTCTAGTATGAACATCTTGACACATTTACATTTCATTGAGAATTTTAGTAATTATCAAAGATAATCCCATGCTATATATAAGCTTTTCTCTCCATATTACTTTAGGAATTCATTCTCATAACTAGATACAAGCAAGAAAAAAAAAACTGAAAGTATTCAATGGAACCTAAGGGAGGAAAGAATTTTGAGACAGACAAGGTGTATTAAATGCCATGGTGGTAAATATAAAGGCTATAATCTATTCAGACCCAGAAGAGGAATGGGACAGAACTTTTCTGATATGTGGGCTGGTGAGTAGAAAGGTCCAAATGTTTAGAGGAGAGCCCAAAGAATATCCAGAGATGTTGGTGTGTATAGTTCTGTGTCCACTTATTCATGGCTGCTGGCTGTCTCCATGGAAAGTGAGAAGTCCGATAAGTATAACACATCAAATTGACCAATAGAGCCATCAACACAAAGTAGAAACCTTTTAGAGTAGAGTCTGTCAGAATAGTGACTAAAAGAGTATCTATGACTTTGGCCAGAACAATTCCAGTGGAGCCACAGTAGTGCACTAAAGTGGTGAAAAGGTAGAAATGTATGTTGACCTCTCTTCCAAGATACTTGTCTAGGAAAGTTGAAAAATACAGGTAACACCTTAACACCCGATGAGGAGACACACAACACTGAACATAACATTCAAAGAATTTTTTTTTAGATGAGAGAAGTTTAAGTATATTTAGAGGTGGTGGGAGAAAAATCCATGGAGAATAAATATAGATTTATGGACAAAGAACTTTGGAATAATAATCCAGATTCAGGGAAAAGAGTTCTTGGTGAGACGGAGGCACAATCACAGCAGGAAGAAAGAACTGAAGGGAGAGGACTGTGAGTTTATGGTTTTAATGATGAAGCAGTTCAGTTGGAGAAATGGCTCCGTGGAATTCTACATCAAGTTATAGAAAGAACGTAACTTAAGAGGGACATGAAATTGAAGGTGGGTCACCTATATGGTCATTGATTATAGCTCTGAAGTGTGACTTACATGCCTGATGTGTAGCAAAGGAAAACCTGTAATAATAATTCAATTTTCCATTAGAACCCTATATACAGTACCTACTTTATTCTGCACACTTTTTTACAAAAACCTTGGCTATCTTTTGATCTTTCCAAATTTAAGTTTTTTCTATGTCAATTTCTCACACCTTGGAAGAGACCTCTAATTTGATGCAGTAAATATTTATTAAACTCATTCAGCACAGCTTGCAGGGTCCTATCTCCATCCTCACCAACACCATCAGAATCTTACAGACAAGCCTCTGGAAAACCCTTAGTCCTGCAGGTAACCTTTTTGAGAGCTATGTATCAAGACATAACCTAATTCCATTTCTGGAAAGTATTAAATATTCGTATTTAAATACCAATCCCAATTTTATAGCTTATGCTTTCACTTGCTTATGGAACTCCCTTTCGATTTTGGTTGGTAAAGCCACAGTCAAGTGACCTGCAAAGCCTAGGGCATAACTTCCCAAACTGGTGATCCTTGAGAAGGGCTATTTTGAAGGAATTGCTTTTGAAATAGGATTTTTGTAATTCTGCTTACTCCAGTGTTTTAAAATTTGTACTTGTGCCCTTTGGCAAAAAAGTAGATAGGGTGTCATTTTACTGATATAAATAATAAATATGATGAGTCAGTTGGCTTCACATTAAATAAATGTGCCATTTCTGCTTGAACATAGACCTCAAATTCAAGATAGCAAGTCAAACATGAAGGGAGATTTAACTAAAGAAAAGTAACAAAAACTTCAAAATGGCTAATGTTCAGCAGCAGGCAGACTATTTTGAATCTTTAAGAGATGATTAAATGTGCACTCTCATATAATTAGGCTCCACCTGAATACTCTTCAATGATTTGGGGAGTTTTGCTATTACCTGGGAAATCAAATCTGGATTTGCTGGCACTATTTGTTCCTTAGGTTCTGACATTTGTCAATAGAGAATGTGGTTGCCAGGAAGCCAATGTCAGCACTTCAAGACCCTGCAGCATTGAATAGGTCCACTTTCCTCGAAAGCATTTCTTCACTGTGGCTGATGTGCAAGGAGTGGGTGTTGGGGGGAGGAGTGTGCACATACCATGGAGGTGACTGATGGAGAATGGAAGGAGAATTGCCTCAACCGGCCGAGGATTTGTGGAGAAGAATCAGTTATGATTGCCACAACCTCTACCAGTGTAAGCTGGCCCCTCCCCCATTCGCTTATTGTCTTGATCTTCTTTAAATTGCTGACACACTGAGCAGAGACAGAGTAGTTTCTTAACATTCCATCCCAAGCCTGTTTCACAGCTGGTATTCAGTAAATGTTGAATGACAATAAGAACACCATATAGATCCTCTAATTTCAAAAAGTGAAGTGGAAGCTGATGTTTTGCATCTCCATATAAAGGCACTGTCTCCCATGCCTTCTTCCCCTTTCAGCATTGTCTCCCACTGGCTGCTCATCACTGTGCACTACAGAAGGCAAACCCTCCTAGCTACCCATCCTGGTCAGATGCTGCCAGGGTCAGGAGGCACCAGACTCTTAGAAACTGGGAGCACTCATGTGCCAATACAAGACATAACAAAAAGCCACTACCTTCACCAGAGGAGCGCTGGTGCATGCCATGGTCCAGGGAAACCAGCTAAAGCAAGGGCACTTCAGAGTGTTAGTCAAGAAAGATCTGAGCCTCTTTTGTAGCCCTTTCTGATCACGAAAGGTGACCATCAAACCCGCCTCCAGTTCAGCCTAGTGATGAGCATATGCTTTCAAAATTTGGGTTGAAATGGATTTTACTGTGCTTTTTTTTTTTTCCCTTAAAGTTGTTAATTTTCTTTCATAAGAAAAGACTTCTTCTCAAAGTGCTACTTGGCAACTGAGAAAGAGCAGCTTAGATTCAAGTTAAACTAAGGTTGTCAATTAGAAATTCTCTACAGAGCCAGTGGGCAATTTAAAAAAAATAACTGAAGATATTAATACATTTTCTTTAATTAAATATAAGAAAGAGAAATGGGAGAATGAAGGAGTCTGGGGAACAGGCATAGGAAGAAAAAAAGGTGGAATGAAATATGGGTTGAGGGAGAGGTATTCAGAAAACAAGGTAAAGGAAAGAAGAACAGCTCTCCCCCCACCCCACACACACACACACTTTTCTTTGTCTATTTTACCAGCTGCATTTAAATTGAGTTGGTGTTTGGAAAAATATAAATTCACCCTAGAAGTTTTTCTAAAGGGCAAAACAATATCTTTGTTTATGTTAAATGTGGTAGAGATAGATAAACATTCTAATTTATATTTATAATGGACTCTTTACAATGGAAATTTTTAATTCCAAAAGCATGGGGTGAGTGTGTCAGCAGTGTGGGTCTTCTAGCACACTATGCCTCTCTCAGGGGAAGGTACAAGGACAGGGTGTGGTACAGAGTCCCACGAAGGGAAAGGAGGACCATGCATTGGGAATCATAGCACCAAGAGCTGACCGCATGCCAAGTGCTGTTCTAGTTACATATATTGCATAAAATGATGTCGTTAAATTCTCACAATAAGTCGATGAGAAAAGGAACTATCATTACTCTTATCTTACAGAGGAGGAAATTAAGAAACAGAGACATTAAGTAACTTGCCTAAGGTCACACTGAGAAAATTATCTGTCCAGAATTTTAATACATTTATTTCCATTCCAGGGGTTATAGTCTTAACTGAGCACTCAATGTAACAAAAAAGGAAAATGACATATTTTAAATTCCTATATATAGTTGTATTTGTCATACGGACTCCAATGATATACTGTAACTAGAACTCAAGCCTCCTGTGGCCCCTCATTAACCTGCAGGATGAAATACTAACCCTTAGCATGCACTGCAATCCATGTGCTGAAATTCTGTCACCATCTAGCCAGGGCTTCTGCTTTTAGCCTCAGCATCAGACACTCTCGCACTCCAGCCTCTCACTTAGGTATCTCAACGTTCTTGTGGTTTCTATCATGTCGTATATTTCCTGGTGTTCTGCAAATACCCATCGCTTGCCCACATCCCTCTCTTTCTTCCTTATCCATCAAACACATTTACCTGTCAAAAACCAGCTGAGGCCTTTCCTGCTCTGAGAAGTATCCCTGATTTCTCCAAGCAGATTTAATAATTTCTTCCTCTGTAATCCTTCAACTTCTGTATACACATGCTTTGATGTATTTACCTGTGTGGTTTGATCATTACTCTTTTATGTATATGACCCTGTCATTTTAATATTAAATATTCCAGGACAAATACAATGCCTTATTTATTATGCTTGTATGCCTGGTATCTTTAGCAGTACCTTAGGAGTTAGGGGTATCCAATAATTATGATGAATGAATGAGTCTAGCCTATCCTTGTGTTCCTTTTCCCCCATGAGGTCTAAGCCTACATGCCAATGCCTCAAAGAGTTTTCCTCTGACTACTTCCTTTAGTTACTCTCTAAAACAGATTAAACATTGAGTTAAATTATATGTCATTTCTTCCATCAATAGGTGAATCTAATCTCCTTTTCCATCTGACAGATTTACCTGTCAGATTTCAGGCTCAGGCCATCAAAGACTGGCATCTTCTTCCTCCTGTGTCGTTTGAAACATGTGCTGCATACCCACATGCCATGTTGTGGGGAAGCCAAATCAGGATCATGATGAGGGCCATATGAAAAGGATCAGACAAAGCCAGTACCCAATTGTAATCCATGTGAGTAAAGTCACCTCAACTGATACCATTTAGAGTAGGGATGTGCCATCCCAACCAAGTCCTGACCAAACTGCAATTAGTAAGCAAAATAAATTATTGTTGTTGTTTTAACCCACAAAGTGTGGGTTCTTTGTGGCTCAGAAATTGAAAACTGCAACACCTTTTAACTCTATCATGTCTTCCTATTTATTTTATTGTATTCTATATACCATGTCTCAACCTGCAAGGCTCATGATTTCTTCTAGTCACCACCTTCAATTAAATATGAACTCCCTGTCTTCACCACTTGTATGGATGGCACCTAGTATAGAATAAATGCTTAGTAAATACCTAAGGAGTAACTGAAAGCTCTTGTTAGTGCTTTGTTAGGGAATGGCCTCATAGATGGAACCAAGGACTTATGAATGCTTCATGGAAATAATCTGTGTTATGTGGGAAGTTACAGTATATCTTCTGTAAAAGATAACCGTATGTCATGTTTCATGTTATAGCTAGTGACAATCTTAGATTTACTTGATAAATTCACATTTCTTATATTAATAGATATTGCTAAATCTTCACTGTAAATGTTATACTGAGGAAATGTTGGGGGAAATACAAGGTGGTCAAGTCCTGGTAGAAGATAATAACTATATTGATAAGCAAAATAAATTTACAAGAAAATCCACTTTCAACTGCATTTTCTTTTAGACAACTATATTAGAGATTTCTGTGCAAATATAAAAGTTCTTTGATATACTATTTTTAATCCATGACCTTACTAAGCTATGTTCTTTTAAAATTCTGTCATGTTTTAATTTACTCTTAAATAATTATATGTGGGTCTTTTCAAGTACAGAGAATAAAATGTAAGAAGAAAAACTCACTTTCATAGAGGTCATTTAAATAAAAGAACAAAAAGAAGTAAAAATTTGATGATGTTTTTCCTAGCAACCAGGTACTTTCTTATAATGATCAGAGAGGAGTTTTGGTCTCAGTATACTCATTCCCAACTTCACAGTGAGTGGGACATTTTAAGTCCATGTGGGACATAAAGTACCAAATATCAGCAAGAAGCTGAACTTTAAATTTACAAGTGCACTTTCAATTTCTATGGAAATTGCACATTTTGTGGAAATGTGCTTAGATTGTCATTGTCTAGTCAAATACAGTGAAAATGTGAGTTGAAGGAGCATAATTAAGGATAAAAAAAAAAGATACAAGGAGAATGGCTGTCTTTCTTGAAGCCTAATCAGCACCTTGGATGTATCTTTGGGCACAGAATGGTCAGACACATTCTCACAAACCACTGGTCCTCAATTACCATCATCTTTGGCTTGTTATGTAAGTATGCGCACTATTTCAGTATTCTTCGGTAATCTGGGTGCTTGTTTGAATAGAAATTTTCTTTGAGTGGGTTCTTCAAATACCATTGCCTAGTTCTATTTTTTTTTAATTTCATGCAGCTTGTCAAGTTATCAATACAGTAAAAATACTTTTTTGAGAAATAGGCTTTTTTATTTTTTTGCAACACAATCAGTGGAATCATACTTCGAGTTTAAAGGGGAATTGTGAAGATACCTAAGATGTTGTTATATTTTACGTTCATCCACAGGGATAGGTTTAATAGCAATGCACCGATA
Source organism: Callospermophilus lateralis (assembly GCF_048772815.1). Lineage (NCBI taxonomy): Eukaryota > Metazoa > Chordata > Mammalia > Rodentia > Sciuridae > Callospermophilus > Callospermophilus lateralis. Next base: position 38,062,377 of record NC_135307.1, on the reverse strand, counting down.
GAAGGATTAGCTTTGCAGCTAACATTCTAAATGTTAAACATCTCCTACGGAACAGCATGACATATAATAACACTTGAATTCACATTTATTTATTATTTATTGAACATCTACTATGTAATATGTTTGGTGAAGGGAGTGGTTCTCAGTCTTTTATCAAGCAACTTCCAATATATGTCAAAATCCCACTGCTTATGAAAATAAATATAATTTTATAAAAGTGGACTCAAAGTTTATTAAAAAGGTACCCAGAAACAGATGGGAAATAAATTTTGATACTCAAAATCTACTTCTCCCTGGTTTTGCTATATTTGGATAAGCAGAAATGATCAGATAGCAATCCACTGAGGAGTCTAAGTGTGAATCCATGAAAATAAATTAGAAGACTCAGCAATGAATTATCTTTTCCCAATATTTTGTAATTAAATAACATTACCTAATGATTGATAATTTTACTGTAATTTTTGATAGCTTAAAATGATTACAAACTTCCCATATTCTTCCTTCCTCTCCTGCCTACAAGACATGTGACTGTCTCACTTATTTTTGCTGTTAGCTGCTTCATGAATTTAAGAGGCAAAGCATATCCCAGAGGAGGAGATAATATTTAAAAGAAGACATTCAGGATTTCAAAATTCATCTAGGCCCCGAAGAGGACCAGGGAGATGCTTTAAACCTATCTCCCTACTCCTCCCCTCTGTCTATTTTTTTTACTACAAAAGTAAGTCACTGTCTATTTTCTTTTATAAAACTGATTTGAAAGGTTTTTGCTTGCTTGTCTATAGAATCAAGTTCACCAAATTAAATTCTGAGAGATTGGTAGGTTTGCAGTCCTTGTGCTGTGTTTTATCTCCTGCTCCTGGAATATGATTCTGGGCATTTCAGAAACTCATCAACTATAGGATATAAATGTTCTCTGCACTTTTCATGTTTGTTTCAAGGGCAAATTTTCTTGCAGACAAATGAAGACAATTAATTATCTTTAAAAACTCCTGGCAGAACTCAGACATACTTCCATACAAACTTGTTTCAAATCATCACATTTAAATCCAAATGTGTAGAGTGTTATTGGAACTGAGTGAAAAATTGTCAGGGAACGGCAGTCAGGAGTGAGATGATAGAGAGCCGTGCATGCGATGCCAGCAAGTGTGGATGTTTTGTTTAGGTAATGGGAACCTGTTGGAGAATTTTAAGCAGGGAAATAAAATGATAATATTTTTAGTTAAAAGGATCAGTATAGAAAATGAATTGGAAGAAGTGAGATCGGAGACCAAGACATCATTTGCAATAATCTCAGGAAGAAATGAAAAGTCTGCATTGAGGTGTAGAAATAGGAATGGGTAACAGAAAATAGGCTCAAGAGAAATACAAAGTAAAATCAATCACATTTGGTGAGTGACTAAATGTGAGAGGGAAATGGCATAGTCATGATTCTCTTGGTTTCTGGCTTTAGGTATTGGATATAAATTGCTGTCACCCAATAGAATAAAAGGGAAAAAATAAGAGACCAGGAGGAACAAGGATGAGTTGAAGAACCCCTGAAGCATCTTTCCAAATAAGAGGCCTCATGTAGATGTTTGGAATAGTTTTTCCTGGAAAATAGGGGGGAATAGTCTGTTCTGTTGATTTTAAATTACTTCTTAGGCAAATAATTATTTTTTAAACTAAAATTAAAGTTTATTATACACAAAACAAAAATTGGACATATTGGTAGGATACTATGTGATGTTTCAATACATTTTCAAATTGCATAATGTTTAAATAAACACATATACTTATTTATCATTTCTTTTTTTTAATTTTTTTGTTTTAATTAGTTATACATGACAGTACAGTGACTTTGATATATCATACATTTGAATCAGATAGGATATAATTTCTCATTTTTCTGAGTTTATAGGTTGCAGAATCATATTGTTCATGCAGTCACATATATACACACAGTAATAATAATGTCTGTTTCATTCTACTATCTTTCCTATCCCTCCCTCCCGTCCTCCCCTCCCATCACTTCTCTCTACCGAATCTAAGGAAACGCCATTCTTTTTTTTTTCCACACCTCTTCATACATGTATTTTGTAATATTTATTATTTCTTTAAGGTAAAAACTTTCAAAATATTTTCATCTAGCTTTTTGAAATACAGAGTACATTATCTTTACATATAGTCACCCTCCTGTGTAACAGCATAGCAGAACTTGTAATACTATCTAACTCTCAGTACCCACTAACCAACCTGGCTTTTATATTTCTTTAATAATAAATCTTTTTTACTTAAAAATTCAGGGTACTGTTATTGGTATGTGTAGAACTTGTAAATCATTGCAATATAGGTGACAGTTGATAGATGATTCAAAATAAGTAGAAAGAGGAACAGAAGGTTGAGAATGTAGCTATCATTTAGTGAGGAATAGGCAGAAGAGAAATCTGCAGCAAATATGAAAGAAATAGAAGAACAATCGTAAGAAAATATTCCCTAGAAGCCACACAAAGAAAAAAATCTCAAGAATGACCATATTGTGGTCAAAAATGTCAAATATGAAATGGAAGTAGAATATGATTGACATATGCACATATACAAACATATTACTATGACCGTTTTCTATGAAAAGGGTACCTTCGTCCCCCTACTTGGATTTTAATATTCCAAGCCTTACCACTACCATGCCTGAATTCTCTTCTTGCTCTCCTTGGATTCTGAGTACCCATGATAGGCCTTTGCCTGTGTAGTCCCCCCAAGTCACCCTTTGTAGGCTCTGACACCCGACATTGTGCTGCCCTCCCATGCTGACATCTTCCTAGCTTGACCTGGCTCCAGTGTAGCACTCCAGCAACCTACAGCTCCTCCCTGCCTCAGACAAGGCATCCTGACCTGTCCACCCCATCTAATACCTTTACAAATTAATGGTCCATGAAGCAAAGGGATGGAAAAAGGAATAGAAAGAGTAAATTTGTGTAAAGTTAAATGTGCCTATGATATGAATTTGCTGTACTCAACTCTAATATGTACCACTTGCTTCTCTTTCATTGGGAGCTCAGGATTCATCTAGATGTGGCAAGTGTGATAAGCCAAGCCAAGAAGAAAAAAAGAAAAGGTTGATTAGATTTGTGAATAGGAGGTGTAAATGATCTTATTCCTAGTAATTTTGCTATCTTCTCTTTCTTCATCTTCACTGTAAATGCCTCACATCCCACCTGTGTGTGTGTGTGTGTGTGTGTATGTGTGTGTGTGTGCTCATTTGTTCCACATCCTTTACAAACTACGTTCTGCACATTGATACCGACAATTTCCAAGTTGTAATCTTTTGTAATTCTGAATCACTATTTCCAAATATTTTTCTTAATGAGAATGTGGAACAGTCCTACTGCATCCCCAGGATCTATCTACAACTCATTTCCTTGCCATAAAAACAACAATAAGATTAAGTCACAACAATAAATAGCCAGAGAAGCACTGAGCCTGCTAAGGTAGAAAAGAGACTACTTCCTTAAGAAGTAGCATGATCTAAGCAATGTCTGTCCATAAGAGCTACAAAAGCATATAATGGGATTGAATTTTTGAGGCTGCTGGATGAACAAGGGCAGAAAATAAGGTTGAAAAGGGTGGGGAGCAGTGAAGTACCTTCCATGAAACAGGATTTAACACCACCATGAAAAAGCCTAATAGACAGAAGACTGGCTGGACCAGTTGTTGTCAATCATTTTCTGCCATCAACCATTTCAGTGCTGACAGATTGGCTGTATGAATGAAGTTGTCATGAGCCAAATACCACAGGCTCACATTCCCTAAGGATGATTTAGCTGTTGCAGATGCCAAATGTCCAACCAGCCAACCACAGACTTCTACACTGATCTACAGATACAGTACCACCCCTCAAGGAAGTCAACCAGTTACTTGCTAAAGATTTTAAATTTATGGATTTAAGAGAAATATTCTGTCAAATATTGATGCCAGCTGTATAATTATGGGAACATATAATAGGAAAACTGAATGAACAAAACGGTCTTCTTGTGCACATCAGAGGTCAACAAACTACAGGTCACTGACCTAATTCTGCCATGCCATTCTCTTACACATTGTTTAAAGCAGCTTCTACTCTACTGCTGTAGTAGTTGCTATAGAGACCATATGGTTTGCAAAGTTGAAACATTTAGTCTCTGTCTTTGACAGAAAATATTTCCAATCCCTGATGTAAGTGTTGGCCCACAAGCATCACTTAGAAACCTCATATCTTAAGTCTCTGCCATGGTTCATCCTAATTGCAGCAAGGAAGGACAATAGCCAAAATGATATAGTTCCTGTAACCCAAATGATGAAAGTAGCTCTAGATGGACAGAGCTTTATTCTCTAAGGTTTCTTTGTATTAACTGAGCTATAAATTAAGCCTTTTCATGACATAATCGATGTGAAAGTCCCTCTTGATCCTTCATGCAGAAAGAATGGGGATCTGGCAAGTCAAGAGACCTTCTCTGTTTTCTCCGTGTTATCTCCTGACTCAGGTTAGCATGTGGCTCTCTCCCTACTGAACTAGGACCATTTCCTTTTGGTGTTATGCACTGTGCAGTTTCTCACAGTTTTCCATAGATCCTTGCATAGTGAATCATTCTCTAATTTTCTTGGTAGTTGTTGTCATTCATTAGTAAAGCTCTTCCAAATTCTTTTCATAAGACACCTCAATTTTTAGAATAGATCTTAATAAAGGAAACGTTTGAAAAACTCTAATTGAAACAGAGAGTTAAGGGCCAAGAACCCCATTTGCTACTCCCATGTACCTTCTCTAGAGATCCATGAGTGAGTTCTTAGAGTCCCTTGAGCTCAGTGAATCAGATTAAAAAGACAAGAAAACAGATAATATTAAGGTCTTTTTCAGGGTCAATATATTATCATTTTTACGTCTCTTATTGTGGGCTCAAGGGACTATTTCACATGCTTTATTGATGTCTTTATGTTCTTTGACAGATAGACATACCACATGTTCTAATGTGTTAAACACTTCAATGTATTTCAAAATGAATACCATATATTTTTATCATATTAATAGAAGGTTTCTCTTTTCTCTACTTTTTCATCTTACCCCATAGAGAGAACTTCTGCTAATGTCCAGTATTAAATGAACAATTAAATTCAAAATGTTAAGGACAAAACCTCATTATAAGTTTAGGACTAACATTCTCAGTTCAATAAAATCCATCAGAACTACAGCATTTCTGGGAATTAGTAGCTATTCACCAGGCTATGAACAAACTTGTCCACCCTAATGGCAGTACTCCAGCAAGAAAAAGGGGATGAAAGTCACCTTCAGATCTTACACCTTTACCAGGATTTATGAACAAGTGACTGAGAGGAAGCAAGGCCTCTAGGATCACTATGATAGGAGAGTGCATGTTCAGTAGGCATGATTTGAGAGAGGTAGAATTGTGACGGCATCATGAGCTCAGCAAAAACAAACAAACAAACAAACAAAGAAAATCCTTTGAGGAAGAATCAAAATTTGTTCACCAAGATCCCCAGAAACAATAAAGAATGGGTCCTAAAGAGTGAGAGAGTTTTGCACCCCATCCCTGCCCCTGGGAACAAGAGGAGAGAGGAAAGAGCCTCCTAGGTAAGTGTTTTAGCCAGCATTTTCATTGCTGTGACTAAAAGACCTGACCAGAACAAAATTAGAGGAGGAAAATTTTATTTGAATGCTCATGGTTTCAGAAGTCTTAGTCCATAGACAGCTGGCTCCATTCTTCTGGGCTTGAGTTGAGGCTGAACACCATGGTAGAGTGTGTGGCAGAGGGTAGCATCTCACATGATGATCATTAGCAAAGAGAGAGACTCTACTCCTCATATACAAAATATATACAGCAAGTGCACTCCCCTAATGACTGGCCTCCTCCAGGCGCATACCACCCGCCTTTAGTTACCAACCATTAGAGGACTGATTCAGTGATTGGATTAAGGCTCTCATAATCCAATAATTTCTCCTCCAAACCTTCTACATTGTCTCATACATGATCTTTTGGGGCATACCTTACATCCAAACCTTAATAGTAAGTCAGAATGGGGATGAAGTTCCTCTTTTCTGGAACTCTTCATAAGTAGGTACTTCCATAAGCATGGCTGTAACTCAGAAGACGTAGAGCAGTTTTCATAGTTCTGATGCACATTCAAATCACGCACGGAGACCAGGTACAAGAGTGCATGCCTGTTGTCACAACTACTCAGGAGGTTGAGGCAGGAGGACTGCTGGAGTCCAGGAGTCCAAGGTCAAAGTGTGCAACAGAGCAAACCTCTTTCCCAGAAAAATAAACAGGGGCTGGGAAGGTTGTTGGGAAAGTTTGAAAAACTCTAACTGAAACAGAGAATTAGGGGTCCATTTGACAGAAATACATACCACATGTTCTAATGTGTTTCTAAATGCTTCAATGTATTTCAAAATGAATACCATGTATTTTTATCACACGAATAGAAGGTTTCTCTTTCCTCTACTTTTTCATGTACAAAATGATAATATAATAACAAGAATGACATAAGGAATTTTTTAAAAAATATATTTTTGATTTGTGGACCCCACAACAGATCAATTAATAATAGATGTTGTGATGGAGTTTTAAAAGTTCCCCAAGGAACTCTAATGTACAGCCAGGTTTGGGAATCACCAAGCAAAAATATACAAAAAGATTTTTGTTGTGGTAAATTGTTTAAGGCAGAAATATAACTGGTTTTCCCTTTGTTTTTAATCAGTTTTGCTATGCATTTCCTCCAGGGCCAAAGGTGTGGTCAGAGGAAAGGTCTGGTTTGGTTGTGACAGAAAAACAGGTAGCAGGTTGGAGTTTTGTGCTGGCAGTAGAGAAGTGAAGAATTCCATTCAAAAGCTGAGGCCAGGCCTTGAGGAGAGGGGCTGAGAGTAACGATCTCACTGGGGTCTTGAATAACTGGAAGTTGTTTTAAAGGTTAAAATGGTACAGGAAAGACTAACAAGAAACTTGGTAACCTTCCTGTTTACTTAGATTACCCTCATGACTAACACTGACTGCAGGTGGCGGATAAAATCAATATTCTGAAATCCTTCCACTCCCTTCCTTTGTTCACCTCACATACTGTTCAGAACACCACCAGGAAAACTCAATTTTTAAATTTTAGGTCTGGCCAAATCATTAAAATAGCTAGGGTGGCTTAGTAGCTTCATAAAAATTAAATAAGGCACACATTTCAAGTAAGCTCATTATGGAAATAAGAATCCACAGAGCCATTTTGAGGCTGATGCCCAATCCAAAATCTTGCTATCATCTTATATACATACGTGCTGGAATGTCCAGTGTGTGGTTATGTAAAAAATGCCTGGTGGCAAACCCTGTTTTCCCCATGGAGATTTTGATGTGTACTGCTTCCAGCTTTATTCTACTTCTACTGATTAGTTTGCATTTACATTTTCATAGCATCCAGCTGCTCGGCATTCATGATTTACATTCATCCAATGTAATTAAAGTATTTGTTGTGGGTTTATAAGCTTTTTAATGGTCTATATTTCTGCATTTTGTGTCTCTCCTTTTCCAAATTTATTTTATTCATCAAGCTGTGTCCTAAAAAGCAGTAGAAACAATTACCTCTAAAGGATGTTAGTATACAGCATGAATAACACTCACTCTGGATTTAAAACTACCCTCACTCGAATTACCAATTCAGTGCTGAAAATAAATGTCTCTCTCTCCAGAAATTAGAATCTAATTATGTACAATAAACCATGTTAAATAATATCAAGGGTCTAGCCTAAACCAACAAAGACTGAAACAGCCCCCATAGAAAGCTAAAATTCTTCCTCACACTCTTATTTCAGGGCAAGGTTATTTTTGGAGGTCTCTGCACTGTAGAGAGTCTCCCCAGATTTCAACAGGATAGACCTGAAGTGTCCATCAAGGAAGAAGTTCTAACCTATTTCTCCTGCGTGCTACTCAGCACAAACACAATTTGGCAAATGTTTTTATTTCAGTCTCCTGTAATTAATAGGTAATTAGCCATGGCTCTAAGAAGTAACTGCAAAATGACAGATAAACCACTTAGACTTTTGCTGCAAATAAAATAGAAAAATGCAGTCAATACTTCAATGCAATTTCAGAAACTAAAATAATCTCTGGGATTTAAATTCCCATTGACCTCTAACTCAATCCTAACTTTTAATTTTTAAATTTCTTTTGGCAGTAATCCCACCCCACATTTGTGTTTATTGTTGGGTGTGTGCCTGTAAAACCCCCAAATCATCTCACCTTGCCTTCCCATATACTCAGTTCTTTCAGCTACCTCTGAGCCTTTTTCCAGAATAACATAAATGTCACCAATTTACTCCATTATTAAATGCTAAACTATACTCTTCATCAATTTCCAGTTACAAATCAAGGGTAATATTTTAAAGACGTCCTGCCCAGTTCATACCAACAATTTACCCTCAACTTTTAAACCATTGCTCAGTTTTAAACACATTGAAACAATCATATTGCCTTTGCATTCATTTATCTTTTTATATTTCACTTGTGTACCTTTGACTTTCTTGTCTTCCTTTTTTGGTTGAAGATAGAAGGCAAATGATTATTCCATTTTAATTGGTGCTGAAGAAGATGGTTTTGGATGATCTAAAAATAATATGATCTGGCTGGGAAGAGGAATTAGGTAATAACAAACTAGAACTTCAATTCATTTCTCTTTTGAAAGAAATAGAAATTGTAATGAATTAGAATGCTAATATTCATTGTCCACAATCTTTGGCATGCTAGCATTTATTAAAGTAAGTTAAAAATAGATACTAAACATGCTCTGTACTACAACATAGATTTTCAATGAGTAGCCTATTGAAATTCTGATGTAATTACCTTTCAGTTTTTACGACTATTCAACAGCTTTAACTAAAATCACGCCTCTGAACTTTTAGACCAATGTAGCTAAAAGATGACTCTCATTTTAAGAAATACCCTCCAGAAGCTTTTGTGTGTGTGTGTGTGTGTGTGTGTGTGTGTATGTGTGTGTGTTGCTAGATATTGAACTAGGGCCTTGTGTATGTGAGGCAGGCACTCTACCAGCTGAGCTATATCCCCAGCCCTCCAGAAACTTTTTTGAAAACATTGTTTTTAATCAGTGACATTATTCTATTTATTTGTTTTTATGTGATGCTGAAGAAGAAATCCAGTGCCTCACATGCACTAGGCAATTGCTCTACCACTGAGCCACAACCCCAGCCCTTGAAAATATATTTTGAAATAATTTCAGACTTACAGAAAAGGTGCAAGAATAATGTATTAGTCTTATATTGCAGATGTAACAAATAACCACAAATTGTGACTGCACACACCACACATTTATTCTTACTAGTCTAAAAGTGTAGGTTGGCTGCTTTTCTTCTGGAGGTGCTAGGGAAAATTTTTCTTACTTGCCTTTAGCAACTCCTAGAGTTCCCTTCCTCCTTGACTTATGGCTCTCCTCTCCATCTCAAAGTCAGCAGTACAATGCCTTCAAATCTCTCTGATTCGGACTTTCCTTCTTCCTCCTTTCATTTACAAGGATGTTTGTAATTAGAATGGTCCTAGTTGGATAATTCAGAATAATCTTCCCATGTCAAACTCCTTAATTTATTCATATCTACAAAGTCCCTTTTGCCATACAAATCAACATACTTTCTGGATCTGAGAATTAGGTCACAAACATCTTTGGAAAGCATAATCCTGTTACCACAAATGGTATAAAGAAATCTTGTATATTTGCTCCACAGTATAATCTTCCTTTATTTTTCTCTACCTACACATATTAGTTCTTTCTGAACCTTTTGATAGTATGTGTATATACCTAAATACTAAGTGAATATTTCCTAATAGCAAGTTCATTCTCTTAATAACCACAGAAATTTTCCAATAAGAAAATTAACATCACTAAATTACCAATTTTTTTTTTCAGATTTTGCTAGGAATCACTCTACTGCTCTTTCCAGCAAAAGAAAATCTCAGATCGTACATTGCACTTGTTAATCATTCCTCTTCTAGATTATTTTAATCTGAAACCAGATAACTTTTGAGCATTCAAGTCAATTATTTTGGAAAACATCTCTCAATCTGGTGTTGTATAATGGTTTCTTATGAACAGATTCAAGTTGTGCACTTTTGGCAGAAACGTCACAAATGTGAAACTGTGCCTTGCAAATGCATAGTATAAGGAACTCCAAGAACTTTGTTTGGATCTGAATTTCAGTCTCACTTTGATAATAACAGAGCTAAATTGTACTGAACAATTTACTCTTTGTCTCAATCCAGTCCAAACATGCTACCTACTTTATCTAATTTAACTTAGCACATTTATATTCACTACAATTATATGGGAATTCACAGAACTGTGGTAGAGAGCCAGTTTGAGCCCCTCATCTTTTTTTATTCTAAATGCCATGCCCCTTTCCTTTTATCTGTAATAAATGGAGTGATTAATTTTTCTATATTTAAGTTGGACCAGTAACATTCACCTCCACTTGACACACTTTAGATTGGTTCCTTCCTCACTACAGGCCCTGACCTCCTTTTTCTTAAAGATTATAATTATCAATTCTTTCTTCCACTATCTCAGATGTAAATCTTCTTCCAGCCTCTTGCCAGTTTTACAATCCAGAAATGTCTTTCTCCAGGAGCTGAGAGCCATCCCTTTGAAATGCAATCATCAAGAAAGAAAGAGCCCCATCTGTCAGTCTCCTGGGAGGGTAAGAGCCTAACTTCAGTCAGCACCAATTAGCCAACACAGAGAGCCTAATCTCATTGACCAACCTTCCCCTAACACCCTTCAGGACTTTTCTACTACTTTACCTCAGGCACTTAAAAACTATTCCTCCTTTTGTTTCAGTAGAGTTGAGTTTAATCTCTCTTCTCTATCACACTAGTCTCTTTTCCCTATTGGAATAGGCATGAATAAAGTTTTCACCTGTTTAACTTGTATGGCACAATATTTCTTTTCTAAGTCTCTATAAAACATAATTTTAATTGATTAAAGCCAAGCTTCCCCAACATGCACCAAGTAATTAAGCAATGACAAGTACAGCAGTTTTAGCTATCAGCATTTTTAATGATTCTTGGATCAATCATATATTATATGAAAGCTCTCACTTTAACATAGTCATGCCCTTAGTTTAAACAGAAAATCACACTTCCCTGTTTTGTCCTTCCAATACACACCCAAGATCGACTGGTACCATTTTCTAGGAACTGATAAAGACATGGGATATTGGGTATTCCATGTTAGTACCTTACTCAATCCCTAAATCCTTCATTCCCCTCTTTGCTTATTAATGAGTTGGGTTTCTGTCATTTGCAAAGAAAGGCATTCTATTAATGTTCTCATCATTTAAAATGTCTTTCTACCTTTGTCTTGGGATGTAAGCCCTTTATTTGGCTGTACACATAAAAGTATTTTTGACTCTCCAGATACTGAGACACAGATCTTGACTTAGATTTCTATATCCTCACTTTTTTGACTATACATATGGGGCTAAGAGGAGAGGAGAAGGATGTCATTATCTAGCATAAAAGACAGTTAATTTTGAAAGAGGCACCAGCTAAATATATTTACAAAATATCCTGGATTTCCAACCTTGTAATTGCATTCTTTTCCCTTTTATTTATTGTTGTGTCTTCCACATATCCAAATTCCAGAGTTAAACTTTTACAAGTGAAATATTTATTTTTCTTATCATTTTGAGAACACTTATATTTTCTTGGATGTTTCTTAATGTTTTGAATTGGCTCTATTTTATCCACGTTTCTCTATGGTGGTTATCCGCATCCTTTTCTTGCATAAATGTACAGGATTTCTTCAACAATGTGTTAAAGATTGGTTTCCCATTCATATTTACAAGGAAGTTACTAGAAAAATAGTGGGAAGCTCTGTGTGTCCCCTTAGAGCTCTAAGAGGACTGAACATGCCTATTTTATTGGAAGATTCCTAAATAGTATGGTCTTCAATTTCCATTTGATCCATGAGAAATCCTACATTCTCCTGCTTATGTGTATAAGCCTGGAGCATAATTCTAGGTGCTGAGGGTACAATTGAGTGTAGGGGCCTAGGAAGTTAATGATTCACTGTTCAGACTGATTGATTCCCGTTTTCAGTTTACATATTAGTGTGTTTGGTGCTGCTAAGTCCAGAGCTTCTTTCATTCATATTCCAGCATAAACATCTTTTTTTCCGTATGTGTGTCTGCTCTAGAATGTGATAGAGGGAAGGGTTAGTCATCTGTTTGCAAGAGTTGGACATGAGAAGGGGAGCTCCTAATGCCCCTTACGCAGACTTTTGCTCAGTTTTCTCTCTTCTTATGTCCTTGGTTTCCCCAATTTTAGAATTTCCCGGGGTTCTTCAACATAACTTGACCTACTTTTATTGATTTTCACTCACACCAACAACTTTTTCCTTCTTTCATTCTTCTGTTTTCTTCCTGGTTGATAACTTTTTAGAAATATTTTACTTTAATTTTAATGGGGATTGGGAAGGGTACAGAGATAGTACAAGGGCCCTATCCAATATATTAACTGTCAGGACTATTCAATTTTTAATTAGATTTCTTTACTTCAGTACCTGTATTTTTACATCTATATTATAGCTAGATGTAACCACCTAAAAAAATAGGTATTGTGTCATCCTTGAAAAGAAGGAAGACAGTAAGATACCATGTCTCTGAAATGCCCCTTTCTATTTGCAAGAACTTAGCCAAGTCAAGGCAGCAATAAAAGTAAGTCCAGACTAGAATGTTTAGATGGGTATTATCTAGAAGAACACTGACTCTCTCATACACTATAAACTACGGCAATTAGTGTTATCTATAGAAACTACTTAGAAACTTTTCTAGCAAGTACACAAGTTCCTTGGAATGCTAGTCATACTTTGGTACCAAACAAACCAAACTTATAAATTTTCCCACCTCTAATGTTAACTGGTGTGGAAGAGAACACTCTGGTGAGGGTAAGTGCTTGTCCAGCCAGCACCTCTGGACAGAGTTCTGTGAGACATGGAGGTGCTCTTTTGGGGGGAAAAGAGCATGAGAGATGGAGGTGCTATCTATCCAGTCTGTTAGCACTAGACCTTCCCTGAAAGCATATTTCAATAAACCTTCTCTCACATGCCATTTCTGGGTGTCTTCTTTGGTCTCTCAGCAACCTACAGGCATACTATCACAAATGCTTTCATATGTGGTACATTACCCATGTGACTGTGAATGCGATTTGTTATAAGTTTCAGAATGATTTCAATTTTCCAATTTCCCAGGTAGTAAGATAAGTATTTTACATGGATTACCTCATTCCTGCATTGTAACACTCTTGTGGCACAGACATTACTATACCGTATCTGATTTACAGATAAGGGAACTGAGGTGTTCAAAAGTAAAATAACTTTCTCAAGATAACATACAGTTTTATATAAATGCAAGGAGTTTGGTTCAAGTTTGTATCCTTAAATACTACACCACACTGTCTCTCAGGTATAGCTTTTGTGTGTATATGAGTCTGTGCTTCATCTATCCTTATGTGCTATCAATGTCTCCTTATATTTGTATTGTTATTATGGTAACTTGGAATAATATTTGCCTTATAACACATTTGTATCATTAAAAGATTGATGTCTTACATCACGCTTAATCATCCCACTCTATCAGGATGCCTTGTCCACAGAAGAATCTCACTGAGCATTTATTATTTCACTTCATTTTGTTAGCAAAACACAGAAAATTTGTTGGTAATTTGTGTTTTATAAAAGTTCTTCAATCTGCAAATATTCTTGTAATCTGAAGGTTGGGGAGATGGTTCTCACAGAGAAGTTATTTATATAGTAGTTGCTTACTTCTGGATTGAAATGAAAAGTCTATTATACAACCTGATTGTTCTATTCCTGTAACCACTTTGCATTTAGATGTACTCTATTTAGAGTCCACTGTACATGATTTAAGTCATTTAGTTTTAGAATGGAGCCTGGCCTGTGTCTAATAGAGAAAGACAGACAAAACCACTTTAAAAAGAGGGTAAGTTAATCTTCTAGATGTGTTATGTGACTGAAAATTGTTGTGGCTCTCTATCCCCAAAAGATAGAACTCTTGGTTTGAAAGGGATCTGTGTGTGTGCACGTATGTACGTGTGTGTAGGCCTGTGCGCGTATAAAATTCCCCTACTACTCCTGCCCAACACATGCACACCCTATTTTCCTTATTTTCAGGTCACAGTTAAGCCTATCTCTCCAACTTGAGTGAAGATATCAAGAGAGAATAAATTATTTTTCATTATTGGTTTAATATATGTTCCTGCTACTTTTTCTTTCTTAACTTTGCTAGGAAAGAGCCACTGTTTTTAAATAAGAAAGCAGTAAGAATCTTAGCTGCATATTTTGACAAGAGACACAATTGGTATTAGATTTTTCAATAACTGGAGATTTGCATTCATTTCAAAATAGCCCCAAACCACAAACTTCTGTCACAAAGTACCCCTCAGGGCTTGTAGTAGGCAGCAGCTTTGCCATCATTACAAGCCTCTGTATTTTGAAATAGATATTGTACTTTGTATCCTAGGCTCCAACTACTCTGCTTAAAAAGTTTACCCATAAATGAGTTGGAGATATCTGTATATTTTCTTATAAAATAGGATTAGAAAAATTAGAACCAGTGACTTTTTAGGTCAAGCACACCAATGCAGACTTATTTACTTTTTATCTGGGCTTTGAGGGTATATTTGTGCACATGTATTCTATGTGTGTTTTTCCTCCCAGTTTATTAAAATTAAGTGGTATAAGGCAATCGTGTTTCAATAATTTTTGATGTTCTAATAAGATGAAATGAAAAGGAACAGTACAGATATTCCTAAATTCAGTAGGCTTTTCCAATGTTCCAGAGTAATATTTGGGATAACAGGTTATAGGTATATTTAAATTTAGCTTCTGTTTTATTCTTTTTCTTGCTGTCACTGTCTGTGAAACTGTTTTCCCTTTCCTATTTTCTCAGTACATTGGTATTATCTCCTCTGTGTCCCTTTTGGTTCTTTTTTCCTCTGGTATATAATTAAATTTCATGAAATAAATATGGATTCATCCTGCTGAATGTTAATATGTTGAACTCTGCTATTAGCTCTGGCCATTTGGGGAATGTTGTAAAAGTCTTTCAGAATTTTCCCAGAACTAATAGGATTCTGAAAAGAAAAGTCCATCAATTTACTTCCAACGTTTGTTCATCATTGGTTTCTTGAAGAAAGAATGTGACCTTTTCTTGATGAACTTGGCATTGATCAGACTCAGAGTTGAGGGGTCTTTCCAGAAACTTAGGGGCCACAGGATAAGCAGATGTGAAATAAGTCTAGCTTTCATTCTCAGGATTCCTCTCACTGTTCTTTTTTGCACAGTTCAATTTCACCTTCTTGTCCTCTCCTGTCACTTAGGAAGGAACCACCTCAACACCTGGGAGATTTGTGGCACTAGAAATTACTGTACTTTTAATACAGCAAAGTCATTTTCATAATTTCCTTTCCCACTTAGGAAGTTTTCTCTTCCCTCTTAGTGAAATTTGCATCTCAATCTTTCTTCGTTGTAAGAGGCTCCAAAAACCCTTAAATCACAGTATTTCTGAAAACATGAAAGTTATGATTTGACTTTTCCATTGCCTGTTTATCCATTGGATTAGTGATTTTCATTAACCTCAGGAATTTAAGGAGGCAAAGCTCCTAACTAAGAATAGATCTTTATCGTGAAATCAAATTATCAGATGAAACCTTAATTAGGATTTTCACTGCTGATCAAAGAAACAGCCAAGGGATTATGTGGGGGGAAAAAGGAAACACAGAATCTACCCAGTGCCAATGGGTAGATTTTCTCTGCAATGCTTTCATATATACTGAAATAGAGTTTTGAATGTGTGGCTCACTAGAAAAGGAGTCTGTTGTTTTTAAGGGAAACTACAAATTCACTATTTGGGAATCAATATAAAAAACTGTGAAATGTATCCCAATAAAATAAACAATGTACAATCTGTAAACTTACTTCATTCTGCCTGATAGAACCATCTCTCTTTATTTCATCCTATGAAATCATTTATTACAAATAAGGCAAATGACAGACTGACTCTCTCCAAGGCCTTGAGCCAGTGAGAACCATGTCTATCATCAGACTCATTATCCTCCTACAGACAGTAAGCCTGGGTTGGCCCATGATCCTCTAGCTACTGTGATCCCCCTAGGACTCATTTTATTTACTCAACTAATATTGGTTGATCACGTTTGTGTGCCAACTGCCTTGAGAGGAACCAGGGAAGCAACAGTGAAAAACACCATTCCTTCTTCTCTGAATGAGTTTTCAGTTTAAGTAGACAAAACATTAAGTATAATGTCAATGAAGTATGGTAAGTGCTAAGTTAGAAGTAAATATAACAAAGGGTACAGTAGGAATACAAATGATACTTAAACAAATTCAGCAGTAGGGAAGTAAACTGTGTGATCAGAAAGGTTGACCGAGGCCAAGTCAGAAAGGCACTTGTATTTCACACTAAAGAGTTCAGGTTATATCTTTAGGGTCACAAGGAATAAACAGAAGGTTTTAAGTACAGGAATGATGTGACTAAATGGATATATTAGGAATGGTTCACTGAATTCACTGTAGATCATGGTGTAAAGAACAAGACTACAGACAATCATCTGGTCTTGATTATCTAGAGGGATCAAAAGCCTAAGATATCAAAGTAAAGTTGGATGAAACAGCTTAAAAAGTTCTTAAGGAGGAAAAATTGGAGTTTGATTAGAAAAAGACAAAGAAAAGTTAAGGAGAGAGAGAAATAAAGATCACTAAAGTTTCTTGCCAGGCCAGTGGGTACACACCAATGTGTTTTCGAGCAGATTTTCTGGAATATGGTAGATGATAAGTCCAACTTAGTGACTATTGGTATGGAGATGTCTGTAGAACATTTCCAGGGACAGTCCAGTGGGCAGTAGTTACAAGTATGTGAAATGTAGGAGAAAGACCTGAACTGTAAACATTTGGGGTCCTCGGTGTACAATAGTGAAGCCATGAAGACGGATAATTTTACCATGGAGAATGAAGACAGCAAAAATCTTAAACAATGTGCATAGGAAGAGTAGCCCATCTCAGGAAAATGAGCTATTATCTTTATCTGCTACCTCTCTGAGTGATTTGTCTTATGTTCTAGCTTTTCCTTCTATTCCAGTTTCCAGCTTAGCTGGAAATTACTGTAAATCCTAAAATCACTTGGTTTGGTTCCCATAAAGTCTAGAAGACCTTCCATAGGAATCTGGTTTAGAGAAAACTAGACACTGTTTCTTTACCACCTGCCAGGAACAGGAGTCCTGTTATACAGGTACCTTCTCCTGGAATGGTGCTCTATTCAAGCTCTTCTCAGAAACTCTTATAGAGTTGGTGCTGTCCATGTGTCAGATCAGACTCACTGCACATGAATACCATTCCAGATTAGACTTCCCTGGCCTGTTGGCATCTCCTTTTGACAGTAAACATATTTGAATTTAGGATTTAGACAAACCATCGTGCAAATTCTGACTCTACTACTAAAAACTTTTCAATCTTTGGCAAGTTATACTTCTGAACCTCAATTTTATATATGTAAAACAGATTAATAATTCCTACTTGCCAGAGCTATTTTGAGGAATAAATGAGAACATGTACATAGAGTTTCTGGCACTTCTCTATAAACTAATACATTTTACTTTCTATATGTTATTCAATTTGATTATAAGTAATGTGAGAACAGAATAATACAGTGGAACTAAAAACTGCATGTAGTAAGTTCTTAAATGTTTATATTTTTAGAGTCTTAATATAGGTTTAAAATTACCTTACTTCTGTGTGAGTGATTTCGTATATGCCAGCTTTCTTTTTGAGCTCCAGTTTTCTCATTTATAAAATGAGGATAATAACACTTGTGTTATTTACTTCACAGTTATCGTGAACCTCAAAGATAATGCATGTGACAGCACTTTGAAAACTAAAAAGTTCTTTGAAAATAAAAAATATTATCTCAAGCATTATACTTTACTCATAGGAGATAATCACAAACTTTTCAGTATTGGAATGTGGACACATTAGACATGTCAAACTTGTGGCCATCCGCCACCTCCAAATTTTTATTTCTTATTGTTTATATTTGAATTGTCTTTAAAAAGTTCCATTTACAAAAGAAGACTCAAGATGATGTTATGAGTTATATTGTTATGAGTCTTAGTTAGTCTATACACATTTATTGAGCTCTTACTCAGTAAAGAAAGGTATTTTGTAGGACATAGAGAGAAATTTTTATTAAATGATTTTCAGAAAACTTTAGCCTTAAAAGAAGATACTCAAATAATCACTATGAAGATTGAGAAGGTCTGTGGATCTTAGAGGTGATTGCATGTGGGGTTTTTGCAGCCTGGGTAGGTGAGGTTGCCCCATGAGCATATATGAGTGGAAGTGGAGGTTTAGAAGATATTCCAGGCAGAAAGATAAGCAACAACAAGGCAAAGGTATTGACATATCAGAGGACTTTGGTACAATTGGTTTGCATTTGTTTACAGATAGAAAATATAAAGACAGGAAGAAGAAGAAAGGGTAGGTTGAGGTTGAAAGATAGGTAGGGAAAAGCCATGTACAAAAGCATTACTACTGATATAGTTTAACTTCTGGGTTCCATGTGGAAAAAATAAAATTTATCTTGGGTATCCTTTGCATTAGGGCAACATGTTTTTAGAGGCCTCAGCCAGTATTATAAAGACTAAAATCACACATCTCATAAGCCTAGGTTTGTATTTGGCTTGGCTAAGGACTCAGCCTGTTAAGGTTTCAATACTTATGAACTGATTGACTATGAGCAAGTTAGTTTCTATATGATTCATGTACCAATCTATTCAATAATTACAACAAGATGTTTCATACAGGGTTTCGGGGAGGATGCCTTTGCAACTCAGGCTGCCCTGGCTCTGTACTCTTTGCTCTTACCCGACATGGGTAATACTGCCACTAAACTAGAGGTAGTGATGCAGTCTACTACCAACTGTAGGCAGCTGTTATTTCAATGAGCTTCATATCTACATGTTACTATCTAGTGTGTATGATAGAGCTACAAGAAAGAGCCAACTGTGTTTATATTTCAACATCAAGCTAGACAGCCTCGTATATTCACTTCCAAGACCTGCTATATAAAGAAGATATTCTTAAATTTCTAAAACCAGGTTTGTCCCAACATAAGCACTCAGTAAATGGTGGCTATTTTTATCATTGCATTATTATTTCAAAAAGCCACAAAACTTTCCTAGAAAAATCCAACCCCTAAGACGTCTCTACCTGTCTATATTTATCATTGATCTTTCAATTTGAAAGTAAAGGATCTTACTCCATTCATTAAGCCTAACAAACTTTAATTCCTCGGAAGGTTCAAATGACATTATCATTAAGTATAAACTCAGGTAGTCCCTTTTCTACTTTGCTGGCATTTTTTTATTGAATTTATTTTATTATGGCTATACATCTTTTCCTTTTACAGCAGTTATCTATGCAGTTGAGACTCCTGGGCCACAGAAATCGGGTCAATGACCAGTTCTAATTGTGCTTTTCTACTTTCCTCTGATACCTTCCTTGGTAATTCAGTAACTCCACATGTGATCTGAAGTCACCATCTCCAAGCTGCTAGATAACTTAAGCCCAACAGCATCCCCAGCCTCTCTTTATTATTCAGATGGTTTAAAAGGTGAACCTTTCCAAAACATCCTTTGTCTCTAAAACTAAGTTGTTTAAGAGCTTTCCTAAGAGAAAGCCCACAGTGCATTATTTAGAATGTATTTCAGGCAAATAAAATGTTCAAGTCCACGGACTGAAAATGATCTTCACACATAAAATGAAATCTGATCAGTTTACAGCCCCACATGAACAGGACTCCCAAATTAGGCACTTCCAAATTCAGCACAGCAAACACCGCCAGCCGCCAAAGGAATTGCAGAAATCAAAGCCCCTCTAAATCTTCCTTCCATGACATAAAAGATTCAGCAGAGTAGAGGTCAAAGAATATGAGGAGGGGAAAGGTATAAAGAAAAGTAAAATGGCTGATTTTTTTTTTTTTTTTTTTTTTAGTATGAAGGAATAGAACCTAATTATTCTTTTATGCAGAAAATCCCTTTGGCTGTACACATGAATAAGAGCACTCAAGGCAGCAACATTTTTCTTATAATTAGAAGAAATTATGATGTCTCTCTTGAAAGGCAGAATTTTCCTTATCATGAAAAACAGTGTTCTTTATCATCCTTACTTTTTATTAGAGCCTTCAAAATGAGGTTTTCTTGAGCCTCTTGAAATAAATCTATTCCACTTTGAACTGCCGGAACTAACTATTAAAATGTGGCCTGATTCATCCTGAGAAATGGCCACATGCTCACTTGCCTGGGATAATAATGACTGCTAGGTGAATTAAAAAGAACACTAAATTCCTTTATCCTACAAACCCAACTGTCCTGAGATGGAAAATGTATTGATCACTCTTTTTAATAGGCTGACATGTCTCATCTTCACATTCATTTGTTTATTTTTTCAACAGTATTTATTAAGTGACACTATGTGCATTGGGTAGGGGGTTGGGTTTTCTATGGCTGCTGCAGAAGCTCAGCTAAACAAAACATCACACATAAGATATTATAGTATCGAAGAAATGAAGGACATTTTTTTTCCCAGATAGAATTTGAAAGCATTTGGAAGGTGAACAATGCCTTTTAATTTGATGTCAACTTTATACAGGGCCCAAATTATACCAATCTGAGTTGTTATTGGCAACTAATGAAATATTGACACCAGAGATACAAAATCTCAGCTCAGTAGCTACTCTGTTCACTGGTGCTTGCTAAGGGCTGGGAGGTGCGCTTCCTCTGAGGAGCATTCACAGTCAGGCTTAGAGGTTTGCCTTTCAGTACTTGGGGCTCACTCCTACATACACACAGTCTCTCTGAGATTCCCTTCTCCTTCATCCTCCTTTTATTTATTAAATATATATATATAGAGAGAGATATATATATATAGATATATATATATATAGATAGATAGATGGATAGATAGATAGATATAGATATAGATATTGCTTTTTTATTGTAAGTTCCTGAGAAAGCTTATTGTGTGTTCTTGCACCTTTAACCGTTTACTCACCATGATGGGTGCTTGGTTAATAAATTATAAAGGAAAAACTGCCATTTCTTCTGTCCAGCCTTGTATCTTTTACATAGATAATATTTGATTTATTTAAACACAAGCCTATGTAGAACCTCGCTATGTATAAAACTCTGTGCTACCAGCTCCAAAGAAAAACAAAAATGACAGAGTTTCTGTCTTCAGAAAAGTCAGAGGGAAAAAATAAAATAAATGTAAACTAATTGTGATAAAGGCAAAGCTTAGGTCTTTGGAGTAGCAGTTAAATATGTTCATCTCAAGCATAAGAACTATATCATAAGGCAGGCATTGCTTCCCTGTCTGTGTTGTTATGGGCAAACATGTAGAAGACAGCTTTGAAAATCAAGGTCAAAGAGATCCAACACCTTCCATGACTGCTCCACAGACCTTGCACATGGGCTGCAAGTGTTTAATGAGAAAATTTAGATCTCAAAGTAAAGGAGGAAGTACCTTGGGCTGAGAGGGCAGGGACAGCTTTCTTGGGGGAGATATTATTTAAGGATGTAAGGATGAATAGAAAGCCCTCAAGGAAAAAGAAGAGCACATTACATGTTGTGAGGTAGGAGTGAGGGAGGGAACAGTTACTACCATCAAAGAGCAAAGAGGAAAGTGGGGGAAATGCCCTGTACTTTGAGTTGTTAATCTTGCTAGGTGGTTGGAGTAGAAGATTGATTGGTAGAATCCCAAGGAAGCAAGGATCTTAGAGGCTAACGTACTAGTGAACCTTAAGAAAAAATATGTCTACCTATATTTGCTAAGGAAGCACCTGTAAGACAGCAACTGGAATGGCTGAAGACCCCGTTGGGTCTCTTTATAAGGAGGGAGTTGGATCAATTGTCTCATGTCTCTGGCACTCTTCATAAACTGGGAAATGAAATGCTATGTAATATCATGAAACCCTAAGTGCTCAATAATTATTCATGGATGGGCTATTGAGCTTTATAAAATTGCCTGTGCTTAGCTACAGAAAAAAAAAAAAAAAACATAACAAATACATACCCTTCTCCAATACTTGCACATTAGACCACGAAAATGAGCTTTTCAACTCCTAGCAACCACATCAGGAGGGAACCTCATGAAAGTAGATGCAAATTGTTTTGAACAAAATTAATATTTTTCCCAAATTGCTTTTTAAGATACCTAGAATATGTAGGAAAACTAGCACACTTTAAGGATGTATAGTACATTTTCCCAGCTATTAATTACCTATGCCTTATTATTTATGTATTTATTTACTCAAAACCTGCATATGATCACCAAATATGAGCCAGGAACTAAACAAAGTTGAGGTGAATATGGAGATGACTGCAACAGGATTCCTGCTCATAACAATTCATAATTTAGGAGACAGGAAAGAAAATAAACAATAGAAGAAGTTTACCCACTAAGAATCTATCATTTTCTCTAAATATTGTCAATAATAGTACTGAAGGTAAGTATCAATATTTTTGACAATCATAGGGTATGACAGATACATTTTTTAGACAAATTATATGGTCATTTAATATTTCATTAAGCATTTATTATTTTATAATAAGAAAAATAGTGACAATATTTTTAAAATGTAATATAATCTTTGTGCCTAGAGGGAAAAAAACAATTTGGCTAAAAATTTCTGAAGAAACATTTCAATAAAAAATCAGGAGAAATATGTGGGGAGGCAGATCATAAAAATATTCTTTGTCAATAAATGCCATAATTGAACATAAACACATTGTTTAAAATCATAGAAATCATTTTTTAAGAAACTAATTTTTGTTTATTTTGTAGCAATTCAAAATAAATCCAGCTATTATTGATCTGATAATTTGCTTTCAGATCTAGGTCAGAGGATTTAAAGAAAGTCACTTTGGTTGACTACGTCCTCGTGACTTCAAGAATGGAGACATCTTTGGAATCACTAAATAACCATTTCGTATTTTATGTTGCTCTTTTTGATGACCTGAATTATTTATGTGGTCATATGTATAATCTACACAGGTGACCAATATCTTTTTTCCAAGATGTCTGTCAGGTCTGACACAGACTGAACGCAATTTAACCCACTGGGTAAGTTCTTCCATTGCAATTTCAGTGCAGGTGAGGTTCATGCTTGACAATGCCATTGTTTTTTTGCCATTAATTCACATCCACAATTTAGGGGTTCCAACAAAGGGTCCTTATAGTTGACCCTTTTGGATGAATGGCTGGATCATAAGGAGTTAATGTAGTTTAAGACTTGAAAAAGAAAAATGTTCCTGGCAAAAAAGGCTTACAGCTAAATAATGACTGCCAAGGTTGAGGCTGCTCTTTCTTGCTTTAGTGCTAGAGCTGCATTATTCACAACTGCCAATCAGCTAATCTGAAAAGAATTTGTTCTTTACTGCACTTCTCCTTTATTGCTCCCTCCCCACTGGTCTGGTGTACATTGCCTCCAGCTAGGAGGGTTTAGAAATAGTTCCTAAACAGACAACAAATGCTGGACTGTGAATCGAAGGGCAGTGGACACTCTGGAGAGAAAGGGCTTTTCCTCACCCCCATCTCCTTTTCACATTTAGCCTTTGCTACTGCAGTACTGAAAAGCTCAGGCTATTGCAAAAGGACAAATTGCCTGTCAATTTCTCAAAATTCAACAGTGCGCTGTTACTGAAGATTTGGGGTGCAGAGCTAGTTGAAGGACTTGGAGATGTTGGTAGTTAAAAAAAAAAAAAAAAAAAAAAAAAAACTTTCTTACCCCTAGGAAATGAATTTAAACAAATGAGATCACGGCCACTGCCACCTAAGCAGAGCTCCATTGTATGAGAGGTGAGGGAATTAGACATCATGATTTACAGTTGAAAACAAAAAGCCTTAGAGATGAAGCTGAGATCCATGTTCTGCAATTATCCTCACATTGACATTTTGAGTATCCTTATAAATGCTTGCTGTTTTTTTATGCCAAATGTGTGTGTATGTGCATGCACATGAGCAATGTAGCAGATATAAAAATAGATATATGTATAAATAATTGGAGATGTATCTTATAACCAAGCAAGGAGTAGTATCTTAGAAAATTTGATTAATACCCCAGGGTACTTTTTTCCCCCCTTGTTATATTCATGAAGCTCCGGTTAAGAATGTTAGAATTTATGTAGGTCTACTGGGGAGTAATTATCACTCAATGCATTAGCAAAGAAAAATCAGAGATTGTTGCCAGCTTTCCTCACTTCCAAGGCAGAGTTAAATATTCTCCCAGATTGAGTCAAAGGGTCTTTGTTAATTTTTTATGCTAATTCACCAAGTGGCAGTACAGGAGTGACACTGGCTTCAGTTGCAGATATTCCTATTCTGTGGAAAACACCAATGTTAAGAGGCTCTTCTTTTGAAACCAGAAATTGCTGCATGCTCCAGACAAAGCATACCTAGTAGATATCTAGCTGGCAGGTTCACAGGGAGGTAAGGGGGTCTGAATTAGCCTTGAGCTGGTTTGCTTTTTGTTGGTTCTTGAGAAAACTGCATGGATTTATTCAGATTATATGGGCAGGCTACAGTGGCTAGTCAGTATGGGTAATTCAGGTGCCTGCACTCATTCTACCTTTAATCCCACAACACTACAATGGGACACTGGAGCTTCACTACAAGCCCCAGGACCTCTGTCAGTCCCCAGTGACAGGCTCAACACCTCACCTCTGAATAGATACCCCTAAACCACCAACCCAACACCTCTCTTCACTGCATTCCCACCGCATTCACCCTAGACTCACATCTTCCTGCACCTCAATCACACAGATATGCTTCCTGCAACACCACAGAATCCCAATGCACATTTTTTACTTCTCTAAGAGAGCAGGGTGGGAGTGTAAGATCATCAGGCAGTCCTGGCATTACAGACCATAGACTCTCCTTACAAACACTCAGATACAACTCTCCCTGAAGTCAACCAAGGCACTGTGCAGCCCTGAGGACTGGGATAAGCGCCAAGATGAGCTCAGTATTCAGTTGTCCTAACAAGGAAAAATAATTGAATCATTTAACAGACCCAATGGCTCCTAAAACCGTTATGTCATTTTAGCTTTTGGTTAGAGACAGTTCATTTGTTAAGACAGACCACTGAGAATCCAATGAATATATCATTTTATCCTCAGAAAGAATTTGCCTCTCCTGCCACCTTGACATGCATATAGAATGCCAGTTAAATGTGGTTTTGTGAGACATGAACTGTACTGATGTGACTTATTGATGTGCACATGCATACATGTGTGCCTATAAATACCATCTCTAGAAAAGTAGAGAGAAAGAGGGTGGGGGAATGGACGGAGGGAGGAAGGGAGGGAGAGACAGTGAGCACAAGGAAAGCCAGAGTGAGCTGTGAGAGGAAAAAAAAAATCCAAAGGACTCACTGCAATGCAGTTTTACATACAGGCCTGTAGGAGCAAGCGGAATGTTATTAGACCATAAAAGCACATCAGGCTGATTTATGGTTTCTGATCAAGGTTTCTGTGAAAATTACTCTGCATCACCGGCTCAAGGTGACTGCTACCATTAATGTGTGGAAAATAAATGAGATGGGGAGGCTGATAGCAGAGGAAGGAAAGGAAGCACTGAGGCAGTTTATACAGCACAGGTTCCCCATTTTGTTTTACAGTGCAGAGAAGCCTGTCATCAAAATGATTGCTGTGGGGTAGGAAAGGCAATTCCTGGTCATTAGATCTTATGGCATGTAGCTGGTGCTTTCTTATATCGAATGTATCAGGATATTAGGATGAACGCCTGCTTTCTGCATACCATCTTTTCCGTTTTCTGCTCGTATTTAGATATGGTACTCTAAATTTAGGGGGAAATACTGTAATACTATTTTCCTGACTCTATTTTTTAAGTAGTATTGATTCTTCCTCTACTGTTTTCCTGACTCTAAGCGTATTTTTTTCTCCTTCATATAAATAATCTTTCAAAATTAAGACTTTCCAAGAGAATTGGTATCTGCAAATATTTTACGTATTATCTAATTGCCACAATAGAGTTCCACACACTGGCTTTTCGATTCTTTGCCTGTTTATAATTCATCACCAAAGCATTTCATAGACCGAATGTTTGCTGCATGTTTAGATGTAAACAAATACCATATATCACAAGATTTTCATACAAGATAGTTGCTGCAAAAGGTATAAAAGCTGTTCACTTGAAAGATGCCCTTCTTCTCTTTTTGATTATATTAAGTATCTCCATATCAATTTGGAGATAGGGATTATAATCTCTTGCTGGTTTTTGACTGTAAATGCAGATAGAGAACCTGACATTTCAAAATGCTTGAGATAAAACTGAGTAAATTAAAAAATTTTCAAATCCCTTTTACTGCATCTCTTTCCCTGGCTCTTAAGATCTGCCTTCTGGTGTTTCTGTGTAGCAGGCCACATCTGGAAGATGTCAGTGTCTGCTTTCACAGCTGGCTTCCACTGCAGTGAAGGGCCATTAAGAAACATGGCTTCAAGGAAACCCACAGGAAGGAGAACACTTAGCACATCTAGCCAAGAAAGGATGGAGACCTGTGTTTCTTGTATCCTGTATTTTTAAACAAATTTTTTTTTCCAATGACAAAACCCCTCTAGCCACTAATCTGTATATAATGACAAGGCTGGACTGGGACTTTCCCTTACACACACAGACACATCCATTCTGTAATGTTGATGGGAACAAACATTCAACACTGTGCTTCTTACACATGGGGTCAAGGATTCTGTTTCAAATGCTCAGGTATCATCACCACACTATTCCAAATACTCAGACTCCAAGGAAACTTCATTTAGATAGCAGTTTATAATATCTATAGAGCATATAAATTAATGGATAAAGCTTTCACTCACACTATTTTATTTGACTCTTCACAATAGTGCTGATTACTAGATGGTTGTGATTTCCAACTTACACATGGAAATGCAAGCTCAGAAAAGTTAAGTGTTTTGCCTACGATCATTTAGTTCACAGTAATGGAGCCAGTTCTTGGTTTTTGTACCTTTATTCAGGTCATAGAGTATACTACAGTAAAATAAAGAAGGAAGGAAGGAAGGAAGAAAAGAAAGTATTGTTTCATAGTAACTCTGCTATGAACAAAGCAAGAAACTAGGCAATATTTCTGACCTCTTTAGTTTTTTTCTTGGTTTATTCATCTTTATACAGGATAGAGATTTTCTAAAGCACCTTCTAGTATCATTTTTTTTCCTTTCTCAAAATATTCCTTGTGAACTACCACCATTTAGGGATGAACAGTCAGTCACTCCCATCATCCTGGAAGCAGCATAAGTACCCCTCTCCCCAGTCATTGCCTCTCTCTTCCCCAATATATGTATACACATATATTACGTTTGAAAGAGAAAATGTCAAGACAGGAGAAGAGCCAGAAACCTTAATAGTAAATGGGTATCCTGAAATGACTTTTGAATTTTAAGGTTAAAATTGAGCTCTAAGAATAATTATTAAGCTCCACATCGAGAAGTGTCTAGAGGTTCCAGAGAGACGTATGCTGAAGTAGGGCATTGCCACAGATGTTGCCAGATTTCCATTGCATGACAGCTAGGACCAGCTGAGTGAACCTCACATGCCTCTTCTCGGGAGGGTCATTCCTCCACTTATGCAGTTTCATCTAATTTGGCAAAAGATACTTTTCCTACAAATATTTTTAAATTTGCTAGCCCCTTTTTTAAAATCTTCAAAATGATTATTTAGTTTATCTTTAGGAAGGTCCATTTGTAAACTCAAAGAATAGTGGTTCAGTATTTGGAACTCAGCCACTCCTGAGAATATTTAAATATTAGCAGGGAAAAGCCACTATGTTACTTTTTAAAATGAATATTCTACTCAGGAGAAATGGGTAGTAGATTAATTATAAAGCCCCCCTCAGGAACAAAAAAAATCTGTGCCAGCCATATGTCTTCTTGATGGGTTCATATAGTCACTGAATTTCTAAGTCTGCTCCAGACAGAACATGTGGCTGGTGCTTCAGCAGCCACACTAAGCTCTGTGGAGAATTCAGAGTTCCAGGTCTGATAATGTGCCTTCTTCAATTCTGTCTTCCCCTTCCCAAGCCTCTAGATCTCCAAGTCTTTCTTTTCCTCCCTTCCTCCCAGGAGATGAAATATTTAAGGGCCAAGAGAATACCAGACATGTTATTAAGAAAAAGGACTGTAACTTTCAGTCACTCAGAAAATATTCTGAAAGGCCTCAGAGTATGACCACCCAGACTGACAAAGTGGGGGGGGGGGGAAAGTGATGCACAAGCGTCTGAATAGTGTCCTTGTCATCCTCACCCAGGGACCAACTGCTATGAAGTCTGCCAATTAGCCTCAGGATCTCTTTGGGAGGATTAGAACCAATGGCTTTTGTTAATAATAATACATGTAGAATATCTGACATCCCATAGAATGCTCTGTCTAAGTCAGTTCAAGATTTTAAAGCACATTACTATAGACTGGGTATCTTATAAACAGTAGAAGTACTCTCACAGTTCTGGAGGCAGGAAGTCCATGATCCGGGTAGCAAGATGGTAGGGTTCTGGTGAAGGCTGTCTTCACATGACATAGTACAAGCTAGCCCTCCAGCTTCCGAATGCCATTCTTGAGGTCTCCACCCTCATCAACTAATTACCTCTCCAAGTTCTCACCTCCAAATATAGTCCCACTGGGGAGCAGATTTCAACATAGGAATTTTGAGGGGGTCACAAATGCTCAGGCCATAATAGGTACTAAAACCTACAGCTTAGCTAAGAAAACACGCAGATGGCCTGCTGACAAATGTGTACCCTTTATACGAACAAGTGATAGAGTGAGAATAGTAAGAGATGGGGACCACCTTTCTTTCGGCCCCAGACAACAAGCAGTAAACTGCTTAAATTTCTATTCTTCATAATGTACAGAATAACATTATCTCCCTCTATAGAAATCCTGCCTTTTCTTTCATATAACTGCTCAGAAATAAAATAGCACTCTTTCTCTTCTCTCTTCAAGGAAACACATCTTGGTAGGCATGTTTAAATTTAGGGCAGTGGTTGGAAACAATTTGCCTCTCAGCCCTTGTAGCCCAAATCCGTAGGCCTGTACATATCTTCAAAGAATCAGTTCTTACACAATGGCCTGTGTTTTGTCAGTTTTGCTGTAAAAGTACCCAGCAATCTTTTTAAGTACTGTAATTTTCAAAATTTCATTTATTTCAAAAGACATCATCCAGTGGCCAATCAGACTAAAGAAACAAGAAGAATGGCAAAGCTCTTCAATAAGCAGATCAGAATCTTTCCAAACTTTAGACGATAAACACAATTTATCACAAGGAAGATTTCATTTTCCTTGTGTTCTTTGCTCAGTTTAGTAAACCATTATATAAAACTTTTCTAGCCATTCATCTCATGCATGTAAGAAAACTCAACCCAAAGGCACTATCTTTCACAAAAAAATGAAGACATGATACCACCATTAACTATTTTGAGGACATAACATTGTGGTAGGTTACAACTTTTCAAGGTTGTTTTGATACAGAAATTTGACTTTTCTTTCCTTCCTTTGCTGCAGAAGTTTAGTGTCCCTTCCTTTGAAGAAGAAATAAATCTTGGTTGATTAACTCTGGTTATAAAGGGTCAACATCTATTGCAAAAAGAACTGAAGAATGATGAGGTATTATGCAAGAAGGAAAAATAGAAGGGATCTGGGTATTTATTTACTGTCTTCAACAAAAGCAGACAAAAGGTGAGTTTCCCGGTCAACCTAGAAAGAGATTTCACCTGGCTAAGAAAAAGAGAAGGAAGAAAGATGAAGGGGTTTTATGGTGTACATAAGGCAGCCTTGGTTGATGCCTGTTTTACCAGCACATAGGTAGTATTGCTTGAGAGATGGTGAGCATCCAAAAGCTATATGGGAATTAGGTCAATATAGCAAATCACCCAGCCACCACTTGTACTTAGGTATCTGAGGGCTATCCTTTCTATTATTTCTGGAGAGGATTTTCCATTACTTCCATACAACTTACCCAGAAATAGTAAAGATGGAGTTATGTTTGTCTGAGTCTAAGAATATGCTGGGTCTACATTAGATTTATTTGCCCTTTGTTAAACCCACCATTGGTCAGGACCCCAATTATTGATGGTCAGGTCGAGAAGCATGGGATCTTGACATACAGGAAGATGCAGAATGAGCAACAACAAATGGAACCAGTTAGAGACCCACTTGAGTTACAGCAATGCTTTCTCCTCTCATAGAAAAGAAGCTCTTAGAATCCACAAGTAGTCACTTAGATTGTCAGTGTAAAATGTTGGGTTGGGATTTGAGAAGCAAGATGTTGAACCTTTATAACCAGAGTTAATCCACCAAGATTTCTTTCTTCTTCAATGGTCTGAGGATGTGATACATAGATCTCCATTGGAAACCCAACATGGTATTAGGTTGAATAATATGAAATTTCAAGGGTTCAACCGTTTTGGCTTACTAAAATGATATTTCTTTTTAGTCCAACATATTAAACTACTTGGGGATTTTAGAAGCTAGACAGTGATGGCTTCAGAATTTCTATAGAAGAAAGGGCTTAGGAAAGGTATTCTAGTAGGGAGAGAAAATAGCAAAGGAATTTACAGTGCAACTGCATTTGCTTAGCAAACACGCTGCTTTTACCAGGATTAAATGTTTACTTGGAACATTCCTCTCTCCTGCCCACATCCAGCCATTCTTTCTACTGCCACAGATCTGAACCATCTTTATAATTCTTTCTGAAACATAGATGACTAAAAGCTGGTATGCCTTCAGACTGTCTTCTATTTCTCTACTCTTCTCCCACAGTAACTTTATCATATCAAAACCCAGATTCCCAAATGCTACCTATTTTCTTCACACATACAGACCAATAATCCTTCAGCCTTTTAAAAAAGCAATTTTTATATTAGGCTCATTATTTCCTATACCGAACTTTATTTTATCACTTCATTTGAGCAAAGAATGGTTCAACTCAAGCCCCAATGCATGACTCTCAAATTCTTTTTATCTGAGCTTGATATCTCTGAGTGGAGGAATGGTCTGATTGATCACATCAGTCCTCCTCTAGTCATGCAGATCTCCTATAATTTCTCTTCACTATCCCTTGCATCTTGTAACCTAATCCTTCCTAAATCATCCTCTCTCCATGAATCTCTTACTTCTTTTTCTGAACTCAGCCACAGTGTTCTCTTGGCACAACCCTCATTACTAGCTGTTGCTTTCCATCTTTACCTTGCACTGGATGCTGCTTCACTTCAGCCCCTGTATTCCCCTCTGCTTGGATTTCTGTAACCTTCCCACTGTCTCTATATCGAACTATCCCCTACACTGTGGTCAAATCAATATTTCTTATTATTTTTATATTTTGATAATCTTGCCCAAAGATGAATGACTCCTTACCATTCAAGATGGGAAAAGGAGGAAGAAAAATGAGACTGGCATGAAGCTGGTCACCAAAAGCAGGGCAGGACACCATAGTTATTGGGAAAATCACAACGTCCATAGTGTTCCAAGGTCATGGCAGATTTAGTCAGTATTCAGGCCATAGACAACACCTGAGTTTCCAAGGGGAAT
This sequence comes from Callospermophilus lateralis, assembly GCF_048772815.1. Taxonomy (NCBI): domain Eukaryota; kingdom Metazoa; phylum Chordata; class Mammalia; order Rodentia; family Sciuridae; genus Callospermophilus; species Callospermophilus lateralis. The sequence continues at coordinate 38,030,665 of NC_135307.1, read as the reverse complement.
AATCAGATTCCCAATGTGATGCATTAGAAATGAAAATGGGAATGACAGGCAACCTCAGGGGTCATGGAGGGTGATCAATGCTATGCTCCACAAGGCCTAGAGGTAGAGATGCTGAGTCTGTTTAAATACTCATGCTTTTTATTCAGCCTGATGAAAACGTGGCCAGGGTTGTGTTGTCAGGGAGGAACTTAAGTAGGTCAAATCATTTGGAGCTAGAGAAATAATGTAGAGGCTGATAATCCTATTATTTCTTGGCTCAAAAACTTTGAGTGGTTCTGTACTGCCTTTAATGTCAATGAAATTCTCACAGTGTCCCTCAACCTACCTTTCTGGCCCTGGCCTCAACAAATCCCCTACATACACCTAGAAATCCATCCAACCTGAAAAGTGCCTGCCCTGTTCCACTTCATGCCTTCATGATTTTCTTTCCCTGAAATGGTATCCTGTCCTTGTCTGTCTATTTAAAATACTATCTACTGTTCAGGTGCTGCTCACATCTCACTTCTTTTCAAAGACATTCCCAAATCAGGTAGATGGATTGAACTGCACCCTCCTTAGGACTTGGCATTTCTTACATAGTCAGCTTTGCTGAAAACAAATACTAAGACTCTAACTAAAAGTCTGCACATAGTTAACATTCAGAAAAAGTGCATTGATTTCATTTTGTACTCTATCCTTTACAGTGAATATTTTACACTCAACTACTCCATTCTCTAAAATCATAAGCATTATTTCCCATACACGAGCCACAAATTAACCCATTAATCCTTTGTGAGTGCTACCACAGTATCTTGTCCCAAACAGACCTTAATTCAGAATTATCTAATTTATTAAATGATCTCATTATATAATTAAATTATATAGCTCAATACTTGAGAATTGCCACTAACCTTGTTGGGCACTTTACAGTGAACACAGATGAATTTCCATTAGTGTGTACATTCAAATATTAATGCCCCAAGGCCCCACCTGCTGAAGGTTTTTGGTCTTTCACAGAGATCCCTCACCCCAATATTTCTGAGTATCTCCAACTGCTGACATGTATAGAGGAATCTATCCTGATCACCACTGAGTGCCACAGCTTCCAAGCAGGGACTGTAGAGTCCTGGTGCCACAGTCCTACCAAGGAAGCATTTGGGGCCAGAATTTTACATCCAACTCTACTGCTGCCACTGTGAGGGCTGGTAGATCATAAATCTTCATCATTACTCTCTGAAGTGAGGAAAAAGCCTTTTATGCATTACACTTAACTGATGAGAATGGAACCCTTCAATTAGGCCACAGAACTGCAAAGCTTTGTTATCAGTAACTCCCTCACCATCACAGCTAGCAAGATCACAACTCTGCACCCCAGGCTTAGTTCATCTCACAGAACTATACCTATGTGACTGTCTGGAAATTTACGTTCCTGGGCCCATTTGACACAAAGAAGTGCATCTTGATCAAGCTACCTACTAGAGCATACTATAGCTCTCTACTCAGCCACCTGGGCAAAGAGGGTATAAGGAGGAATGGATGTTTCTCTTTTTTAAATTCCTATAGCATATATCCCCAGAAAAGATGAATGAGCTCAAGTTATTTCTATCAACCTATATATGTGCAATACAAGTTATTCCAGGTATATTCCTCCCCTTCACTTATAATCCCATGCATGGCAGGTTGGAGTGAGTTCCTATCTCTACTGGAAACAATGCTTTTTTTCCCTTTTGGCCTACTTTGTCTGGCCTAATTTCAGTCATCTTCTTTTATCATGAAATTTCTCTTGGGGGTCCTATTTTCTTTCCTGAAAAGGCCTCCATTAGAGTTACAGAATTTCATTTGAGATGTGAGTATATCCTTGAACTTCATCAGCGGTCAGGTCCAAGTCTTTTATTCTATGAGATTTTTCCATCCCAATATAAATTAGTGAATGTAAATGATGGATGGAGGGAGTGGCATCTCATACTTTTTCTTAACCATCTAAGATATTAACAATTGTTGCATATCAGAAACAATATTAAAAGTCTTCAATATTCCCTAAAAAAAAAATCTAGGAGCTTGAAAGTTTGACCAATACCAGGCTTAGTTCTTCAGCATGGTTCCAGTTAATTCAGATGCGTATGAATAAAGTACCTGGGGAGATCTGAAAATAGCACCTGAGCATTCCAGTTAGACTAAAGAATTCTCATTATCCAACAAACAATAATGATAAATTTTCACAATGGCCTTCATCCCATCAAAATGTATGAAACATACAAAGAAACAGGAAAACACAACTCATATTAAGACACTACTCAATCAATAGGAATCGACACAGACATGTCATATCTGTTAGAATTAGCAGGGACGTTAACATAGTTATTTTAATTGTATCTCATAAGTTCAAAAAGTCAACTGGAGTTATCAAAGCTGTAAAAATAAATTAGGAGGAATTATTACTTCAGGTGTCCCATAGCACAGTAAGGTAACAAAAGTTCACAACCATTTTTAACATATTTCAAAATAACCAGTAAAGAAGTCTAAAGTTTCCCAAAACATGGAAATGATACATGTTTAAAGAGGTGGAAATGCTAATTACCCTGACACAAACATTATGTATTGTATACATTCATGGAATTATACTTTACCCTATAAACATCTAGAAGTATTATGTGTTAATTAAAATTTTAAAAAGATCCAAATCAAATTTTTGTAGATGAGAGCTGTAACACCTGAGATAAAAATTACACTGAATGGTACCAATGGAAGTTTAAACATTGCAGAAGAAAATATTAGTAACCTTAAACATTCAAAATAAAACAAAGATTTAAAAATCTTTAAATGTGAGAGAACTTTGAGTGGCCTATTATATGTGTCAAACATAATTGTATTAAATAATACTTAACCAGTACTTAATTGAGAACCTTAAAATTGTCAGTATGAGAGCAGATGGAAGATAATCCATGAAGTAAAACAGATGTGGAAGATGGTGACAGCATATTCCTTGTTAGAAACAATACCAGTTAAGAGACAGTTGAGCTACATCTTTAAAGTACTGAAAATTATAACAAACAAGAAAACTGTCAGCCTAAAATTCTATGCCCTACAAAAATACATTCTAAAACAAAAGTGAAATAAGAATTTTCAGAAACATAAAAGCTGGCACAATTTGTCACCAGCAGATTTTCACTACAAGAAAGGAAGTTATCAGGCAAAAAGGAAATGCTACTAGATAGAAATATTGACCTACACAAAGAAATTAAAGAACTGGAAATAATAGATGTTTCTAGCCCAATTCTCTTCTAGTATTTCATTTCTTATAGATTTTTCTTCTAGGTGTTTTAAATATCTTTAAAAGATAACTGAACATTTAGACAAAAATAAAAATATAATATTCTAAGAATATAAATGTAAAATGCATAACAGTTGCATAGAGGCCAAGAGTGGAGAAATGGAAGTATACTATCTTAAGGATCCGAAACTCCAAGTAAAGTTGTATAACACTATTTTCAGGTAACCTGTTGTTAGTCAGATTTCTATCACTGTGACAAAGTGCCCGAGATAAACAACTTATAAAGAGGAAAGAGATTTTTGTTTGTTTGTTTGTTTGTTTGTTTTTAGCTCAGGGTTACTAGGATTTTTTAGTCCATGGTCACTTGGCCCTGTGGCAGAACAGTGTATAATGTTGGGAGCACATAGTAGAGAATGTTGGTTCAGCTCATCATGGCAGGGCAGTAAAGAAAAAGTGGGGAAGGGGCCAGGGTCCCTTTCAAGGGCATACCATTAATGACATAATTTCCTCCATCTAGGCCCTACTTTCTAAAGGTTCCACCCCTTCCAATAGCACTACATGGTGGTAATGAACTTTTAAAACATGAGCCTTTGGGGGGGGCATTCTAGATCCAAACTATAACACCTATAATAATGCAAAGATGCATGTTATGAGGCCTACAGCAATCATTAGAATAACAAAGAGTATTGTTACAGCTAATAACTCAAGAAAAGAGAATTTGAAAACACAATTATTTTAAAAGTATGCAGAAGTAGACAACAAAGAATGGATAGAACAAAAACAAATTGCAAAATGGTAGATTTAAACCTGGCCATATCAACCTATTATTGACTATTATTGTCCAAACACTCTAGTTAAAATTCAGAGACTGTGACATTTGATCAACAAAAGAAAAAAAAAAAAAAAAAGAAAAGACCCAGATGGGGTGAAATGGTAGCTCACTGTGACTTATACTTCACTGGTGGCTAATGATACTGGTCATTTTGTCATGTATTTGTTGGACATTTGTATATCTTATTTGCAAAATGTCTATTTAAATAATTTTCTTTAAAAAAATACCTTTTTTAAAAATTTTTTATGTGTAGATGGACACAACATAATACCTTTATTTTTATGTGGTGCTGAGGATCCAACCTGGGCCCCACCATGCTAGGCGAGCGCTCTACCACTGAGCCACAATCCCAGCCCCTATTTAAATAATTTTCATTACAAGGAAATCTTATTATTAAGTGGATACTTAATTTTGTTACATCTTTTGAATCCCTTATATGTTCAGAGTATTAATTCTTTGTCAGATGAGTAGTTGGCACATGTTTTCTCCCACTCTGTAGGTTGTCTGTTCATTTGGTTGGTTGTTGTCACAAGTGAGAAGAAATATTAAGTTCTGGTGTTCTATAGCACAGGTGGGTGACTAAAGTTCAAAATAAGCTATTACATACTTGAAGATCTAGAAGACAGCAGCTTCTAGAAGAAATGATGAGGAGAGGGTAATACTAGCAAACCTGATATGATCAGGGCATGCTGTTTGAATGTGTTGAAATACCACACCATATCCCATTCATGTGTACAATTATTACATGTTAATAAAATAATTCTTAAAAAGACTCAACTCTCCACAGTCTGTAGACAAAGTATATTTTTTAAAAAAGGAACATAAAAAGATATACTATGTAAACACTATAAGAAGGTGGAATACATATTTGTATTATGTATAAGAAGGTGGAATACATATTTGTATTATGTAAGGGATCCATTTAAGAATCGCCTCATGTGGCTGTGGGCGGGGGGGCGGGGGGAGTGCTCACAAATGTGAAGGCTGTGGGGCAGAGGAACAGGCTGAAGCCCCAGCCAGCGTTGATGCTGCAGCCTGATTGCAGTGAACCACAAGTGGACTGTTTCAGATAAGAGAATATTTTTATGTTTTGATTAAAATGAGATTACAAGGGTGAAAAAATTGTCAAGGAGCATCAAACTAGTCACTTAAGAAGGGACATATTTTATTGTATGTAAATGAAATTCTAGTTGTAATAGCATTATTTTTTAAAGTAATATCCACTTATTGTAACATGTCAGAGTATAGAAGTATTTACAAAAAATAAAATAAAAAACTTAGAACCCCACCCCACCAAAATCCAATTCCCTGAAGTAAACAAGAGTTAAAAGAGTTCTCTCTGATGACCTCCTTCACACCAACTCTATTCTTCTTCTTAACTTAGCTTTCTGCATGTTCCTCAATGGCAGTTCTAACTGGCCACCAAACAGCAGGGCCCTCAGGATTCTGTCCTCAATTCTTTTCTCGTTCTGTTCTATACATTTTTATTGCTTTATCTTACATGCATTTATTTCCTCTATTCTAAAGCTAATGTCAGACAGAGTCAGTCTCTTTCTGAATGCTGACACTTCTTCTCCCTAAAGTCCAACAGGAAAAGGTGTGAACTGTCATCTTCACCTACACCCGCCCCTCACCCTCCTTCACTTCCTTCCTGTGTAAAGACACCACTGCTCACTGATCCCCCTTGCAGGAAGTGGGAGGTCAATCCAAAATACAATGGACAAAGAGCAGTAGTAAACTTTTGGATTCACAGCTTTAGTTTTAAGGAAAAATAGCGTAATGGGTAGAAGGAGAGCAAATCCTGCATTCACTGCACACGGCCCAGCTTCCTTCTGGCAAATGTTTCCTTGGCCTGAAAGAAATGACCTTGTTGATTTCACCTGAAACAACCCGACATGTTGCCCCCACTAGTCTGTGAAGGGAAGGAGTGAAAAGGAAATGCCCACACATTTGATGCCCACCTGGACCCCACGAGCTGACATCCAGGACAGTTTCTCTCCAGCTCCATTTAAATAATCTCTGAGTTGAATTTTGGGATACAGTCTCCACATAGTCAATCCAAACCTTTTACTCCAATGTTGCTGGGAAGTATTATTTCTAGGAAAAGTACCTCACAATTGAGAACTGAATCGAGGTCCTCCATGCATGTATGTATGAAATGCCAGGATTTCTGACAGCAGGTCCTGCCAAGCCTTCACCCTACATTCATCTCTAAATGTGGCATGCCCACCTGTGTTCCAACTTCTGCCCCGTTCACTTTCTGAGCAAAAAATTCACTCTTTACCCATTCCTACACACCAAGAAAACTCCCTGCCCCCCTTTTTTTTTCTTTAGTAACACTGGAATTCATTTTATGTCTTCTGTACTCTAATTACCTATAAAATATCTATTCTCTATCACCTATGGGATATCTTTGCTTTAATTGACTTGTATTTTGTGTAACTTTTATATCCAGGGCTCAGCATAGGTTTTTCTCAACACTGGTACTTTCAACATTTGGGCCTAATAATTCCTCATTTTGAGAGGCTCCCCTGTCTGTTTTGGGTTATTTCATAGCATCTGTGTCCTCTGCCACTAAATGATAATCCTCCCACATCATAATCATGACAATCAAAATTTTCCAGTGTCTCCTATGGGCAAATATCACCCTTGTTGAAAACCATTGGCCTAATCCACATCTGGGCACAAAGAATTATATGGAATTAATAACAGCATATATTGTTTGTTAAGAGTTGCAAGCAATGGCAGGAAAGTGTAGAAGTCAACACATCATTGCATAGTTACTCAAATAGGAGGAGGTAGACAGAGGGAGAAGGCAAACCGGCTACAGTGATAGGGCCTACAGAAACAAAAGAGGGTTGGTTAGCAAAGCAGAAACATCAATGTGTCCTCTCCTCTGTCCTCTCTACCACAGAAGTCCAAACTTGTAAAGAGCAGAGCTAGACTTTGAACCTCAGTTTATATGCTTAATCAGGAAGATGACTGTGTATATCCCCCCATGTAAACATGATCAGGCCATGGGAAGGCATATTCCAAACAGGGCAGGGATATGCTCCAATATATTCACCTAAAATGCAAATAGATCTCACTGGCTCATGAAGGTGAACAATGGATTGGGATTTCCCCAAAATTGATGGCTGCCCTCCTGGAGACCTGGGAAGGAATAATGAACACTCCACTTTATTGGAATAGAAATGAAATAGAACCTCACATCTTCCCATATCTGGATTTGGTCACCAAGATTTGGAAGACATATGTGGAAACAGCACAGTAGGGTTTGTATTTGACTGGGCAGGGTTTTTAGGGCAAGTCAAAAGTATTTTTGCACTAAAATAAAAAACATGTGAGCATCATAATGGAAATGCAGAAATCATAAATAGCAAAGCTAATGCCAACACAGCAGCAGTACAAAAGATCAGCAAAGAGGCATGACTGAGTGTTAAAAATAAAATAGGTTCTGAAGAGACACACTGAATATAGGAATTTTTTGTTTTGTTTTTTAAAGCCAGTGTAACAAATGATGGTAATAGTAACTTTGGCAGGCTGCTGAAAAGCTCGGTATCTTAAAAAAAAATGATTCTCTCTTTCCTAGCAAAAATAATATTAAAATGAAACTGGGATATTTATTTCCCTTTTTAACACAGCAGGGATCACTTACAGCAAATAAGCCTAACAACGCTCCAATGGAAGAACCACTGAAGCTGCTAGGAACTGACCATTGTCATTATCCACACAATGCATTAAGTGCTCAGAGCATGCCTAACCACAGTCTACCCAGGCTGCCTGCCTTCAGATCTGTTTATTTTCCCCCATAAAATCTCAAAAGATGTTACTAAACAGAAAGGGAACTCCTCAACGACTCTCACTCTCACCTCACCCTATGCCGACCCCTAATGCAGGAAAGAGAAAAGTGGACCCATAATGCAGCATAGCGACTAGGAGCCAGATGTGGAAGAACTTACCAATTAGACAGTTATTCAGCACCTGCATGGTGTCAAGGATTTGTATCAGGTTCTGTAAAATAAAACAGAGACGTCAAACTTTTTTTTTTCTTGAGTTTACAAATTATTAACACATACAACAAACCCAAGAAGCAATTGTATGTTTCCAAAACAGGCTGCTTAGATCAGAGAGCAGAGGCAAGGAAGTCCCTGGATCTTCAAGGGGCTCAATCAATGAAAGCTTTCAAGAAGAATGTTTAATTGTTAAAGGGTGTATGACAGACACTTAAAAGCAGAACAGACCCTTATCAACCTGAGAGAAAATTAGATTTAACAGTACTTGAAATCCAAGGGGTGAATTCAAGGGCATTGTATGGCTACACTTGCTGCCTTGAGCAAGGGGCTCAATCTCCCTGTCTCACTTTTCTCATTTATGAAATGTTGCAACACTAATTTCTTTTTCATGGATTGTTTTCATAGATTGAAGTGTAGGTGAAATAATTCACCTTATGTGCGAATAAGCAGCATAGTTGTTACTATAATTACTATGGTGACTTCTAGAACAATACACTAAAAATTACAGAGCAGAAGAAAATGCACCAAGCAGATACACAAATGTATTTTCTGCTGGTAGTAGGATTAGGGGTGAATTGCTTTCCTTCTACTTTTCTGCATTTTCTACATTTTCTATAATGAGCATATATTACTTCATAATCAGTAAAAACATCAGCATTTAAAACAGATTTTAAATTTAAATTTATTGAATGAATTATTTGGCAGGAATAATAAATGTTAATACAACTCACATAATCAAGGTACTTTTGAATGTACAAATCCTTGATTATACTGAATACTTAAATGGTGCCAAACATGTCCTAGGTCACACAGAAAAATGGAAAAGTACTTTCCCGGTCCTCAGGTAGAGTGTTGTGAATAAATGTATTCTCTTCTCTGTGAAAGTCTAAATAAACTGCTGCTATGTAAATAGATATGCATTAAAAAAGGTACTAGAGACCGGCCAGATAGCGCTTCAGGATTGGACATTAGATGATGTGAGTTCAAATCCTGATTCATACTCAGAAAATACTGATTGACTGCCTACTATGTGTTGGACATTTGTGGGCCACAGGGAATACAGCAGTATTCGTTCAAACAATCAATGTGATGCCTTAGACATGCTTTTTAACTTGTTTGTCCCTGTGGTCTTAACCCTTTTAATGGGAAAGAGCCAGTGAGATAACATAATCAGAATCCAGTATAAGCAAGTACACAGCACCCTTCTGCACTGAAATTTTCCACCAATATTCAAATACATGGTCAAATCTTCCATTTTAAAAATAATAATATAGTAATGATAACATTTCCGCAATGCCACATCCCTTCCAGTTACCAACTCATTTTTCTCCTAATTCTTACTTGCTCTCTTCAGTTCTTCTCCTTCCATTCTCTTTTGAACCCACTCCAAACAGGCTTTTATCCAGGAAAATGCTTTTGTCAACAGGGCCGTAGATAGCAAATACTATGCCTTTGTGCAAATGCAAAAATGATGTTTCTCTGGATTGATGAATTAAAAATAGCTGTGCTTTCCAAGTAGTTGTTGCAGAGTAATTTACAAATTACAGTTACCAACAGCTGCGCTCTCTGAGTAGCTAAAGCAGAGTGCAGGGAACGTTTTACCACCACAGACCCATTCATATGAAAACTTGCATACAAGGCATAAGAGCATCCACAGCATTCCTCTTCATGACCAACAGTGGTTTCCCTGTAGTTGAGTAGTGGTTGATTCTCAGTCCTTATTTTATTTTGCAATACCAGCAAGATAATGCCTGAGTTTAATCTTCCCTCCACTTTGAAGCACCCCTTTAACAACACACCCCCTTTCGTTTTTTCCTCCTTGATGGCTCCTCTTTCTCTCTCAGACCTCTTAACACTAAAGTGACTGTAAAAGGCTAGGCTTTGGATATATTCTATTTTCTATCTGAAATAATCCCCTTATAGAACCAAGCTAATCTCATGGGTTTTAAATCAGGCATATGCTGATAGTGCCCCACTATGAAACTTCAGTCAGAATCCTTTCCATTAATTCCAGCTCCTGTATCCAACTGCCTCACAGCCATCTGCACTTGGGTGTCTAATAGCCCTTTCAAAGTGAGAAAGCCCAAAACCAGGTTCCTAATCCCCACCCTACCCCAATTTGGCCTTCCTGTTGTTCTGATTACTCAGGTCCCAAACCTTGAAGTAGCCCACAATTCCTTATTTCTGTCATACTCCCTACCAGTGAGCATTACTTTAAATATTGAACAACTTCTCACCAACTCTACACCTCACGCTTTGTCCAAACCACTACCAATATCCGTCTTTGTCAGTTACTCCCTAACTCTTGAATTCACTTCTTTTCTGAGTTATTTTCCTTTCCACAGGAGTCAGTGTGGTCCTGTTACAATTTGTCAGATTGTATTACTCGTTTACGTAAAACCTTCCAGTGGGATCCTACCAAACCCAGAGAAAAGGCCAGTGATCACAATTTCACACAAGCTTCTCCACCACACCTGCCTCACGCTGCCTCTCTAACCTCACCTCCAACACCTGCCCCAACACACACAGTTCATTCCACTTCTGCCATGTCTGCCACTTCACACCAAGCACGCATACACACAACCTACTTCAGGGACTTTCTATTTGCTGTTACCGCCTGCAGAAATACTTTTCCCTCTGTTTCTTTTTCCTGAAATGTGTCTTTTCCCCCAGAAAGCTCTCTTGTTTACTCCTCTTCCAGACTCACCTTCTCTTGATGCCTCCCTGACCACCATATTTATAACTATAACCATCTATTTCCTTCCCAACCTTATTACCTAAGAAATATATTTTAGTCATAACAAGGTCATAACAATTAGTAGAAGTCTGATACTTGTTGATACAATACACAGATATCAACACAACATATAATACTTGATAAACATTGTAATTATCAATAGTGACACAGCCCTTCACTTAAGGTCTGTCTGAAGATGAAAATTCAGAATGGGGAGAAGGTGAACTCAATGATGCTGGAGGGGGGACTGGCCATTCTCTAAAGTGGGACAAATGCCAACAGTGACATCGCAGAATACAAGAGCTATGAAAGGAAAGGCAGTACTAATTCTCATTTGTCAAATTTACCAAATTTTACTTAATTTGTTCTCAAACAAATCATGTTCAGGTGACTTTAAAACAATGTCCCTAAAGAAATTTATAAAGTTCAGAGAGATCTAATGAATTTAAGTGAAAAATTATAGTAATGATATATGCCAATATAGACATGTTCAGGTTCATCGCTATCCCAAGTATCCTATTCTGCAAACATATACAGTTATGTATGGTCATTTGATCAGTTCCAGCCAATGGAGTGTGAACTGAGAGAACAAACACCCTGGGTTTCACCCTGCCAAGGCAGATGAGCATGTAGCCTCATTTTGAAAAGACAAAGTCACAGGATCACAACAGCCAGCACTGACAAGTCCTGTATAGAAGACATCAGCCATAGAGGGTAACTGGGTCCTGCTCTATATTCTGTGTAATTTACACAGACTTTGCTTTCAAAGCCACTGAAACATGGAGGTTGTTTGCAATGGAACTTGTAACAGCTAACCTCTCTTAATACAACCCTGCAAACAAAGGTTTATGTAAGTCTGTGTGCAAAGAAATGATACAGATTGAGAAAGTTACAATTGTATTGAGATGCAAAATATTCCACTATGAAAAAACATACAAGAGAGGCAATGGAAATACCTACCTAATCAAATGGTGCAATAAGTCCCAACAAAAAATAGGGTTCCTTGAAAAAGGCAGTATACTGAAGGGAAGTACTGACATGTAAATTCATCTCCTTGAGTATTTGTTTACATGTGTGTGGTATTCATCATCAACTTATTGATCCTTTCTCAGACATGGGTTATTGACAACACCATTTGTTTCACCCTAGGTTTCTAGTAATAACTTTAACCCTAGGTTTCTAGAAATCCACTGGATTTCTTAAACCTGTTCTCACCCTAAAAGAACACCAGAACTTCTGGACGTCCAACATTCCAAGTACAGGTTGCGGGAGATAGAAGTGCTACCTCAGGGGACAGCTTTGCCTAGTGACATTACTACATTCTTAATCCACTTTGTCCACCATGCACTGATTCCATGTTCCATCCCTAAAAGAAAGCCTCTTGGAATTCCATGTAGTACTTCCAGTTCCAAGGAGTACTACAATCCCCTCTGCTTTTCCACATCTTCAAACATCAATCCACCACTTTGCTAAACATCTTTTAATTTCTTTTTTCTTTCTGTTGCTGAATTCTAGTTTAATTCCAAATGTGATGGACATCATTATATAAAGTCCATGTATGAAAACTTGAATTGGATGTCAACATACTTTATATACAAACAGAGATACACAACTCATGGTATGTATGTGTATTAAGAATTGTGATGCGGGCTGGGAATGTGACTCAAGCGGTAGCGCGCTCGCCTGGCATGCGTGCGGCCCAGGTTCGATCCTCAGCACCACGTACAAAGATGTTGTATCCGCTGATAACTAAAAAATAAATATTAAAAATTCTCTCTCTCTCTCCTCTCTCACTCTCTCTTTAAAAAAAAAAAAGAATTGTGATGCAAACAAAAAAAAGAATAGAGTTACCTTATATTAGGTAGAGGAGGGACTGAAAGGAGGGGAAGGCAGGGGATGTGGGGATAAGAAAGAAAGTAGAATAAAACAGACTTTATTACTTTATGTATATATGTGATTATATGACCAATGTGATTCTACAATATGTATACTCAGAAAAATGAGAAGTTATATCCCATCTATGATATATCAAAGTATATAAGTGCATTCTACTGTCATATATAACTAATTAAAACAAATAAAAAATTTAAAAATAATTAAATAAAAATGCATTTGTTTCCATAGTGCCAGTTGAAAAAAAAATAAGTTTTATTATTTTTTTCTGAAGATAGCATGACATTTTTCTTGGGCTGATTTTAAGAACTTTCTATTGGCATCAATTTGATTAGAACACATTTAGCTGTTTTCCTTACATTTATTCTGCTTGGTGTTGTATTTGCTGTGTTTCTTGCATCTGAGTGTTGATGTCTTTTATCTACTATGGACAATTTTCAGTCATTATCTTTCAAATATTGCTCAGTCACTTTTGCCACCTCATCTTTAGCTTATACTCCAGTGACACATTTTTTAAATCTTTCGTCCACATTCCCTAGGTCCTTTATTCTTTATTTGTGTTTCTTTTAGTTGTTCTGTCTCTGTTTCAGTTTGGGTACTTTTTTGAATCAGTTTTTGAGTTCCATAATTATATCTTTGGCTTCATTCAAGCAGATGCTAAAATTAATTTGAAAGATTAAATATTTTAGTTGTTAAATATTTAAGTTTATGGATTCTAATCATTTAACGAATCCCTCTCTTATCCTGTCAATTTTATCTATTTCTTTTACCTATATATAGTAATTATAGCATAATCTTCATCAACTGAATGTTTGAATATGGTCCATCTATTCCTGTTGATTTTTTCCTCAGTTATTGAGCATGTTTTTTGCCTTCTCACATGTCCTTCAATTTTAATTATGTATAAGATATTATCTATTAGATAAGCTGAAGCTAAAATAGATATGACTTTCTCCTACAAAGGGTTTGCCCTTGCCTGTGTTGCAGGTGTGATCATAGCAATTCTACCAGGAATTGAGCTCGATTATATCTATTTTTATTATTATTATTTAGTAAAAAGCATTCTTCCTTTAGTTTCAAGTGTCTCCTGGAAATCTATCAGGTTTGTTGCATGCTCCTCCCTTCAGTGAAATTTTTTATGAGAAGCATGGAGTTGTAAAAGTCCTCCTCCTTTTCCTTTACCTCTTCCTGCCCCTCTTTCTCTCTAGTTCATCTTTACAAGACCCCTGCTCCATCCTATCAATCAGAAAACATTCAGTGTAGAAAACATGTCATGGTTTGGGTCTCTTAGATTCCAGTCTCTTGATCCCACTCAAGTGACCTCACCTCTACTGTTTTCCCAGAGAATCCTTACTTTGTGACAAGCACTTCCTCAGTTCAAATGCCCCATGGATCTTGTGTATGAAGTTCACCGAAAAAGCATCCCCATCTCTAGATTTTAGTTCATTCATTTATCTTCTCTTCTTAAACTCTCCTATATTTGTAAAAGTATAAATTTATGAGTACTCTGTTTTTTATTTTCCCTAGATGTTATAACAGGAATTATAGTATTCCATACCTATGATATTATAACTTGTAAAAGTCAAGTTCTGTGTTTAGGTTTTGAATTGTTTAAACCTAAACAAAGGATTTTATTTTGTTAAGCTTTAAGTCCACTTTTCAGACTTTTGAATATTAATTGTTATTCAAAACATAGGAAATCAATTCCAGTTTTGTTTCTATTTTTTGACTAGCATTTAAGTAATCATCCAATCAATGAATTAACTAGAACTAAGTTATTTTGACTAGGTAAAACTACAAATATATCTAGTGAAATACAAAATGTGTTTAAATTAATAAGTACCAATTAATGCTCTTTAAGCAAATATTCAACCACTTGATGGATCTTCTCCATCATTTTATTTGAGTTAGACCTTCATCTGCAAGACAGATTGTCAATGGACGTGACAAGAGAAAAGATACACTAAGATGAATTGTAGTAAGCTTACTTTTCCTTAAAATATCTTAAGAGTGTTATTCAGAAGTTGATAGTTTAAAAGTTAAAACTATAACTCCTAATAGTTGTAATAGTAGCTTAGAGGTGATAATAAATTATTCATAAATTTTAAAATCATTTTAGCTGAGTAGATAAAGCATCCATGTTAAATTTTAAAGCATGACTCACTGAAGAGAATACAGGTTTCAGATCTGAGCCATATATGAAATTATAATAAAAGAAATGAATACATAAAAGAAAGATGCTCTGAAAGTGGTATTTGTGAGAAAATTATTAAGAGGCAGTTTTCATCTACACAGATATCTCTCCTTTAGTTCCAGTAAGTCATATGCCAATGTTGCTGAAATTTAAGATCCTTTCTCACTACTAGATAGTGAAATTGTTTATCAAATCACAATCAAAATTTCTAAAAAGAAAAATTAGTTAAGAGGCTATATCAAAGAATTTCTCTTATAAATGGTTTAGGGAAATGTGCTTTATTATATAGACAGATATACAGATGCAAAAAACCATATACACCTACATACAAAAAGGTATGGTGATAAGAAAAAAAACATTTAATATGAATTGTAGAAAAAAAAATGAAAGTATATCTCAGATGAGATCATGGGCTACACATAGCAATTCATGCAGAACAAAGAATAAAATGCCTGGCACTAGATACACCCACCAAAGCAGACCAGGTGCTGGTAAACAGACCCAACCTAGGTGAGCAAGCTTGCCATTTCCTAATATACATACTGACAACTATTCATATACATCCATCCATCACCACTGAGAGAGACTGCCACACTGTCATACCTATTCCCTAACTAGATTCTGGAAGAGTTAGCCATTCCCCACATTCACCATTTGGTCATGGTCCCCATCAGAGTACTATCTTGGCTATTTTTTGGTCTCTAATTCCACTTTTTATCTGACCTTTTTGAATCTGACAACCTGGATTTTTGTTGCTTGTTTATACACAAATCACTTTATTTCTTTGATCTCCCTTGGACGTATTGATTGGCTCTTGGTCAATTCCTCAGGTGAGACCCCAGTCTCTTAAGAATTCTCTATTCATCAAACACTTTCCATTGATCCACAGAGACTATGGGTAGGGAAAATCTTATCCTCACCCACTACTGACATTTCTTCCTTTACAAAGATGCCCCCACATACTGAAATATTAGTTCTGGTTTCCACAACTGTGACCAACCCCATTCATAGCTTAGGCCTTGAAGCAACAATCTAATTTCATTAGATTAATGAAATATAAATTAATTTTAAAATTTTATCAATCTAAGCTGCCTAAGCTTAGATTCCATCTTAGATAACAATCTAAGATGAAAAATCAGCAAATTCCCTGTTAATTACATATAGCTTTAAAAAAAAAAAACTTACATCCTAGCAGGTGGAGCAGACCAACAAAGACAAAGCAAGGCAGATAAAGTTTGTGTATGAATTTGGGATGGAATAATAAGAGAAAAGGTAGAACAGGTTGGCTTCTGGCACATAATCAGACTGGGATCCAGAGCAGAATCTTAGTGTCATGCAGTGTACCACGCAACCAATGCAGGTAGTAGAACATGGAACCTGGGTCCAGTTCTGATATGGGTCTTCTTATAAGGATGGTCTTCAGAGGAAAGTTCTATCACTCAGGGAAAGTGTAAAAACAAGAGAGTCAGTTGAACAAGAATTTAGAAGTCATCAATTCAGTTAGGATTACAACTCTGACAAATAGGAGGCACAGTTCCCTATCAAAGGAAGACAAACACTAGATCAGAGCTCCCTCACAATTTACCTGCCTCTGCCTGAAACCCAGATTACACCAAGAACAAACACTTACATAGACCATAGGTTATAAATCCAGAAGGCCAAATTATGTTGTTATTAAGCTGGTGGGGGTGATGGTGGCAGATAGCTAGCTAGCTAGCACAGACCAGGGAAATAAGTCAAGTGTTAAAGGAACAGACATATGACATTTTTCTGAAATGAGTTGCCAAGAAGTTGGATAGGTGGAAGAAAATAATTTGCTGCTTCAAGACAAAGAAGTGAAAGAGAAAAGAATGTGTAAAGTAACTGTGTTCAATGCTTGCTCCAGGACCAAGCAGTGCTGATGAGCAGATGCTGGATCCAATATCACCTATATTATTGTGTTGAGCAGAACTCTTAGGTGCTGTGATCATGCAATGAATGCAAAAGGAGATTAGGAACTGAGCTAATTAGTAAGTCAACAATCAATACAGATTAAGGTGAGAGTCAGCCTGTGCAAACTGGAGAGAACAGAAAGAACAGATGCTGATATAGAAGATAGTAACATCCAGTCTTGATATTATAGATTCCCCCATGGGACTCTGGAACTACTATGAAGAATGTTCAGATCCATATGTACTCCAAGCATTTTCAAATGATAAAATGCTGTCCTGCATCACTATTACTTTTAAATACATGGAGGTTCGATTAGATTAATGAAATATAAATTAATTTTTAAAGTTTATCAACTTAACCAATGGATCAATGTTTATTTTCATTATATATTTCTCAGCCATTGTGAATACCAAAATATAACTATCAAATGTTGCTCTAAAGATTGTTTGATATTAGAAAATATTCTTTATAGTCACATAGGCTGAGATCTAACACTTCAGAAGCAAAAATAGAAGCAGTATCACCAAAAAGAGAAAACAAATAGAACTAAGGGTAGGTTGAGGAGGAGAGGTGGGAAAGGCAGTGTAGTAAGGTAGAGCAAACACAGTCCTGTCATTAGTTCAGATCCTCTCTGCACAATTTTCTAGCTGTGGGGTCTTGGGCAAATTATTCTTTTCTATAGATGGTTCAGCAACAATAAAACTGATATAACATTACCCAAATTTAGAGTGTTGTTGCAAGGATTAATGACAAAATATGCAAGGATGTTGGGAGTGGGCATGTAATTTGTTTTGGCCAACAGAACACAAGCAGAAGTCACAGTGTGTGGGTTTCAAGTCAAGGTCTTTGTCCTCCTGTGAGTCACCATGATAAGAGCATGCCCTGGTTGCTGCTGGACCAAAAAGAGTGTGAAGCAGATTTTAAATCAACAGCTCAATCAACTAGCAGATATGTGAGAATGAAATCTGCTTGTTCAGATAAACACTGAGTTTTAGACTGCTTTGTTATACATTGTTATATATTAACAAAATGTTGTTGGATCAGTAAGATGGTAGTATGACTTAATATCTAGCAAGACAATACACACCTATTATTTTTCTTATATTTTAGCTATAATCAGATGTATATTCAGTCATATGAAGCTTAATATCACCTACAATTGAAAGTTTAAGAAAAACATAAATTTAAGTTGCCATTTATAATTATACCACATTCCTAATTTATTCAGATCTTGCTTTGTTTTATAAAATGGAATATTTTATATTTTTCTTTAAATGAATCCTTTATCACATAGTTTGTCACTATTGGAAATGGGCTTTTTGCCCCATTTCTGTTTCTAGCTTGCTATTGGCAGTAAAGATAAAGCTAATAAGTTTTTTCACATTAGCCTTATATCCAGCTACCTAATATATTTCCATATTAAACCTACAAATTTTCTCAACTTATTGCTTTCTAGCTAACTAATCCTATAAGTGGAATAAAAATAATTGTATCTCTCTTTCTTATAGTAATTATTGAATTTATTTCCACTTTCTTGTCTTATTGTGGTCAATGTGATGAATGCAAAATATGGTGACAACATTATGGAGGGTAGCATAATATCAGCTAAGAGGAAGAGATGAAGATAAACATTATGGAAAAAAATTATTATACTAGTAAATGTAAAAATGAGCATCAGAAGGAAAATAAAAATTCAGAGCCATAATGATAATCAACATGAAAAGTAGAAAAGTAAATGTAGTAAGAATTGATTGACTTATATGGTTTTAATGAGAGAGGAGTATTGATTTGTATAGGCATTCTGTTCTGTTTATTCATGAATTATACTGGTAATAGTTTTTAAAATCATAAAATTTGATCCCAAGTACCTGTAAATGAGTAATTTTTAAAGATTATAAATGAAATTATAAAATATTAGAAACCTCATAAAACATTCCATAACAAGTTAAGGAATTCCTTCTCTGCCTGGATTTCTGGATTTTTTTTTCTTTTTTTTCCCCATGGATGCTGTATAATTTTCATGAATAACTTTTTTCAGAGTGTTATTTTAGTTTTGACTTTTTTTTTTGCTTGAGATCAAACAACTTTATTTATGTAATTCAGCATATTTATATGGTGAATGTTTCTAGATTTCCTTTCCTATTTCACTTCTCTCACTTCTGAAATTTAGTCATAATTTACTAGCAATTTAATACATTTGGATAGTTGGTTTGCAAATTATTTTCTTAGATCTATTATGTCTATGATTATGAGTAATACTGGTCTATGATTTTCTTTTTTCATACTGTGCATGGTTTATAAATCAAGATTACACTCATCTAAGAAAACAAGTAGCAAAATATCTTTTTTCCTATTTTTTAGAGGATTTAATATGAAATTGGAATAATCTGTCCACTATCTGGTAAAAGATACCTGTATAACCATCTGGATTTCATTTTTTTTTCAGGAAAATTTTAGGTTCCACTTGGATTTCTTTAATAGTACAGGGGACTATTCTGACTTTCTACTTCATCTTGAGTAAGTTTTGGAAAATTATTTCTGTACAATTGCCAATTTCAAGTTCTTTACTCTTCCATAACTATTGTATAACATTCCACCTAAAAAATCTAGAGGATTAAAACAACACAATAATTTATTGCACTCACTAATCTGCAATTTGGTAGCGTTTAGTTGAATGGCTTGTGTCTGTTCCACATGGCATTAACTCGGGAAACTACAAAAGCTGAATGGTCCACTTCCAAGATGGTTCATTCACATGGCTATTATGGGACCTGAACCTGCTCTGTTGGAATGGAGGCTCAATTATTCTCCATAAAATTACTTGGATTCAATAAAGCAAGGTGGATTGGTTCCATTCATAAATGTTCCAAGAGACAGGAAATGGAAGCAGCCAGTCTCCTATGACTGAGTGCAGAAAATAGAGCACCCCATCATTTCTCCATATTCTACTGGTAAAACAATCTCAGGGCCCTAACTAAATTGAGGGCCACAGACATAGATGTCTTGAGAGGAATGTCAGGGGATCATCACTCTATCACATCAACTTACTTGTATAAAATTATAGATAGTTTTATTACCTTGTAAGTATTTATCCTGTTTGTAGGACATATCTATTTTTATTCCTATTAGTATCTGTTTCTTCCTTTTTTTCCTTAGGCTTTCCAAATAATTATCTTATACTTTTATTCATAAAATCAAATCAAATTTTAGCTTACTTGATATCTGCATTTTAGTTGTGCTATTTCATTAATCTCTATTTTTTCATTGCTTCATTTCATGTAGTTTAAGGTTAATTTCTCTAATTATCCTAACTTATTTTTTGTTGACTTTCTTTTAATGCAAGCATTTAAGGTGATGTATTTTTCTTAAGTAACTACAGAAAAGAGATAACATAGCAGACCTGACCAATATCCTCTGAAAAGCATGTTTACAGGGTTGGATTTGCAGGCATCTAGGAACTTGAACTTTGAGACAGTTCCTGCCATTAATTGGTAACGGTGACTCATTGTGCCTAAGTTGTACAAACAGTAGAGTTTATTCTGAGCACCTGCTTTCCTTAGGGAATCCTGAAATTAGGGTACTCATTTTAACCAGTCCCCAAAATAACCCTGGGCATTTATTCTCCAATGTGATTCTCTGATTGGCAACATTTCACATGCATTGTCAGGATTTGCTGCTGGGTGAACTAAGCATGTATCATGTGACTCCAATGTGAAAGAACTCTTGGGATTCTTGATTTCCTCTCATATTTTCCTCTTGTGCTTTTTTCCTCGGCCAATTGTGCTTGGTATCCTTTGGCTGTAATAAATCACAGCCTTCAGTCCAACTACATGCTGCATCCTGTGAGGTCTCCTATCAGATTATCTTGGTGACTCTGGACACAATAACACCTTAGCTACACCCTACACATTTTGATAGGCAGTTGATCCATAATGGCTACTTTCAAATCTCTAATATGAACTTTCTCATGGACCCACTATTTATATTTAGAAAAATGTTTTAACTACCTCCTTTTACTCTTTCAAATGTTTTTATTATAAATTTCTAACTTATTTGTATTTGTTGTCATAGAGCTGATATATAATAGTCTCTCTTTGGTAAATTTTTGAGATTTGCTTCCAGGTCAAATATATGTTCAGTTTTCATGAGATATTCTGTATTCTTGACCAAAAAAAAATGTATATTGTCAAATCATTAGTTGTAGTAATATGATCATATGCACAAATTATAAGATAGGAACTTCAGAGAGGACAAGTTACTCAAGGAGAGCTCCCTGCTGGATCACGTGGAAACAAAGGGCCCCTTTTAGAACTTTCTAGGTATTTCAAGTGAGAAGTAGTTTAATACGGGAACTTTCCTATGTTCTTATGTGAATTTCCAAGCAGTATTCCTCCAAATAATGCACAACCACAACAGTGGGAAGTTAGACTCTATGTATGTGTGCCAAAATACATTCTACTCTCATGTGTAACTAAAAAGAACACATGAAAAACTTTTTTTTTATAAGTTTAACATAGGGAATTAGGCACCTCCTAAAGAATTAGTAGTTCTAAGAGATCAAAGGTCAGAGAAAATCTCTGCTAGTTTTTAGGACACTCTAGAAATGACTGCAAACTATCAGGATGATCTCCGCTTTCTGTACCCCTGAGATGTGTGTTTCATAGAAAGCCCAGGTGCCTGTACTGTCTGCCAAAGACCACTCATACCACTGTCTTCTGAGCAGAAAAGGCTCTGCTGCTCCTCTTTTCAATGCGTCACAAGACTGCTTCTCAAGGCACAATCTAAACCAGAAATCTCAGGACAAGGAATTATAGGAAATATGCTTGTTACATTTCCTGTGGCTGATAGAAAAGAGAAAACACTTAAAGAGGTAGAGATGAATGCCTGATCAAAACACAAGAAAGGGAAAGAGCGAAACAGCACCCTCCATGTAGTAAAGTGTACCAATTAAAAGAGTAGAACACACTGATAATACAGCTTCCTGACACAAAAGGAAGTGGCTGGTTGAGTCAGAGCTTTCTCTGCATCCTTCCTGTAATCAGATGCCCCATAACACTCCAGCTCAGTGACAATGTTACCCTTGGGGTACAAAATTCAGAACAAAATGCCTTGGGGTTCCTTGGCTGTGTTATGAGATGAGCCAGGCATGTCAACAATCCATTCATCCCAGCTCACGGCTTCCGTAGCCTCTTGATACATAACTATAATGATAAAGTAGCTTCACTTAAAAACAAACCAAGAAGAGCTGTCCTTTCCTAGAAATTGATTCAGAGCCAAGGGAGTGCACATGGCTTAGAGAGCTGGGGTTAGTTTCCACTGGACCCTCCTTGTCACATTTGCATAGGACACAACGCCAGCAGGCTTCAGTCCCAAAAAACAAGTTTATTAATTTCATAGCTCAAATTATCTCTACTCTTACTGATTTGGGGCTAGTGTATTTACCCATCAGTGGAAGAGAAAAGTTATCTGTCAGCATGATGTGGATTCATTGTTTTCTTATCATTTTGTCAGATTTATAAATTCTAAAGCCACCAGATACATATCTCCCTAGTGAATGAATATTTCATCAATTTATGCTGATTCTATTTATCTCCAGTAAAACTTAGTTGTTTTTTTTGTTTGGGTTTTTGTCTTTTCCCCTAGAGTCTATTTGATCTAAGACTAAAATGAGCACACCGGCTTGCTTTGAATGGTATTTGCATGGCAACTCTTTTTCTATCTCATAACTTTTCAACTTTCTTTGCTCTTATATTTCAAAATGATGCCTTATAAGTAGTATACAGCAAGATTCTGTGGAATTTTTATTTGGTTTGAAGATTCTCGTCTTTTACCTATAAAGTTAGTGTGTTTACCATAATGGTTTATCTGCTTGGATTAATTTTTATAATACTTTCCCTTTCATTTTTTCCAATTTCTTGGTTTTTTTTTTTTTTTTTTTGATAGATCAAGGGTTTGTTGCTGTAGTTGTTCTCTTTAAAATATCCCCATAGTAGCTTGAAAATTAACATTCTTCTTTTATTTGTTGGGTGTTTACCTTGACATTTTAACATGCCAACTTAAGGATCTTTAATGTTAAGTAGAATATTACCTCCTGGCAAATAATAATTAGACTGTACACTTACAACACTTTAAGTCTAATGACTGTTTTAATAAATTACATGCTATTTTTTCTAGTATTTTTAATTATATCTCTTCTCATCCTCAGAAATAGATAGTACTGTTGCTACTTCTGTTTACATTTCACTTTGAGTTGGATTTGCCTATGCTTTCTGACTCCAAAAAAAGAATACAATAAACAACACATTTGCTTCCTAGCCAGACTCTGAAGT
Source organism: Callospermophilus lateralis (assembly GCF_048772815.1). Classification (NCBI taxonomy): domain Eukaryota; kingdom Metazoa; phylum Chordata; class Mammalia; order Rodentia; family Sciuridae; genus Callospermophilus; species Callospermophilus lateralis. The sequence continues at coordinate 38,007,482 of NC_135307.1, read as the reverse complement.
TTTTCTTGAAGATAGTCAAGAAAAAATTCAAGGCTATGAAAAACAAAATATGACTAGTATTGGAGAATGTAGCTTCAATTTGTAAGCAAGAGGGCTACAAGACCTTCAGGCACAGAATAAGTAAAGTTTAACCACAAGCAACTGTGAATAATGTGGCTTCTGTATATGGGAAACTTCCCTGCAAAACATGGATGGAGGAGCAGGGGGAACATATGCTTCTTGCATGTAATTAGGCATATGATCACAAACACTACAAAAGTAATGAAGAAACCCGTCTGTCTAAAGCACCACAACCTCATTTTTATGTTAAATGCCATAATTGTAAGTTTTGTAATCAATGTCAAAATACTGTTCTGTTCATAAAGATTCGAAGCATTTAAATAAAGTTGGAAATTGGACTATTTTCTCATCTTAAAAATATTTGAAAAAAGTTGATGAGCAAATATATAATGCATAGTCTCTAAATTTTGATGTATTTGTTGTACAAATATTTAATGTTTAAATAAATTTTATTAAATCATATATTAGTATAAAAAATTAACAGTAAATGAAGTGATAATAGTGGTAAGCAATTTCACATACAAAGCCCCTGGAATACTTAAAGATCCTGGCAACAATCACATTTTGTCAAGCATGCCAAAAGGCATTTACAAGAATGGGCATTATGTCTTCCACATGTTTTCAATGGAATGGGACTAGAGTTTCACTTTAAAAAGATTTTGCTGTTTATTTACTTGGCAAATTATAATGTTTAAGTTAACTTATAAGAAGTTTCAAGATAATTTTGCTTACTTCATTTTAGGTTTTTCTGCAGAATTTTATCAAATGCCGCCCCCCCCCCCATTTTTTTTAGTTATAGTTGGACACAATATCTTCATTTTATTTATTCATTTTTATGTGGTGCTGAGGATCGAACCTAGGGCTTTTTAAGCACGAGACGAGTGCTCTACCCCTGAGCCACAGCCCCAGCCCCCAAATGCTCTTTTATCTACTTGAATTACCTTGTGATATTTTTTCTTTAACGTGTAGAAAATTGTTTTGGCAAATTTCCCAATATTTAATTATCTTTGTATTACTCAAATTATCTATACTTGTTCATACTGGATTTTGTATTGATATACTGATGAACTTTAGTTGGTTATATTAGACAATTTTTCCTTCTATATTCACAGGTGAAGTATGTTGATACAGTTTTTTGTTTTGGTTTTTTGTTACCTTCTCAACTCACAATATTAATTTGGGGAGTTAACATCAGTACTAAATAATCCTTAAATGACTGGCCGACTTTGGCTATGAATCCATCTTGGTGTTGGTTTTGATGTTTAATTTTACTTTTAAAATTTAGATATTTACCTTTCCAGTCTTTCTTTATATTTTTTACTCCCTGGATCAATTTGAGCATGTTTCTGCTGGGTTTTCAAGTTCCATGCTATTGAATGGAACACAAAATTCTCATAATCCATGTCCTCTCCCTCACAGTTACAGCCTTTTTGTTTTCTTTCCAGTTTTTATGTTTTTGTTCACATGCTTCATACTTTTTTGATAACTAAACTTATAAGGGTTTTATTTTCTCTATTATCAGTCTTTTCTCTTAGTTATGAAGGCATTGAACACTGCACATTTCCTTCCAATTAAGCTTCTGCTGTATCTTGAAACATAAACTTTGCCACAGTGTATTTTTATTTCATTGCTGTGTAAATAGGTCACAATTTCAGTTTTGGTATCCTCTGATCAAAGGCTGAATAAGAGGCTTAATTCCAAATAATTCCTCAGTCGTGTTTTTTATTCTTCACATTTTAATTTTACTAGATTATTATCAAATATATAGTCCACCATGAGTCACTTCTTTTACAGTGAATTGTTTCCTTTGTGCCAAATATACTATAGATTTTTGTGCATGTTCTAAAGGCATATTACACAATTATATTCTCTTTTGTAAAGGAAGATTAATGAATATTTATAAAATAGTCTTGTGGGTTTGGTTTTTTTTTTTTACTTTTTTCTAATAAATTTCTGTTTTATGAAAAATTTCAATTAAAGTGTCCTAATAAAAGGGTATATTAATCAAGTTTTCTATTATTTTTCACTATATGTATTTAGATGTACTGTTGTTTGGTCCTGAAAGATTTATGACTGTCATATCTTCCTGATAAATTATAGCTCTAGGGATCACATAATCTCTCTATATCCTGTTCAGTCTTTTTATTCTTAGATTTCACCCTGTTTAATATTCATACTGAATCCCTGTTTTCTTTTTATTTGCATTTCTTAGTATCTCTTAGCCCATTCCATTATTTTTCAACCTGTCTTTATGGCTTTTGCAAACCATATATAACCAGATTTTGACTTGCAACACAATATTATAGTGTTCATCTTTTAATAGCTAAATGAGTACTTCCACATTTAGTCTATTCACTGATGTGCTTTATTGTATTTCTTCTATTACTTGGTATTTGTTATTTTTTTCTTTCTTGATTAGTTTTCTTCAACTTAACTATTCTTTTCCCTTTACAGTATGTAAGCTCTATATTTTTCTTTTCTCTAGTGTTTATCTTATTTCCAAATCCTCACATTCTAATACACATTTTCTATTATTAATAATATACCAACTACATCTTCTTACAAAAATGCTCAATTATCTCCCTTTTTTACCCTCATGGCAATAGGAAGAAACCTTTCAGATACCTTATCTCACCACACATTTCCTCTCACATACTCATTATGTTAAATAGTTTCATACTTTCTGTTCAATTCCATTCCTTTTCAGTATGTCTTTGTATTTTAGGAATCCTTTTTCCTGTCTTAAATATATCCCACCATTTATTCATTTTGAGGGAGACAGAGATTGATTCCATATGTCTATTTTTCTACCTTCATCTTTTGCAATCTTGGGAATCTGAGTCTTATTATTTAGTTAGAATCTTTTAAGTATTTTCATCAGATTGTATGTGTGTGTTGGTGATAAATTCTCTATTCACAAATACTTGTCTTTCACCCATGCAGCTGAGTATCTTGGTTGAACATGGGATTCTTAAATTACACTCCATTGATTCATTCTCATAGTACAGGTTCATCTTTTTTGTTGAAATCCAGAGTTAATGATGAAAATCCAATCCAGGTGAACTAATGGTTTTTAAAAGTACCAATACCTTCCATCTTGAAGCTTATGAGACTTTCTCTTTATTCTTGGAAAGAGTGATTTTACCAAGGTGTGTCTATTTTCTTAGTCATCACGGCTAGAATTTGGTGAGGTATATAAATTTACATATTCAATTCTTTATTCAGCTCAGTGAAATTTTCTTTTATAACTATGAAATTATTGCCTCTTCTCCATCTGTTCTTTCATCCCCCTCCCCTCAGACTACTATTATTGGTATATTGGTGTGTTTTTAACCCTTTACTTAGTATCTTGTTTTTCCCACAAGATCTATATTACTTGATCTTTTTAATCTGTTTAAATTATTGCTTGATTTTTAAAAAAACACATTCAAGTTTCAATAGTGACTTTCTTCAACTATAATTCTCTGATACAGATTGAGTATCACTTGTTCAAACTTCTTGGGACTATACATGTTTTATTTAATATTTACATATAAATAGTAAGATGTCTTGGGAATGTCTAAACATAAAGTTTATTTTTTCATACATACCATATACATAGTCTAAATGTAATTTTACACAATATTTCTAGTATTCTTGCATTTTGACTGAGACTCATGACATGAAACCAGATAGGGAATTTTCCACTTATGGCATCATAAAAATGTTCAAAAAATTTCAAATTTGGAGGCATTTTTTATTTCTCATTCTTTAATTAGAGTGTTCACTGAATAATTTTTTAAATTTCCAGATATAAAGTACAGCACTTTCCTCATACACACAAGGCCTTGGGTTCAATACCCAGTACCACAATCCATAAGTAAATCAATTCTAGATGTTCAGAACAGGACAAGAAACGCTGATATTTAAGAGATACTTCAACTTATTAACATTAGGAAAGATTTTTACTTAGTTCTAAGACTTCAATATCAGTGCATTTACTGATAGACTGCAATTGAGTACTAGGCAAATGACTAAGAAATGAAATTGTGCAAAAGCATATGATAAAAAATAACAGTAATAGAGCTGGAGTAAAAGTTAATAATAGCATATTGAACATTTCACAGAAGTCCTTTGATTAACACCAAAGTTCAAGATTAAGCAAGCAGGAAGTTGACTTTTTTCTCTGTCTAAAGAATGGTCTAGTACTACTCATGATTGTCCTCCTTTAAGAATAAGATAATGAAGAGCACCTCAAGATCCAAGTGTGCATGTGTTTAAGAATTAAATTGGCCATGTCTTTTTTCTAGCAAAAACTTGTTCTCTAAAAATCACAAATTAGTATATTTAAGATTTCAAAGGCGGGTGAGCATGAGTGACTCATTTTTATGGATCTGGTATGTTAGTCACTTATAAGTTAAAAGAGGCAAGGTCATCCATCCTGTAGAAGGGATAACCCCTACCCAACAGTTCCAGAATCCTCCCTGAACATTCCATTAGGAAAACACAGAGTGGCCAAAGTACTCAAAGCATACATCTCTAGGGATATTTAGAATAAGTTGAGAGGTCAAGAAAAGAAAAGTGGTCAGAAGGACAATGTAGTTCCCAGAACTTGTGATGCCACCACTCTATTCAATGGGATGAGAGGAACAAAGGCACTACAGAAACACACAATCCTGGCCCGAGCAAGAGAGCAATAGCCTGTGTGGAAAGAGTTGGTTGAGGAAGCATTTGAGATGTGTCATTAGAATTTACACAAAGGTCAGGGAGGTGGGGGAGAGGAAAACCTAAGAAACAATTTGGAAAATAATCAATATTCTAGACATTTAGAGGAATTCTGAAGTCTGGATACCAAGCTGGCAGGCAAGTTTTTGCTGAGAGAATCAGTAAGAGGAAACAGAAGGTCAATGCCCTGACAAAGTAAAGATGGATTTTCTCATCCATCTGACAGCAAGTGCATGCATCCTGTGCTGTTATCTGCAGCTGTCTCTGGGGCTTTGATCAGTTATGAATGTTATTTCATCATATGCATGACCTGTGGGGAAAAGATTCTATATAAATGATTGGGATTACTACAACGTGCACCTCACAGCTGCATCCAGTTTGTAAATAATTGAACAAGATTTTCTTGCCATGGCCAACCTCCCAGGTGAATTCAATACAGGACACACAAAATAAAATAAAAAGTTAGATCAGCGCAGTTCCATCTGGGCTTGTTATCATGTGAAGGCCATCTTGTAATGAAGAATACTCAAGAATGACATCTGAAACAATAGTTTCTCAGGTTGAAGAGCTCAGTAATGAATCACTCAGCTACTTCCTTCCAGGGCTGATTAAAATAGCACTTGAGTTCCTGAATGTACTGAAGTGCTTGTAAATGAAGCAAACAGATGTCTGGTGCAAAACAAGGCAGGGCACACTCACACAGGGGTCAGGGTCTTTATGGTAAAACCAAATTTGCTCAACAAACTCATGAATGAAAGGGTTTTCTTTTTCCTAGTTAAAAATTCAGATTTTGTAAGGAATCCTTCTCTCCAAGTGGGTTGATTATAACTTCTGCATAACTGGATCAATCTTAGGAATCTAATTATTATTTATATTATCTGCATTCTCATGAATTGAATCAGCCAGGTTATATACCTTACCAATTACTCAAGAAATACTTGCCAAGCACCTATTAAGTGAAAGTTTTAGTTTCAGTGGGTGAAATAAAGCTGAATCAGATCTAACCCTCACCATAAACAATTCATGGAGAGCTAAAAAATAACTAATATCCATTTTCAGAAGAATAACTAGATTGTGGTATATTTCATAACAAAAATACATCAGAAAATGCAATATTATTGTATTTTGTTTTTCTTCTGTTTTTAAGTTGGAGAGCTGTTAGAATATGCTATTTTGAGGAAGAGATATTAGAATTATATTTTAAATACAGGTAAAATCTACTTATATGAGAGTACATAGTACAGGGAATAAAGTAAGGTGGAAAAATGAGTAACAGAAGAATTTAAAAATGTGAAGATAACACAGGTGTTGTGTAAAATATCTTGAACCTAAGTACTCTCTCTTCTCTGAACTCTTGTACTATGTCATTATTTATGATATATTGCCTTTGTTTGTTTGGTATTTTGAAGATGGGCATCACACATATCTTCATATTTCCACAGAAAAGTGCTCAGCATATGGAGTAATAGCAAAAAAAAAAATGTTTATTATGAGTCAGAATAAATACCTGGAAGAGAATGGTCTCAGAAACGACAGGTGTGAGACACCTCCTCTCATTTGCTTCATTTCATGTTGTAATAACAAGACTTGATTTCTGCATCTCTCCATTTTCCTTGGTTTCTTTTATCCATTTTATTACAGTCCTTAAAAATGCACATCTCATTACTTTCTTCAATTTTCATGTGACGTGACATCATTTCCTTCATGCCCCTCATTAGATTATTTAACGTGCTCATCTCATTACACCTTACCCATCTTGCATCTCATTATGCCCCTTAAACATGCACATCTCATTACACAGTCCTTACATATCTCATTACACGATTCCATTTTTGTATCTCATTGTCATTTCATTTCTGCATTTTATTACATTAAAACCGAGCTCCCATTATATCTTACGTATTTTGAAAATTTATATACTCTCCCTTCCTTCTTTTATGCATCTAATTAGAATGCTTCTCCTTTTTGTGACCAGCTCATTACACTTTTCCTTTCACCCATCTCATTTCAGCCCTGAAGGATGCCCATCTTGCAGGACACTTCCCAAGACATAGCTCATTAAACCATCTCACGTACTGACCTCATTATGGCTTTTTAACATATATGTCTTATTGCATAGAACTTTTCAAGAATCTCATTAAAGTCTTGGAAGGCACATATCCTACTAGTCTCTTCTATCTTATGCAACTTGCCACAGCACCATTACTGCACATCTCATTAAAATATTATTTTAACATATCCCTTATTATCTACCCTTTACACGCTACTTGCTAATATTTCAGTACATCATTACATTTTCCCATTTTATATATAACAAGAATGAGCACATATCTTTCAAAAAGGGGTTTTCTTAAATTGTATTTCAATATCTATAAGTTATTTTGTTATTACACTGATTATTCCCAAACTCATGCCCTGATATGCTCATAGATATACAGTAAAGTTTAAAAATTTGGGGATTTCTAAAATATTCATAAATTTTTGTGGACAACTAAAAAATAGTTAAATAAAAAACTTACATTCTTATTTCAGGAATTTTTGAATTTTTAAATATTTTATTTAGAATTAGGAATATTCATGAAGTCCTCTAGCATTTCTCAAATGAACTGGACATATTTATTCATAGTCTATACATTAACTGCTCCCAGAACTTGTGTCCCATACAGACAATTTAAGAAAGTCTGCATTGTAAAATTTTATGTACATACATGCATATATTGGCATCTATATGTAGTTCTATGTTTAACAGCATTTATTTCACATACATTTATTTATTGCTTTCTAGAATGAATTACACTTGCACAACTGATTCACTGTCTAATATCTCATTGCAGTAGTTCTCAAATTTGAAGGATACAGAATCACCTAAAGAACTTGGTAGAGTTGCAAAGACCAGCTCTGTTCTATTTCATGAAGCCTGGGCTATAGTGATCTTTATTATCTTTATGGGTGATTCTGACATATATCAAAGTTTTGGAATCTCTGTTCATCAAGTGCTTACTGAATCAGCTTCTCCATGAGAATACATAAAGATGAATGCATATATAGTAAGACATGGTCATGACCATGAAATTATAACACTGCAATGGTAATGGCTGCTTTCTTTCTCTTTACAGCTTGACAAAAATAAGTACTTTCTCTCAAAAAGTGGGATTACTTAGAAAAGTGCTAGCAATATGTTGAAGTTACTTGCAGTGGGCTAGAACACAAGTGTTGGCATAAGACAGTCTTGGGTTTGAATTCTTTTCCCATCAACATCTGGTTATCATGGAGAAGGACACACTGTCCTAGGTCTGGACATATAGTTTAATTTCCTCAACTATAAAAGGGAATAATAAAAGTACTTCCTAATATCATTGTTGGGAATAAATGAACTTAATACAAAGAAAATTCCTATCACTATTTCTAACACAGAGCGACTCCTTAAGAAGCAATGGCTAGGGCTGGGGATGTGGCTCAAGTGGTAGTGCACTCGCCTGGCATGCGAGGGGTGCTGGGTTCAATCTTCAGCACCACATAAAAATAAAATAAAATGCTGTGTCCACTGAAAACTAAAAAATAAATATTAAAAAATTTTCTCTCTCTCTTTAAAAAAAAAGAAGCAATGGCTATTATCACTTTATTTTGACCCAATACCTTTTAAAATTACTACTATGTATCAACTAATGCACAATTAACAGAGGTAAGGAAATAAACAAAGACACTTATCTCCTTACATGGTCATCATCGGAGAATTTACCTACATACACAAATTAACTGTGTCCTATGAACCTTGACATTCATGCTAGATTACCATCTTTTCCTATGATAGAAACCCAGAAGTTTCCCATTCATACATGCATTTAAAACAGTATGTCCTTGACCTTGAGGATAGAAAACCCTGGTGCATATTTCCAAAGTTTAGTGATCTTATACAAGTTATTTCATTTCTTGATTGCTTATCACCTGTGCAAATGACACTACTAATCCTTACTGTGGCTGTCTCAGAAAACAAATGTAGTCATTGCATTGGAGTACCCTTGTGCAAATACATCATACAAAGTAGCACAACTCTAAAAGGGAAAATCATGATTATTTTCCTGAACTTAACCAGAAAAGTTAGCTCCCATGAGAAGCTCAGTTATTTACAAGTTTAATAATAGGGTGGTCTCTAGACAGAAAATCTTTTCTTCTAACTATTCAGACATTCTTTGAGGGATTCAGATCTACATATTCAGCCTCATAACATCTTAGATGATACTAAGATAAGGGTACTTAAAAACAAACTTTCTCCATGCGAAGGAAAGTTGATAAAGAACTCTGGAGGAGTGGTTCTCAAACTTGCCTGAACTTTGGAACAAAGAGGGGAGCTTTACAAACTGATTACCAACAGATACTCTGAATTGATTGATTTATGATGAGGTCTGAAAATGGGGATCTTTTGAGCCCTTCAGTTGATTCTAGCATGCAATACTGCTAAAGAAACTGTGTCCTTCAGTTTCAGGAAACCACCTGGTTCTACTATACACTATTTGTTTGCAATATGAAGTCAGTTTAAAGTCTGTTTCTACATGATCTTTCCAAGGACTTCCATCACTCTTTCTTCCTAACTCTAAACACTGACACCAACTCCTCTTCTTTCTTAGAAGCAACGGCTCCTACAATTAGGAGATCTCTTGATTTGGAGTCAGAAGCTTTTCCCAATTACCTCTCAGTTTCCTACTGTTTTAGTCAGCTTTTATCACTGCTGTGACCACAAGGCTGAACAATAACAATTTTAGAGGGGAAAAAAAGTTTATTTGGCAGCCACATTTTCAGAGGTCTCAGTCCATAGGCAGCTGACTCCATTGCTCGGGCCCAAAGTGAGGCAGAACACCATGGTGGAAGAGTATGGTAGATAATAGCAGCTCAGAATATGCCCACCAGGAAGCAGAAAGCATTTCTCTCACCATGAACAAAATATAAACCCCAAAGTCATGCCCCCAGTGACCATGCTACTTACTATCTAGTAATCCATTGAAGTGGATTAATGCACTAGTTAGGTTAAGGATTTCATAACCCAATCATTTTACCTCTAAACTTCCTCGCATTGTCTCACACATGAGCTTTTGGGGGACACCTCATATCTAAACCATAGCACCCAGATGGCACATGCAGTGCACTGTGACATATTGACTGTCTAAATCCTGGTCTTGGATATTACCAAGATCAGATTTAATGAAGTACACTAATTTGCACATCTACTGAAAGACAAAACTATGGCTTACTTTCTTTACAAACTAATTCCAAAATTAAACTGAAAAAACATTTCCTACCAGATGTCTATGTATCTCTATTCTCTGAGCTCCATGGATTGCTTTAGATTAATTCTAAAGGTAAGGATATGTTTTCCCTTAATGTTTTGATCATTTTATCTCCAATTAGGAAAGACATTGGCAGACTGCTTGGTTGTAGAGAACTACTTCCAATCTTGTTTGTTTGTGCTTTAATTTATATTTTCTATGTGATAGAACTGTGCCATTATACTGATGTTAAACTTGAACATTTATGAGAAACATTATTTAACAAAATTGCACAAAACTATACATAAATATTCTAAACAAAATGAGTCAATTAAATCCCAATTCAAAATATTCAATATTCTAATCCCCATGGAAAGTAAAATAAAAACACAATAAGATTTGATAAGGAATAAAAGAAAAGCAAAAACAAAACAATAAGAAATTAAAAAGCAAATCCATGGTTTAAACAAGACAAACAAAATGCTTTATAAAGCATGTGGTAGAATGTAATAGACATTATTGATATTTTAAGAAATTCAAAAATGAAGGAAAAAAAGAAAAAAGCTATAATATTATTTTTGGGACCTACGACCAACATTTTCATTAAAATTAAGGGCTAAGGTAAATAAGTTTAACAGTTCGTATTCATTTAACATGGTTTAGGAAATTCTGGCCAAAATAAGAGATGAAACTAAATATGCATGAATATTAGAAAGTAGGTTCAAATCAAAATATTTTTTGCAAATGACAAAATTTTCTAAGTTGAAAGCTTGAGGTAAAACTTTGTATCTTATGATTGGATTGCTATAATTTGAATATTTACAAAAATAAAAATAAATATGCTCACTGGCTATTGGTGCTATCACGTTCAAATAAATTTTAAAAATCTATTTTTGATAACAGTTTAAAGTATTAGAAACTATTTTATTATAAATGTGAAGTACCATTTATCTGCTGGTGACATAGCTGATAAGTGATTGGGTTTCTATCCATGTCCTTTCACATCATATGAATGTCTACTTCTTCTCCTGAATTGCCAAAGACAAAAGCAATAACCCAATAACCTATCATTTAAGAAAGACTTTGATTAATTTTACTCCAAATGTAGAGTTTCACTTTAAAAGGCACATTATTTGTTTAAGCAAAGGTAGATACCCAGTTGGGGTGATATCAGAGGCTGATTATACCTGTGAACATTCTCTAGGTGTTTTCCTTCACATGATCCAGCATTCATAACCCAAAATGTAGAGAAGGAAAAAACAACATGTCCTCTGATGGTGCAGTGACAGTTCAACCCACAAACCCTACTACTAGTGACTCCAAATATTAGAGACTCTGGTAGTAAATGGAGCCACGTGTAAATGCTTCTACTCTCAGCTCTTTTCGACCTCATGATAGTACTGCACTTTCCAACCCATCTAAAATTAGGTAGAGGCATAGGACCCTCTTTAGCCAATGAAATGTGAACAAAAGTGAACATATCACTGTTGGGTGAAAGACAGAAGAGCCAGTTGTTTCAGACAGCTTTTTCACTGCTGTGACTAAAAGGACACAACCAGAACAACTGTAGAGAAGGAAAAGTTTATTTAAGGGCTTAGTCCACAGAAGGCTGGCTCCATTCCTTGGGGCTCAAGGTGAGGCTGAACAATGTGGCAGAAGAGTGTTGCAGAGGGAAGTAGTTCACATCATGACCAAGAAAAAGAGAGAGACTCCACTCTCCAAATAAAAAATAGACATACCCCCAAACCACACCCCCAATACCCACCTCCAGCCACACCCTACCACTTCAGTTTACCACTGAGTTAATCCCTATCAGGGGATTAATTCGCTGATTGGGTTAAGACACTTAGAACCCAATCAGTTCTCCTCTCTTCTTTCATTGTCTCACACATGAGCTTTTTAGGGACACCTCACATCCAAACCATAACACCTGTGCACTATGTACACCTAATCACTAAAATAATAGAAGCACATTCTGAGGAACCCCCATTTGCTTAGATCCCTGAATAACTACCAAGGCCAAAGTCCCCCAACAAACCCACATTGACAAAGAAGTATTTATTGTGTTATGACATTGACTTGTGGGTTTTCTGTTGTTATTACTGGTGTCTTTATAAGCTCAGTAAACTGGAGAAAATCCATTTTAGGATTTTTATGGGACTGGAAGTAGCCACTGGCCACTGCTCCTTTTAGCCAATCTGAATGTAGTAAGTTTGCTGCAGAATTGCTATTATGGAAGAAGATAGTAAATTCTTATTTACTCTGATTTTAAGCAGCAGGAGAAACCTAACTATGACTCTGTGTCGCCATATTGTCATCAAAGTAAAATGAAGTGAGAAATATTAGAATTAAAATATTATTCAGTGAAGTGAGGTTTTTACAAACAATAATTGGTTTGTTTTATTTTATTTTATTATGGATTTTTTTTCCTGAGCTATTGCCCCAACACTTGTTTGGAGAGAGAGCCAGCCCACTCCTGAAAACTTGTGGTCACTCTGCCTTCCCTGGATCAACAAGGCAAGGTGCTTGTATGACATGGAGAGCAAATGGGAAGTAACCATCGGGATAGGTAGAAAAAACTGAAAGGAGAGAGAGAAAGAGAGATAAGGAAAATGTGTGCATGCAATAACCTCTTGAATTGCTTCTAAAAGAATAAAAATATTGCAATTTATATAAAGAAAGAACAGGTGGAGAAATAGAGCTGAAATAAGTGGCAAAAAAATGTGGAATAAATGGGAACAGGAAGATACAAGTGTAGAAAGAACATTGGAAAGGAAAACAGCTAAATAGGAGTAAAAATTAAAGAGATCTTAAAAACCAGCATCATTTTCTGAGTACCTCAAAGTTTTTTTTTTTCTAATTAGATGAACACAACTGATATAATGCTATTCATAAATAACCAGATCACTTTCTACAGCATAAATTGCATTTTCAGCTGACTAGTTTATAATAAATAAATATTCACCAAAGTGCATGCTTCTTGAGATTGGGTCATTTAGAAACTTCCATTCCATTAAAAGTAAGTTTTATTTACTTGACAAAGGCCACTAGCTGAAACGTCAATTGCCTGTCCTAATGGATGACACCTGTAAGTAAAATAAACATATTTTTAATGGAATAGATGGTCAAAGTGACCTTATCTCAAGATAGCCTGCACTTTGGTGAATATTTATTGCTGAATTAAATAGATCCTAATAAGAAAGGACAGTAGTTCCTCTTCATTACCTTTTCTTTCTATCTAAAGGCAGAAAAATTTTAAATGCCCAAATTACTTTAAGAATTTACCAATAATTGAGTGAAAACATAACACATAATACTATATGAATAATTAGAAATAAACCTACTGGTTCAGATTATAAATATTAATATGAAATGCTGATAGAATCAGCCGCATATCCTTTCAACCAAAAATTCTTATTCCATTTTATCATTGATACCATTTAGTTGGTTTGAGTACAATTTCTACAATATGTGGTTAGTTTAAAATGTATTTTCACACAATAGCAATCAAAATCCAAGGTTATTGCTAAAATGTGAAAATGAAATGTATAAACTGTCTTTTTCAAGTTAAAAATAAAGTCTGTGATACAATGTATCACTGGATTTTTAATTCTTAACTGGAAAACCTATACTTCTATTGGATCTGGGTTGAAGTTTTCAACTGATAACAGATAAAGACATGACATAAAATATGTTATTTCGTTCAAATTAATGGACATGACAAGAAAACCAAGGAAAGAAAATATCAGAAGTTTTCTAAGATTTTTTTTGAAATATTGAATTAGATTTACAAAATCTAGTATTTTCAAATTATGAATGAAATCATATAGTTACTTTTTTATTTTAAAGATTAATACAGTTAGTCCATGCTCAAAAATGTTCAAAAGGCTTGGCAAGATTCATACCCTCTGATATCTGTATAACAAGTGCCAGAGTTTAGATTCTTTGGGCGGAAAAAATATAAGGCATTTCCTTCAAAGTTCTGTTATACTCTGCCTGAAACACAATTGTTGTCCTGAAAATTCTTGTTTCATGTTTTAGGTTACACAAAGTGGCTTCTTGATTGACTATTTGTAAGTTATCTACTGCTACATTTTACAAATTACCAAACTTAAAGTCTCAAAATAATAGTAATTATGTTTCAGAAATTTGGAAGCAGCTCAGTTGGGAGATTGTAGCCCAAGGAGGTCTCACCAGGGTCAGAAAGATGTTGGCTTGTGCTCTGCTCATAGTACTGACAGCTTGCTATTTTTACTACCCAGAACCTCAGTTCTTCTCAAATCAGGCCTGTGAAAGTGGCTACCTTAACCCACAGTGAGAAATCCAAAAGACCAAGGTGTAAGCTAATGTCTCCTACAGCCAGTGGCTTCTACCACTGTCTACCAATCATACAGAACCAGTTCTAATTGAATGGGAAGGAGACCGCATAAGGGCATCAAGACCAGGAAGCAAAGCTTATTGGAAGCAAACTTGGAAGCTATCGTTGTCTGCCCCATGGTCTCCAATGACTCATGTTACTACCACCTGCCAAATAGAGTTAACCTTCTTAAAGCCTGCGAATGTCTCATTTCATTATAGCAAAGCTACCTAGATTCTCCTCAAGCAAATAAGGTACAGATGATATTAGATGAGACTCCTTAGTTGTGTTTCCTCCTTGAGTAGAATCCATCTTGATCTCAAGACTTTGGAACTAAAGTGACAAAAGTCTGCACACGCAAATACACACACAAACACACAACCCATACAGAGATAAAAGAGAGATAACTACTGTAGATCTATTCAAGAAGCGGGGGAAACAGAAGACATACGGGATTCACTGTTCTACAGCACTTCTGAAATTTAACCAGCACATGTTGGCAGTTTCATAATCAGGGGTGGGCCCTATTCTCTGGAAAACTTTCTTCACAGCTCTCGGCACTATGCCTTCTGGGTTCTTTTTCTCCACCTTCTGAGTTATTCTTCTTTTTGCATGAAAAATGACCAGTGTTTTCAGTTGAAGTTTTCTCAGCCTGCTTCCTGTCTATAGAATTTCAGGAGATTCAAAAGCTTATTTTCATTTTGTATTCTCTGTCCTTTTGAATTCAAAGCAACACTACTGATATCAGCACAATTCTCTTAAAAACCTATGGGCGTCCTATGAAGTATATACCCGCTTGATTCCACTAGACAGAATCCACACCTACAAATAAACCCTTCATTAACCTTGATTTTCAGAAAGCTGCTGTAGGCCAACATACCTAATACCCATACAAGTCCTATTGTTTAATAAGAAGATCGGTGATGTGTATCTTCAAGATTCTTACAGATGGTTTTTCTGCTAGAGGCACTACTTTAAATCCTCCAGAGGTTTTTACTAAACAAGTTTTACCCAAACTCTCAGTTTCATTATCAAACCAAGAGTTCTAAAGGTGTGGTCCAAAGACCCCTGTAGGTCCCAAGACACTTCCACAGGGTCTCTAAGGTCAAAACTTTTTTATAATAATAGTCTCATTATGAGAATTTCCATCCACGATATGTGACCCATGATATCTTTAGCTGCCTTCCATCATGTCCAGTACTAAAAAAGTTGGAAAAAAATATATAAATTAATGATTGACTTATCACTAGTTTTTTGAAAATATTGTTATTTTAATAAAATGTTATTTTATTAACATGTTTATTTCACTTTTAATAAAATAATAGACATATTTTTAATTCAATTTTAATTTCTAAAATCAATAAATATAACACGCACAAAAAATGCATGTCAGGGTCTTTAGCATGAGAGTGTAAAGGTGCCAGGCATGGTGGTGTTCGTATGTAATCCCAGCTCGGGAGGCTGAAGTAGGAGGATTGTGAGTTAAAAGCCAACCTCAGAAATTTAGCAAGGCACTTAGCAACTTAATGAGACACCTATCTCAAAATAAAATATGAAAAAGAGCTGGGGATGTGGCTCAGTGGTTAAGTGCCCCTCCTGGATTCACTCCTCAGTAACCAAAAAAAAAAAATAGAGTGTAAAGAGGAGGTGCCCTGAGATTAAAAAGTTTCATAAGTGCCCACTTTAGATGGTGTTTTGTGTATAAAAAAACATGTTTGCTCAACATACAGATTGCATTAGGTATTATTATAAAGACTCTCTGCAAACACTACAAACAACAATAAAAAATTATCAAAACAAAGTAGACAAAATAAAACCTATACTACAAAGAATCCCATTAGAGCAGACAGTAGCTGACATAAATAAGCAATGTTCCTAAAGGCTTTTCATAAGATAATGCCCAGCATTTGAAATCATATATTTTTTCTATCGAAACAACGTGAATCAGAAAGACTCAACCCATCAGGAATCCTCTGATTTTCTTTTCTTTTGACTGAGGAAGGTGGGTACAAGCAAGCTCTCGCAAACATGGACAGACCCCATGCCTACCCCTAGGCCCATGGAACAAACCAGATTAAAAGAGCAAATACAATCAAAACACTTGCATCATATCTACTCTGTAGGAAACAGTTTCTGAGGATAGTTGAATTAGTAGTTACATTCATTCATTTTAATATCTGAATTAGAATAATTCATGTTTTCGCCATCTCCAACCTAGCCAAAAGCCAGCAAAAAAAAAAGATGGTTTTGATTAAGATGGTATCCTGTGCTATTTTAAAGTTACCTGCAAAGAAAAACTCTGTTAGAATTTTAAGTTTAAAATCAGATGTTAAAACGAAGCTGATTCTTAAGATTTCAATACTGTAACGGTGAAACATTGAGTATCTTAGCTCTCATATCATTTTGTGCATTCAAGAAATGTCTGTCACTTCACTTTAGTCCCATGCTCAATCATTTAGAACAAAACACAACACAACAAAAATCCCGATCCATTCTGCCAGCTCAACAAAAGGCTTTGTGTGGGTGTGTGTTAGAAAGTAATTATGAGGTTTTTATTTCACTAATTATTCTTCCGCCTTTGAAATGTCAGTGTAGGTCAAAGTAGCAGCCAATGTTTTGAACCAGATCGGAATTAAAATAAGGAGGCCACTGCAGGAATAACAAGAAAAGGAATCAACAGTAAAGTAATTCCAGGTTATGAAAGACTGAAAATGAGGTTCAAGGTCACAGGAATTTAAAGTTTCCATCCAAGAAACCTCAAAAACCCCAGTGTCATGAAAAATTTATTTCTTAGATATGACATGATTGAGTATGTCTTTATATCCAAATTGCAATGATGTTCAAAGGAAATATAAGTTAAGATTTGGGCAATTAGATCATTTTTAAATATTTTAAAAATTATAAAATCATATAGGGCTTTTTCTTCAAAGTAGCCATTTTTAGAGATTATAAATTCATCCCAAATACTGTATAATTGCTTCGAACATCTTCTTTAAATCTTCTGCAGAAATTATTTTCCTGAGCTGATTTTATAAATTAATTTAAAGATAGTTTTCATTAACTAGTAACAAAATTTCATTTTTATGAGTATTAAATTGTGACTTTTTCTAACTTCTGCAGAAAGTAAGCACATCCTGTGAGGAGAGAATGTTAAATAAGGCAGGCAAATTGATTGATTGCCTCCTATAATAACTAATATGCATGAATAAGCTGATTTTTCTTTAATAAATTATCCTAGGAAGGTTAGTAGACTTAGGTATAGCACTGATTTCCCTGACCCCAAACCCTCAGGACCAGCGAAGTTTACACAATGAAAGCAAACCAGATTGGAATAAAGTGATTCCATTCATTTCAGTCAAGCTCATGACTGATACCCAGTGTCATGACCAAATTGATCACACAATGGTCGCCATCCATCTTTGCAACAGTAGAATTGAGCAGATTAGCTGTGCTGTGGCCTGTTCATTTCACCTTCTATAGAAACAGCTCAATCTGAGAGGAGAAAGAAGAGTAAGTTAATTAAGGAGAAAGAGTTCCCTCCGATGGTTTCTCTTCCCAAATTTTGATGTCTGATGGGTCTACTATCTCCCAACTCCTGGCTTTCATGTATGTTTCCCAGACCTATAACTTTGGTATCATCTAAAGCCCCTTACTGGACCAACCCACTCAGCCTTTACAGTCAACAAGACCCCCCCACCACCACCACCATGATTTCTATGCGTGTAAAATTTTAGAAGCAGTGGTCTAGCTCACAGCTGCTTTGGGAGGTGATGAAGCTCTCATTATTAAATCTGATATTTATAAGATCTGAGATATTTTATACAGCTTGAGACTAGGAATGCTTATAAAGAGTAAAGAAAGAGACCAAATGAGACTTTCATAAAAAATTTTTCAAAAACTGAAACCATCACCTTCTCTAGAACCTGAGTTGGGTCTGAAACAAAAACTCTCTCTACAGGTTACTATGATGGGTCCAGTTCCTGACACTCTAACCCAGCACAGTATAACAGAAATGTAATACAAGCCACAAAGGTGTACCACACATGTGATTTTAAAATTTCCACTGGCCATATTAAAGAGGTAAAACTAAACAGGTAAAACATATTTTAAAAATACATTTTGATCAGATGCAGTGGAACATGCCTATAAGCCCATCTATTCAGGAAGATTGCAAGTTTAAGGCTAGACTGGGCAACTTACCAAAAGACCCTCAACATAAAAAAATAAAAAAGGATTGGGGATGTAGCTTAGTGGTAGAGTGCCGCTGGGTTCAATTAACAGTACTGAAAAAAAAAATTAACCCAATACACCCAAAATACCATTCAACATCAAATCAATCTAAAATATTAATGAGTTGATTTATGAATTTTTGGACTAAACCCTCAAAAGTGGTTTTTAGTTTATACTTGTGGCAATCTCAATTAGAACCAGACACATTTCAAATATTCATAAAACACCTGCAGTAGTGGTGACAATACTGGATAGCACAATACCAGCTCAAAGAATACGGCTATACCTGACCTCTTGAAGTCCAAGGGGTTCTACTTCAAGTACATGTGTGTACCATCACACCCAGCTGGGCTATATACTTTTTAATTACTGTACTTGTATTCTGAAATATAATTTAGAAAATTATTATATCTTAATTTAGTGCTCATTTGGGGGAGGGGGTTATGTAATTTATTTTCCCATAACTTCAAGCATGCTCAAGTAACATACCTGTGTTTTAGTAAATAAACAATTCCTAGAGATTCTACTTCTTTTCAACTCACTAGATTAGGTAACTATTTCCTCTTTGGATATTCTCCAGGCCTATCCCAATTGAGAATGAGGAAAACTCAACTTTCCAAATACTATATAACAGATTTGATAACATAGAAGATATTGTTCTTTAATCCCTAATATCTTTATGTATGAAAAAGGGAAGTTAGAGCATCCCTATCACAGATTTTATGTGAGAATTAGACAAAGTGGTGCCTGTACACATGTCCAGTGTCAGCATGTACTAAGGGATCTGTCAATGCTCTTTATTATTATTTTTCCATCTCCTTTTAACTCTAATAACAATCAAAAATATAAAAATCAACCTAAGATTAAAGCCTAGGCAGGGAATTATTATTGTAAGAATGAGAAAGTTTCATGACAGGGCCACCTGCCTTCCAATACTGAACAATGTTTCATGTCTTTGGTTTTTATTTTAGCTACTGCTCTTTTTTTGGTACTAATATTTGTATCAGCTATAGGTTAGGCAATGACTAAATAAGTAAATGAACAAATAAATAAATATTGAAATCTCAGTAGCTACAATGCAACAAAGATTTATTTCTCATTCAAATCACAGTGTAGTATGGGTCAAGTGAACCTCAGGGATGACTGTTCTCCACATGGTACTCTAAGCTATTCCCATATGCTTTGGCCAGTTGAACACCTGGCCTCCACAGTCTCCAAAAGAGAGATTCATAAAGCAAGATTTATGAATGACCCAGAAAGAGTATGCAGTAATTCTAACCACTTTTCATTGACTGAAATACAGTTAAATAGCTACAACCTCACAACAAGTCTTCCTCTGTCCCCAGAAATGGGCATATGAAATAGTCTTTGGGATACACAAAAGCTGCTTTAGGCTCAGGTGAATATTCTGTGCATGTTGAGTATGTAATGCCGTACTTTCAAAAGGCTCTCCTCCCCAGTATATGGGTGTATGCAATGGCTTATATAATAGAGAGAGGGACTGAATTGAAAATATATGAAAGGAAAAAATTACAGCCCTAGTTTTTATGTGGAAAAGTCAAAATTTGAAATTAGGGGAAAACTACAGATTTATATAATTTAATAAAATCTAATAATTTCTTTAGTCCAGTATTATTTTAAAAGTCATCATATACTTTCAAATATATCTATAATTATCATATTGTATCTTCACAAACCTTGGATGGGGATGTAGGTACAGCATAGGAGGAATAGATGAACTTTAGATAGGGCAAAGGGGAGGGAGGGGAAGAAAGGGGAGTGGGGGTAGGAAAGACGGTGGAATCAGATGGACATCATTACCCTATTAGTACATGCATAAAGACACAGATCTTGTGACTCTACTTTGTGTACAACCAGAGACATGAAAAATTGTGCTCTCTTTTTGTAATATGGATTGAAAAGCATTCTGCTGTCATATATAACAAATTAGAATAAATAAAAGAAAAAAATATTAATATTTAAAAACATGAATACTCACAAGAACGTTCTTGTGAGATTATGCATAAAACATATAAAAATATAAAAGATCTGACACAGGAAAGACTAAAGTGTGAGTCCTATAAATGAATATATTGTAAATATTGGAAGGCATGAATGAATCCTATATATGATATATTGTGATATGAATGCAAACTTAACATTGAAAATTAAAAACAGAAAATTAAAAAATACACACACACACACACACACACACACACACACACACACAAGAGTTGATTGAGTATTGGCAGATTCCCTGACTGCCATCTGAAGTGTCTAATATCAAAGACAGGCCTCTGTCCCAGTTCCACAGAGCCGATTCTAGAATCTTAACATCCAAAGAACAAAAACATGTGTTATGAGGCTTCCCTTCCATCCCCAGCTAGCTCCAGCTACCTAGTGTAGCTTTCCTGGATTGTTCCTTATCTACCTTGGAGAACATAGAAATGGCTAATCTTCTAGTATATAAAAACATTTTAAATAATTGAAGACAATGATACCTGCTTCCAAACCCAAATTCTTAGAGACATTTTTTTCCAAACTTCACTGAGGATATTTTTTACCAGATTTTTATTTTCCCCTATCATGCTTGTCAACATCCATTTTAAAGTTTAATGCCCGCAGTTAAACACAGCATTGCATATGATCTGAGACTGCCATTTCTCTTGAGCAGGAATGATGCATGGCATGCCACATCCTATCCTTCACCCATCCTATTTTGACGCCTCTCTACCCTTGTCCTTGGACTTGACCTACCTCCCTATGGGAAGCTCTTAAACATAACTTGGGGGCTCTGACTTAAATTCATTGGCATCTGTTTTAATTTCTCCAAAAGTTCATATTGAATGATTTAATATGATTCCTGCATTTTGAAGAATCTGTTTTCATGGAACAGCACCTTGATGAGAAAAAAAATAAATTTCCTTCATTTAAACATAGTCTGATAATGACAGTGGTTTGTGGACAACAATAAATGTATCATTCTGGTGTGAGATTTTGATGGTTGTAGCCTCTGATATGTGGGACAGGTGGTTCCTGTGAAACGTTCATAAATTTTTGCTCAGTTTTGCTGTGAATGAAAAACTGCCCTAAAAATAAAGAGTATTGCCATATCTTTTAAAAGGAGAGGAAAACTTAAAAAAAAATAAACATGAAAATAGACTGATTTTGTTTTCTATATTCTTCTAAAGAATTTCCATAGGTTTTAAAACACAGGGCTGGGGATAAAGCTCAGTAATCAAGTGGCTGCCTAGCATGTACAAGTTCCTGGGTTCTATTCCCAGCACTACAAAAAAGTAAACACAGAATTAACAGGATACCAACTTTTTTTTAAAGAAATAGAACAATCCTAAAATTCATATACGATCATAAAAGACCTCAAAGAGCAAAAACAATATTGAGGAAGAACAAAGATGAAAGCATCAGATTTTGTGACCTGAAAATATATTACAAAGCAACAGTAATCAAAACAGCATGATGCTGGCATAAAAACACAGGGCCAACAGAACAGAAGAGACAGCCAGAAATAAACCTGTGAGTTTAAATTGATCTTTGACAAGAGAGGCAAGGATATACAACATCTCCAAAAAATGATGCTGGGATATCTGGATGTCTACATGTAAATGAATGAAATTGTGCCCTTATCACATACCATACAGGAAAACCAACTCAAAATAGGTTAAAGTCTTATATATAAGAACTTAAGCCTTAGCAAGGATTTCTTGGGTATGACACCAAAAGCACAGGCAACATAAGCAAAAATAGAGAAATGGGATTACTAATAACTAAAAAAAATTGACACTACAAAGAAAACAATCAACAGAGTGAAAAACACCTAAAAAATGGGAGAAAATGTTACAATCTGATAGAGTTAATATCCAAAATATATAAGAAATTCAAACAACTTAAGAGCATAAAATAGCCTAATTAGAAAATGGGTAAAACCTAAACAGACATTTCCTCAAAGAATACATACAAATGGCCAACAGACATATGAAAAGGTGTTCAACACATTAATCACCAGAAAATTCAAATCAAAATTACAATGAGATATAACTTTACACTTCTTGGAATACCACCAAGAAGACAAAAAAATCATAAGTACTAGTGTACATAAAAAGGAGCCCTTGTGCACTGTTGGTACAAGGTTGGCACAGCCACTATGAAAACAATATGGAAGGGCTGGGGTTGTGGCTTAGTGTAGAGCACTTGCCTAGCATGTATGAGGTACTGGCTTCAATTCTCAGCACCACATAAAAAAATAAATAAAATAAAGGCATTGTGTCTATCTGTAACTAATAAAAATTTTAAAAAAACAAAGTAAATACCTCTAACTCATTTAAAAAAATATGGAATCTCCTTAAAAAATTACAAATGGAGCTACCTTGCCATCAACAAATTCTATTTCTGGTAATTTATCCAAAAGAATTGAAATAAAAATCTCAAAGAGGGGCTGGGGTTGTGGATCAGTGGTAAAGTGCTCTCCTAGCTTGCATCAGGCACTGGGTTCGATCCTCAGCCCCACATAAAAATAAAATAAAGGTATTTTGTTTACCTACAACTAAAAAATAAATATTAAAAAAATCTCAAAGAGATATTTGTACTCCCAGGTTCATTTCAGCACTATGTACAATAGCAAAGACATGGAAACACATAACTGTCCATTAATAGGCAAGAAAATGAGGTACATACATACATTCAATGGAATTATTATTAGCTTTAAGAAAGATGAAATCCTGCTATTTGAGACAATATGTATGAACTTGAAGGGCATCATGCTAAGGGAAACAAGCTAGAGATAGAAGAAAAAATACTACATGATACGACTTGTTTCAGGGGTCTAAAATCATCAAACTCATGGAAGCAGAGAGTGGAATGATGGTTACCAAATCCTGGAAGAAGAAGAAATTGGAGAGGTGTTGGTCAAAAAACATATAGTTTCCGGTATGGAAGAAAATTGAGTTCTAGAATTCTACTGCAGAACTCAGGGCATACAGTCAACAACTATGTTTCACATGAACAAATTTGTTAAGAGAGAAGATTTTTTTAATATATTTATATCTCCAAAAAAGGACAGAAAACTATTAGAGGTGATAGGGACAGTTTCATAGGTATATACTCATCTTCAGACTTATCAAGAAGTATACACTAAATGTATATCTTGTTGGCATATTAAATAAGCTTTGAGATAATAAAATTACATAGTATCAAAACATTTCCTCATAAGTATGAAACATTGTTTATTCATGTATTGTGACCTACCTGAATATTTGAAATAGTAATATGTAAATCTGTTTCTTTGTGATAATCTTCAACCCTGGAAAGATCTAAGATTCAATAGCCACTGATGTTTGTTCCAAAACATTTTTGAAAATAATCTTTACTGCATGCTGCGTTATAAGAATTTAGGAATTATAGGAAAACGTGAACGATCATAGAATCCTTTATGTATTTTATTTTACTCATTTAATTCTTATATTGTTTTATTTTGCATTTATTATATGCCAGAGACTATGACAAAATGGATTAAAATAGTAAATAAAATACTTTGTTTTCATGTGCTGAGACCAGTTAAAAAGATAGACAAAATTCAAATAATGAAAGTAAACATAAAATCACACCAGTGATAAGTATTTTGAAAGAAAATACTATATACTTTGAGAGAGCAGAAATAAAATCCTGCTGCTGACTGAAGGGAATAATCTCAAGTGGAGATTTGGTATTTGAGTGGTGACAAAATCGGACAAGGACACTGGAACCCAACTCTCACACAGATCTGTTTCACAGGCTGCCTTGGTACAGGACAGAGAAGTTGTCCAGGAAGTTTGTCATATGAAGGAATTCAAGTACAACAGCAATAAGCACATAAAATAAAGGGTGAGGTGATTCATATGTATCCTTTAGAGACAAAACAACCCCAAAGAGATAATTTCAGAAAGAACTCCACCTGCTCAGAACAGAGGGCGATACAAAGGACTGGAACAAGGGAGAAATACAATTTGGAAAGACTTCTCAAAGCCTTATTAGGATACTCATTATTAGGATACTGAAGGAAACAGCCCAGGTTTGAGAAATAGATGATAGATGATGCTCTAAGGGGATGTATGGCAAGTGCAGGGCCTCAGAGGAAGGAGAGAAGAAGGATAATGTATCCCGACCCTTGATTCCCAGAAGGAATTCCTTGCTTAGAACAGGGTATCTTTTCTGAGAAGTGTCTGCTCAGGTCCTTGGCCCATTTGTTGATTGGGTTATTTGTTTTTTTGGTGCTTAGCTTTTTGAGTTCTTTATATACCCTAGAGATTAGTGTTTGATCTGATATGTGAGGGGTAAAAACTTGCTCCCAGGATGTAGGCTCTCTATTCACCTCACTGATTGTTTCTTTTGCTGAGAAGAAACTTTTTAGTTTGATTTCATCCCATTTATTGATTCTTGGTTTTAATTCTTGTGCTAGAGGAGTCTTATTAAGGAAGTTGGGGTCTAATCCCACATGATGAAAATTAGGGACTACTTTTTCTTCTATTAGACACAGAGTCTCTGGTTTAATTTCTAGGTCCTTGATCCATTCTGAGTTATACAATCAATGAACAAATATATGAAAAAATGCTCGCCATCTCTAGCATTTAAAGAAATGCAAATCAAAACTACTCTAAGATATTATCTCACTCCAGTCAGAATCACAGCTATTATGAAGACAAACAACAATAAATGTTAGAGAGGATGTGGGGGAAAAGATACACTCATACACTGCTGGTCGGACTGCAAATTGGTGCAGTCAATATGGAAAGCAGTATGGAGATTCCTTGGAAATCTGGGAATGGAACCGCCATTCTATCCCTCTCCTCAGTCTATACCCAAAGGACTGAAAAACAGCATACTACAGGGACATAGCCAACATCAATGTTTATAGCAACACAATTCACAATAGCTAAACTGTAGAGCCAACTTAGATGCCCTTCAGTGGATGAATGGATAAAAAAAATGTGGCATATATACACAATGAAATTTTATTCAGCATTAAAAAAAATAAAATCATGGCATTTGCAGGCAAATGGATGGTGTTGGAGAAGATAATGCTAAGTGAAGTTAGCAAATCCCAAAAAAACAAATGCCAAATGTTTTCTCTGATATAAGGAGCCTGACTCATAATGGAGTAGGGAGAGAGAGCATGGGAGGAATAGATGAATTCTAGATAGGGAAGAGGAGTGGGAAGGAAAGGGAGAAGGCAGGGGATTAGCAAGGATGCTGAAATGTGATGGATATCATTATCCAAAGTACATGTATGAAGAATCGAATTGGGTGTCAACATACTTTATATCTTAACAGAGATATGAAAACTTGTGGCATATTTGTATAATAAGAATTGTAATGCGAAAAAAGCCAAAAAAACAAAGTACATGTATAAAGGCATGAATTGGTGTGAACATACTCTATATACAAAGATATGAAAAAATTGTACTCTATATGTGTAATAAGAATTATAATGCATTCTATTGTCGTGTATTTAAAAAAAATAAAATCAATAAAACTTAAGAAGAAAAGAAAAGAACAGGGTTTCTCTGCTCATCAGAAACTGTTGCACCTTTACTGGAGCCCCAGCTAAACCATGGATTCCAGTTCATGTATGTGGGTTCTACTGTGCCCCCCAAGATCCTTTATGTCACATTAGCCTTGTCCGGGCAAAGCAAGTCTCTGAAAAGTTGTTCTTACCAGTTGAAGAAACAAGAAAATGATTTGCCAATGTACTATAATGTTTTCAATTGAAATCTGATCCATGCACTGCAAAAAAACCAGCCTGCTGCTTCTGACAGTTCTTACTTGATTTAATTTAGGGTTTGGAGCACGTTGCCATTCTGCATGCTTTAGAATGATAAACGCTAACTATTCTAATGAAAGTTTATACTCAATCTCTTCCTCAGTGCACAACATTTTTTATAGGGAAAATAATAAATTTCCAATCTCCTATTATTTAGCAATTCTGAATTTTCCAAGGGCAGTGTTAATAGGTAAGTACCTTAAATGGAACTGACAACAGCATATAAGCCTCTTAAACGATGGTAGAAATCTCCGACAGGTCTCCAATAGAGTTTGTCTATAAAATTAAGTTGCTCAAAAAACAGGCTATTTCCCATCCTGAAATTCCACCCGTCTTCCATATTATTTTTCAAACCGAATGGTCTGAGGGCAATTTGACTTTACACAGCATTTTCAATGTGATTTTAAAATGCACTTCTTGAATAAAAGGATTTCAGTATTATAAAATCATTATTTAGCATTTCCTTTTCTGCCCTTCAGCATCTGGATTTATTTCTCTTTTTCTCAATTCCATGATTAGGCAGAATTTCTATCTTTTCTATCAAGGACATTTAAACAGGGTGTAGATTTCAGGCTTGTTTTGTCTGTGCCTCTAAAAATGCAAAGAGCTTTGTTTCAATGTATTTGATTTTCTTTGGAGTCAACATTCCTCCTTGCATTTAAATGTGATGATGTAAATCAGAGCTGACACCATGAGTACTGTCTGTAGTCTTTGCTTGGTCCTGGTATTTATGCACCTTCTCCATAGATTCCGACACAGTCCACATTATTTATACTAATCACTGTTATACCATCTGAATAAACACTGTATAGTTTATCTGTACAGCAGCTCCTGAAGAGGAAAGCTTTAATGGTGATTCATGAAAATATAGAAAACCCACAGAACTCCAGACCTTCAGACACATCGTAAAATGGAGTTGTATGTTATGTACAGTTCTACGAGGAAAATTGAACACCTCTTAAATTGCACATAAAGTACAGTACATACAACATCATTTTAAAGACCATCAGTGTCTTTAGAAGCCCCATGCCATTTGTCCTCTGGCTTTGCCACTGAACCCTTATTTCTTTGATTAAACACAAAGTTTCAGGCTTTCATTTGGGTGTCTGTGTTGCCTGAAAAATGTGTGCCTTTGAATCCTAAACTTACACTCAGCACTGTGAGGTACCCACACTCTGGAAAGCTTCTGGAAATGTAGGTTCCAGGATCCCAGCTACCCTGCACTTTTCTATGCATGCTGTCTCCAGGGCTTTGATGAGAGTGAAGAGCAATGGAATCCTTACCTAAAGTCAATCTGCCTTTTCATTCTCTGTGCCCTCCCTTCCACTGACCTCCTCACTCCCCCTTTCCTCCTCTTTGCTCCCCCAACATCCCCTTTCCCTCTGTCTTTGGTGTAGAAAGTGTAAAACTGAATGTTTATACCAAGATTATGCAATGCCTTCCCACTGTGCTGCTGGGAGAGAGCTTTGTCAGGCCAGTATTACTATGCAGCTCACAGAACCACAGACATTTTTGCAGCTAGAAAAGAATTAGAGATAACCCTGTGAAGTGGTTTCCAAATTATATTTTAGTAGTGGAATCTTTGGTTTAAAGAAAATTCTACATAGAATCACAATATATAAAACTGATGAAAGTGGAACTGCTCTTTGAAACAAAGAAAGAAGGAAATCTGAGTTCCTCATCCTCATCCTCCTTCTTGCCTTCAAGAAGCTCTGGTCTCCTTAGAAAACAATTTAAACCCCTTGATCTCTGCTGGCCCCGATCTGAGGACCATAAAGATCAAAGATTTTATCCCAGGTAATATACCTTTTAAGTTACAAGGACACAACTACAACCCACATCTACAACCATAGGTTGCTTTGCTGATACTTGAATAGAATGTGAATCTGGTGCAGAAGAAAACAGAATAACCTTGAGCAAGGGGCAGAATAGTTATGTAACTTGAATAAAAATTTGCTTAGCATTTATACTGTGTTGGGCAGTAAGCAGATGTTACGCATAGAACAAAGAAAGATTTATTCCCTAAACTTTCTAAGGGTCCAGTTAGTAGAAAGGTGTGCAAAACAAAACACAATAACCCTGGGTTATGAAGCAAACAACACAGGAAGGAACTTCAACCTTTCATGTTGGATCATTGGAATTTGAATGTGATAGCTTTTTAGCTACAATATGGAAGCCTGGGAGCTAGCCAGAAAAGGAACATATAAGGAGAGAGGACGTGTGGGGCAGTCTAGGAACTTCTGGTACCTTGGTGGAGCGTATGATGGGGGAAGAGGAATGGTGGGCAATGAAGTTGGAGAAGCAGAAAGGACCAAAAGGAATTTATCTGGTGAGAAACTGGAAAGAATTTGAGAATTCTGAGTAGGAACATGACATTGAAGTTAGAAAAAGTATTTTTAAATGATGAGGATGCAAAATAGAACCACAACCATGAGGCTAACAATGAAATTCAGAGCCTAAAGGACTTAAGTGATATGCTGGGTGGGATGAAGAAAGGTGGGAGGTAAGAAAGGACTGGGTTTCTGTATGGCCTGTGGGGAAGATGGTTGTCAGCCCCTGGGCTGGGGATATAGAGGGAGATCAGGTTTTAGGGTCACAATAAGGGTGATTGCTTGGGTTCTGAATATACTTAGTAGGAGAAATTTTGAGGTCCCAATGCAGAAGTCTCATGTTTGCTTTTAGAAAAATGCTAAAATACCCTGAGCCAAAGACTTTGAAAGGAGGGAAAGAGAACAAAGTCAACTCTACCATCTAACTGGTACGTGGAGAATAAACACTCCCCAATGAAAGACTGGGAAAGGCTCACCAGAGGTGTAAGATAATGTCTAGGGAGAGAAGCGGGGGCCGGCGGGGGGAGGTAGACAGACACAGAAAGAGAAAGATCCCATGAAAACCAAAGAAGGAAAGAATCTCAGGAGACTGGAAGTGAGTGGCCAACTATGTGCAAACCTAGAGAAGGTGAGAATGGAACATAGCTGATTAGTTTGGCCACAAGGCAGTATTCTGTGGTCTTCTCTGAGCAATTTAGGGGTGCGACACAAATACAGGCTGAAGCACCCCTCTATCAGTTTAGGAACAAATGTAAAGGGAGAAGAGGAGATATTTGTTAGAGATGGTTTCTTTCAAGAAACTGTCCCATGAAGACAAAGGAAAATGTAGGTTTTAGTTCAAGGAACATGTAAGATAAACTTAGGATTTTTCTTTGCAATGGGAAGGACTTGAGAGCTAAGGTCAGTGAAGCTGGTGAGGCTGAGGACCCAGGAGAAGGAGAAATAGCCAAAGGAACAGAGCCCAGAGGAGGTAAACCTCTTTCCCAACCCCTGGAGGCAGCATAGTCAAGAACAGATAGAAGAGGGATACAAGGTAAGAGGCTTCTAAATAGTTGTGCAGAACCCAAGAATGTTCTTCCTTCCCAGATAGCAAAATGCAGGAAGTGAGTGAGGAGGTGACAGGACAGAATCTGAGGATAGACTGAAGTTTGGAAGAATCCCTGAATTAAATGACTGAGGATAGATAGAGAACACACCGTTGGGGGCATGTGTCAAAATTGCCCCTTGGTGGTGAAATTATGACCCAGTCTAGAGAATGAGTTTCTGGTTCAGTTCTAGTTCCAAGCAGCTGTCTATCCTTCATCCACATGGATTAAGCCATAGGGGTCAGGAAACAGAGCAAAGGTGATGTGAGATGCAGCACCATTATACTCAAGCAACATGCAGACACTGGAACAGAAGTGAAGGAAAGTGCACATTCTGAAAACTTTCTGAGTTTCAGCTTCTGTCATGAAAATTTCATCATCTATCTCTCCAAGCCTTCCCATACCCTTTGGGCAGAGACAAGCCAAATTTCTCCTTTTGCTACTAGCCACATACTCCCACTACTTTGTATTTACTTTCAACCCTACTTTCCATTTTTCAGTGTCATTAGGACCAGCAACAGCCCTAGGATGACTATGTCCACAGAGGCCATTTGCAGTCCATCAGAGGGCAGGTATGTTATCTTGGTTCTGGGAAGATTATATTGTATACATAATCACCAACACTCCCTATCTCTTTATGGTCAGTTAATAACAATCTGTCTTTCCAAAGATTGCAACGAATTCAGGAGCTGTTGCCTCCACAGAGTATTTTCACAACTAAAATTGCTCTTAGAGATAGTAGAGGGGAAAAAAAATCAAATTAAGTCATTTCCCTCCTACCCTTTTGCTACCTACTTGGAAATCATTAGTACAAATGATAGTTAGCCCAGCAATAGCAATGCAATCAAAACAACCACATCCATCTCAGTGAACCATGTCACCAGCTTGGGTATTCCAATGGCTACTAATTAACAGTGACACACAGTAATGGCCCCAGCAGCAGGGTCAGCACAGCATTAGTAGTGCCTTAATGCAGACAGAAATGATAGATATTAAAGTCTTTTCTCTAGCCCCAAGGAAGGAGGGGGAAGTAGAATTGGAAGTCACTTGACAACAGATACCACAAGTTAACAGTTTCTCTCAAAGCAGCAGGCTTCCTAACCTGAGAGGAAGAGAAAATGCTCTATGAAAAAGAATCCCTGCTTCGGGGGATCTGGTATAATTTTATGTTTAATTTAACAGAACATGAATTTAGTCCCAAACAAAGGAGACCATTACCATGTGGAGTTAGGAGGAAGGTCCAGACTGGGCCAACTAACTGTTTATTCTGAAACCTTTCCTCTAGTCCCTGAATTAATTTTTCCTAAAAAAAGGTGTTTTTTGTTTTTTTTTTAATGTTAAAACCCATATTGGCTTTCTACCATATTAGGACTGAAGCTCAAACTTTTAGAAAGGGAGAATCAACAGCTGTCCAGAGGGAAACTTAAGAGTCTGCCTTCCTTAAAAGAAATCCCCCTCCAGCCTGTGAAGAACCCCAGTTGGACTCCTCAGGAGCTCCAGTAAAGGAGCAATTGTGTTACTTGGCTAAGATTCCATAATAAAGGACTGTCCTTGTGCCCTCAGGCTCTGCATGGTTCCAGGCAACAGCAGGTGCTCATTAAATATTTGTTGACTAAATGAATAAACCCACCCCCAATTGTTATCCACTTAGCTCTGACTAGATGATCAAATTATAGTTTGCACCTATCCCTGAGCAATGTTTAAGAGGCTAAAAGACGGGTTTGCTTTGGGACTGGGGTGGGGTGAGAAGATTCAGCTCAGGGAACAGCTGGCTAGTAAGGAGAGGGGTTCAGGGTAATCTAGGGCAGCATGAGGGCCTCGGGCACCTGTCAGGAGAAAAGTGGAAATGATAAAAGTGGTAGCAAAGACAAAGGTGTCTACCTGGGAACCGGAAAGGGCAACTTGGGTGGCCTTTCTCTTCTGAAGAGGACGTGTATCCCAGACCCCTATTCTGGATGCTTCTCTGTAGCCCCTTCCCCAGTCTCCAAGGGAAGCAGACTGTGTTTGTTTGTTATGCACAGCACTGCAATACACAAACAGATTGACATAAATTTATGCCAGCCTTTCTTGTTTAAAAACATGAATTATTCAAGAAATATTACAATATTAATTAGAAATCATTAAAATACGAGTGTTGGGGGGAGGGCGGAATGAAATGGTGCATTAGCAAAATCGCATTTAGCCCAAACATAAAGTGTGCCAAAGCTGCTTAATCATTGTTTTGATAGTCAAAATACCATAGCACCAGTTTCACAGTACAGGGGAAAGGAAGCTCTTGGAAGCTTCTGCTTCCCATTATTATTGGGGAAATTAATTATTTATGGAACTCCGGCAATATACTGGGTGCTCCAGAAGACACAAATAAGGCGGAGGTTTTTGCCCGGAGGGCACAAGAGCGAAATCAGAGCAGCACAGAGTTCTGACACACACTCCCAGCCAGTGATTAATGATCAACAGTACGAGGGGCTTTTGCTCTGACTTTTTAGTTTGCTCAATGTTTTAAGTTTTCAGCCTTTGGAGGAATCACAAAGTGAATGTTTTTCCTAAGGAATGCCTTGGAAGAAGTAAGCTATCAGAAGCCCCATAAGAGAGAAAATGTATATAAATCTGGAAAGTCAAGGATATATTTACAACCTATGGAGAGCAGGAGAAAGAACCCGGATCCCGAAAGGTTTTTCACTGTATTGAAAGCAGGTCTGGAGGATCCGCTTGTGATGCTGATGATTTCATATATATTATGGGTCCATTAACTGCTATTGTTACACAAAAGGTGTACATGGCATAGCTTCTTTAAACTTTAAATGCTACAACATTGGTGAATGTGTACATCATATATACAAATATGACACTGGTATTGACATATAGTGATCATTTGAAAATGGCTGATAAATTAGTGCTCTAAGACCAGGACACACAAAGAATGGGTTTATGTTTGTTTTAAATGGAACCATCTGCACAGTCGAATTTAACTATTTCATGAGGGTAGGCTATCTTCCTGAGGTGCTGCCTGGAAACACAAATGGAATCCTCATGACCTTAATTGATTACAAGAGCTTCCAACTCATTCTAGTCAATGAGCAAGTGATTATCACACCCTGCAGGACATGAGCAAGACAAGA
Source organism: Callospermophilus lateralis (assembly GCF_048772815.1). Taxonomy (NCBI): domain Eukaryota; kingdom Metazoa; phylum Chordata; class Mammalia; order Rodentia; family Sciuridae; genus Callospermophilus; species Callospermophilus lateralis. Next base: position 37,974,523 of record NC_135307.1, on the reverse strand, counting down.
ATAAAAGCAGAGTTGCAGAAAGTCCGTATTAGAAACTAGTTCTTCTCTTGCCCCATTTAACTTGCTTTATGCCCGGCAATGGAGTGTGGTCAAGCCCAAGCACTATCAGCACTGACTCTTAGGTAAAAAGAACCACTTAATCTTTCTGTTGTATCCAAATTGATAGGACTTTGGATAAGCCAAGAACATCCAGACTTGCTGCTTCTCCCTCTTTTAAATACTAGCTAATCTGTTGCATGATGAAAGCATCAAGTCCACAGTTCCTTAAGACCCTGGACCTAGTGACACCCCCCCCCCAGGAATATCCCTTTCACACATCAAGGAGAAGAGAGGGAAGGGAAGGTTTGAAGCTGGGGTGATTGGAATATAGAGTCAGGAAACAGAATGGGTCTAAATAGAAACATAGAAATGAATCCAGAAGCAAGAGTCCCAAATACATTGTGAGAATCCAGATGCCACAGCAGGTCAGAGTCTAGCAAACGCATAGTCACAAAAGAAGAGGTGAGTGATTTCTCTGGGGGCCCCTCCCACTGAGGGCTTTTAAATTCCTGTTCATGATTCTTGTGTGCCTTACCTCATGAAGTGCCTTAAAGTTGCTGAGGGGGGTCTTCTAACATCTAGCATCAGGCCCCACCAGGCTAACAAATATGTGAGGGGAAAATGACTATGTTTTAAAATTTTTAATCTAAATCTATGTATAGTACTTCCTACTTGACACATATAAATTGACCAGTATTACTAAAAGGCGTGGAGGCAGGGACTGAAATAACTGACTATAAAAAATCAAGGGTAAGGAAAGCAGTTAAAGAACCTTGTAAGTTGCATAGCTTTACAAACTAACTTGGCAGCCCCCCAAACAGCAGACAGCTTGTGACATTTGCATTGGCACCTTGCATATTGCCCAGTATTGTCATATATTCCTCCTGGAACTGCCACTTCTCTTGTGAATAGAGATCCTCATTCTCTTTATTCTGTTAGGAAACACAAGAATCTGCCTTCAAACACTGAGTTCCTCAGTGTAGATAAATATTAACCAACTCTCTTCTCTCTCAAAACATACACACACACACACACACACACACACACACACACACACATTCAAATAAAAGAGAAAGCTAGTATATTAACTTTTTCATTAGATCCACTTATTTTTTTTTCTATAAATGTTTCTTTTAACTTCTAGGAGTGGGAATAGGAGTTATTTTTAAGTCTGCAATAATAGGCTGCAATAATAGGCCAGAAAAACAAGCAGCAGAATAAAATAAAGGTAAAAATCCATTTGGAAGAAAATACAAGTGTAATGAGATACTTGACCCACAAGCATGACCTCAGTAGCTGATCAGAAGCATTGTGGTTTCCAAATAATCAGAATGCAATTTAATATAGTGGAAACTGCCCAGGTTACAAGATCAAATGTCACAGTTTACATTTTCTTCAGTTCATGTTTACAAGCACTGAATATCTCTACTGATATACTGATATCAAAAAAACAGCTCCATTTAAAGAGAGGAACTTACAAATACTTCTAGATCAATCCATTCACTGGTCAGGCATTCAGGCTGAGTTCAAGTTTGTCTTTCTAAGAATGAAGTACAGGGCAAATGGCAACCACATTGGTAAAACTTACCTCTATTGGTCATGTTCCAATTAAGATCATGGATTAAATTCCCTATCCCATAACCATATCCTCTACCATGCAACGTAGGCCAAAAAATCAATGTGAGATTTCTGGGAGGGGAAAAGGTTAAGATGAGCAGAAATGCATGCAAAACACACACACACACACACACACACACACTCACTCACTCACTCACTCACTCACAACACTGAAGAGTTAGGTAGTACTGGATATTATCTAGAAGTTATGCTCCAGACTGATTCATTAAGAATCTCCTGGATCCAATAGAATATTTTTGGGGAAAGGAAACATATTCCAAAGGACCACAACCATCAGTGTCCTGAAGTAGGAGTCAGTCTACCCAGACTTGAGACTCCTCAGAGCCACTGGTGAGGTGTGCCACTGAGAATCCTGATAGTGCTTCTAGGCTCCTGCAGATCCCAGAGCAGAAGCAAGATGAAGAGTCTCTGTCTACTGGACAAGGACTCCCTCAAGACTCTTCCCTGGGCTGAATACTTCTTAATGATTCTCATTAAAGGCAAAAGTCAGGAATCTACACTTTGTTTTTGGAAGGCCTCTCACATGTGGCACTCAATTTTTGCCAATTCTGGTCCTGGTGGAAGTTCACAGTGCCTTCATTATGTCTGGAGAATAATACCATGAGGCTCTCCATGAGTACCCTTCTACTCCCCACAAATCCTCCATAAGTAGATTTCCAAATGTTAGAGCATGGCTAAGGCTAGTTGCAACTAGTGTATACCATAGCATACACACAGTCAGAAGTAAGCACACTGCAAGTGTTAAAATTGCAGCAAGATGTGATTATTTCTATTCTATGTTCATATAAAACTATGCTCCGTATCAACCCGCCATCATATGTCTTCTTTTCAAAAATTCTTCTCTTTGGAAGCCTGGCCTCATGGCAACTTCTCCAAACTTACTTCTGGATAGAGATAAACTGCACTGGTAATCACAATGTAATATATAATTTACTGTAGTGAGAACAAAACAATGAGGGGACTCAAATAAAATCCCTCATTTTAGTGCCTCTTACTATTTCTTATCAAAAGACAAAACAAAACAGGAAATCTGTGTCTTGCCCATTGCAAAGGCTTAGAGAGAATATGCTTGTCCTAGTGCCAGTGCTCAGTTTGGGAGTATTCTGTGGGCAAAGGTACAAAACCTGCATAGAGTGCTAACCCTTGCCCACTGGAAAGCTACACCTCCCTAAAATTAAAGCCAAGAAACCAGAGCAGAGGAGACAAGTAAATATCCCCTTTCCCCGTGGCACCTCCCGCCTAATGGGAATCGTAGTTAATGATCTGAATCGAAAGCGAAGTCTTGTTTTATGGAATGCTCACTCTTTGTTAAGCAAAGCTGTTTGGGCAAAGGACCATTCTATTGATTTAAAAATTGATTTCTTTTTTCCCCCTTCATATAACTAAAACATGACTCACAAATCACAGCTCTTTTATTCTTCTGGCTGCAACCTAGGCTGAATCTTTCCCAACCTACTCACCGAGGAATGTCTGATGGAGATGCGGGAGGAGGAAGTGAGAACATTTGGACAGAGATTGTTCAAGATTCTATTAAAGGTTTCAAGTGGCTTCCTTTGAACATTTGGTAATTTATATTTCGAGTCCCTTGGTGTAATTATTGTAATTATCATTAATCATCAACTTCCAGACCCAATCGAAATGCAGAACATTGGAAAGGTCAAAGCAGTGGAGAATTCTACTATCCTTCACAGAAGATATGAGGCATTAACATTCTGATGCTCCACTTGTGTGACAAAGATTGTAATGAAAACAGAAAATAGCACAAGATTAATGTGTTCTCATGAAGAGAATTATCATAAGGAAAAGAGAAAGTGGAGCAAACTTAACCCTCTCCTGTCACAGCAGCATGGTGGTAAGATGGGTTAGGCTAAGAAACGGGCACTGGCAGCCCAACCTGGCTCTGACGAAGGTGACGATTTCATCTTTCCTTGTGGAGCAACAAAAGACAGGAAACTCACTCAGGAGCATGAAGGGTCATGCTTTGGATAGTTCAGTGGATCCCTGGTTGTGTCTCTGTCTCCTTCCCTACATATATGCCTCCTAATCAGATCCTAAGCTTTGACCTTCCAACCATATAACAACTGCCTTCTGGAAATCCACCACACCCTAAAACAGAACTCACCATCTCTTTCTCACTCAGACCCATCTCCTGGGGACAAAAAGGATGATGGTTCAACATCAAAGTTCTGGAGATACACACACACACACACACACACACACATGTTCAAATCCCAGTTTAGTCATCTATTGTGTGATCCTCAAAAAGAGGCTCACCCTTCCCATGCCTCCATTTTCCCATTTGTAAGATATGCTTTATAAGATCTGCTCCACTGTAGTAGTATTTTAATTACTCAGGGCATAGAAAGTGTTCAATAAGTGCCAACTATTTTTTTAATTACACTTTCTTCCTTATTATGAAGTTTATGTAGTTATTGAAACAGAAAAAGATGAATGTACCAATCGTTCCATATTTCTCCATTTCCATCCCCTGCAAAAAAAAAAGCAGAATAGAGCTCAAATCCTGTCAATTTATCCCCATAATCTCCCTCTTGTATTGTGTATGGGTGTGTGTTTGTTTGTGTGTGTGTGTGTGTGTGTATGTCTGTCTGTCTGTCTGTGGTTCTTTGGTTTTTGTTGTTGTTGTCATTTTGTTTTTGTTTTTGTTTTGGGGGGGGGGTATTAGGGATTGAACTCAGGTGTACTTAACCACTGAGTCACATACTCAGCCTGGTTTTATTGTTTTTGTTTTTGTTTTTATTTTTTAGACAGGGCCTTAGTAAGTTGCTGAGGCTGGCTTTGAACTTCTGATACTCTTATCTTAGCCTCCTAAACTCTGGGATTACAGTGTGTGCCACTGTGCCTGGCAAACATATGTGTGGTTCTTTAAACATCTGTGGTAGGAAAGATATTTACATAAAATAAATAAGTTTAAGGCAACCATGTCATAACCATCAGCTAGGTCTGCAAACACAAGATTACCTGTACCCAGGAGTATCTGTGAGTACTTTCCTCATCTTAATCTCCTCTGGACGTTTAAAGATGGTCAATATGCCTCAGATATTTTCTTTCATTTTTTATTGTTACTGCCTTGTTTGGGACCTTATAAGTCTTCCCTGCATTAATTTAATAATCAAATTCCCACTTCTAGCCTAGCTCCATTCTAAACCATCAGCCACATGGGAGCCAAAAGTATTTTCAAATGCATGAATATCATAATGGGCTTCTGCTAAGTTCCATCAAAGGCTTTCCAGCACCTTCCATCATAGCTCAGATCCCTTAGGAAGGCACAGGAGGCCATCCCCAGCCCATCTCCAGCCTCCCCTCCCACCCTCTCTCCTAAGCAGCATCTCCATGCTTCAGACTGACCGAATGCTCTGCAAGCACAGCCTGGTGTTCTGTCTCTCTGGCTTCTATGACCTTGTGAATGCAGCACCCTTGGCCTGAAAGGAACTTTCCTTCTGTGACTAGAAAATCCCTCCTAATCCTTAAATGACTCAGATCAGGCATCATCACCTCTCTTGGAAGCTTTGGAACCTAACCCTCTTCTCCCCTCAAGTAACTTTAAATATTCATCCTATGTCCTCGCAACACTTAAAATATTGTTCTCTGTGTATTTATGTTGTGTTATAATGTGTGTAGGTTCCCATCCCTGACTAGGTCATAAATTCCTGGAAATAGGGCACTCTTTTTAATCTAAACCAGTCCTTAGCCCTGTGTTTCATATGGAGTACACACTCAGGAAATTCTCTTAAATAAATCCACACATATCGTTCTCGTTCTCTATCAACACTTACAGATGAGAAGAACACTAGAATAAAATTCATGTCATTCTTTTTGCTTCTTATTAACCATTAAGGTGGGAAATGAGTTGGAAAAAAAAACTCTTAAAGGGAAAAGAAAGATTGTGAATTATCTATGCATTTCCAAGATTATTCAGGTTTTTTTGTACTGTGAGCTGATAGAAGACAAGGTAGGGCCTGCTCAAATGCACCAGTAGGCTAAAGATAATTGTAGTAATTTGCTGAAATGTGTCCCCCTAAATTGCCTCTGTATAATGGAGAAAGGAATTGAGAAACATTATAAAGAAGAAGAAAAAAAAAAACTAAAGCTAACTTTTTATGAGAGTAGGAATATGGGAGAATTATACTATACCAACAGTTTTCTGGAGTTATGTTAAGAGATCCAGCAGGGAAAGCCATAAAGAACAATAATTCCACCAGAGAACCCAAAGGTATGAAGCGCAAGGAGTCACTCCCTGTACCCCGCAGAGGGGCACTGTTTATCATAATGCCAAAGGCAAACAGCTGCCATCAGAGTGGTAAATACTATAGCTGATTTCTCTGAAGAATCCCTCTCCATACCCCTATGGCTACAAACCAGTGACAAGTGTCTCAGTTGGAGTGAGGTGGCTGAGATCCACTTGGAGGGATCAAGAGAGTTCCCTGGGTACAGAGATGATGGGAGCTGTGCCAATGGATTCTCCGGCTGGGCTGACCAGGGAGGTGGTTTACTGCTGCAAGCAGTGACATTGGAGAAAAACAAAATCATAGTCAAGCAAAGGAAAGATTACTGAGGTCCTAGGGGAACTAATAACAGCTTTAGGAGATAAGAATGAATGTGAGATGCATTCAGGCAAGTGATTCCTGACGGAGGCTCTGGGTGAAGTTAGGGAGCCAGAGGGTGGACTCCCATGAGCAGTGCAGACAAAGCTCTTTAAGGATCTGTTCAGGATTAAGCAGAAAAATTTTTTGGAAAGAATAAAAATATTAAGGTTTCCTTCAAGTGTCTCTCTTTCATGGCCCTGCAGTGAAGAAGTAGATATAAATCATGGAACTACAGAGTTGAACAAGGTGAACACAGGAAGGAGGAAAAAACAAACAAACAAACAAAAACAGTAGCAAAGGATCCACATGATGGGTGCCCTGACTAGTTCAGCAGATCCACGGCTACATCCAGCCTTCATTTCAGGGGCCATAACATTCCTGATAATGACCACTGCTGGGCTCAGACAATTGTCCCCATCCTCTTCTATTAGCCTTCTCACTCCCATCTGATGTGGTTTCCCTGCTTTGCCCATCCTTTTCAGGCTAAATATATGTCTGATGGTCTCCCCTGGTTTTTAATTCAGTTTCTCTATGAGAAGATTCTTTCAGTTAAACCTCCCCTGGGCTACATGATCCAGAGCCCTCCCTGACCAGGCTCAGGGCAAAGGGGAATATCTCCCCCACCCCAGGCTTGTGGGTCATAGAAGAGCTCAGAACAATGTGAATTCTGAAAACCACTAATAGACTTAGTAGGAATGGAGTTATAGTGGTCATAAAAAACATAAATAAACAAAATGAAGTTTTGAGTAATAAGATTGTTTGCTAAGTTGATATACTCATGATGCTGATATGTAACAAAGGGTTTTCCAAAATATTTTCAATTGATTTGATGTGTAATCTAACATGGAAATGAATTAACACTTTCAGAAAAGACCTAGGCAAACTCCTGAAAACTCAGAGACCTGGGCATGAAAATTAAAACCTTGGAGGAACAGACATTCCATTTATCCCTAATTCCAAAGGATGACTGGAGTTTTAGCTCAAAGGAGAAAAAAAATACATTAGAAGTCATAGGCTTGGGTCTAAGGAGATTGCATGTGATTAGAAGGTGAATTCCTGAATGAACTCATCGGGACATCCTTAAAATAAATATAGAAGAACATTTCCAGATTTGTGTACAGCCAGTTACTATGGAAAGACTCATGTATGTCTTCCCGAAAAGAAATGTAGAGTTAAACATATCTAATTATTTCAGATGAAAAAAATAAAACTGGAAAATTCCTTTCAACCAATACTGAAGGCCTAATTAATGATAAAGCATAGTATGAGAAAGATAAAGTAGTAAGAAATAAGGTATCACTAAGATCTGACAACCATTTTAGTCCTTTATAGTATCAGTGAAAATGTATACCCCACTCAACATCAATAAGTCTATTAGAAGGAAGTGTTGGTAAGTCCCCTAAATATGGTCCTGAAAGAGATGTTCACACCACCACCTCACATCATCTGTGCCCACTAGAAGGCAGCAGACCTCTGGGGTTGGCAGGGCAAATACTGGGTACCAATGGGGAAGCATTCGGCCATCCCAGCATATCCATTGCAGGCCTGAGTTCTAGCCAAACCAGAGAGACTGTATGATTAGATGCTGAATGCAGTTGAGAGATCATAATCCCGGACCTATATGAAAAAATGTCTAGAATCAGTATTACCGTAAAACAAACCCCCTGAAACACAAAAATATTCAAAAGATACTGTGTGGTTAGAAAGAGTCATGGACGAACAACTCAAGCTTACAATGATGCATTACCAATATGAGAAATTTGGGGGAACAAAAAGGAGAATTAAAGCCACAGTAACTCACTTGGCAGTCAAGAACATACACTCAAACTAGATTATCTAGGTTCGAATTCCAGCCCCATTGATTGCTTAGCTATATGATACAAGGCAACCTATGCAACCTCTCTGTGCCTTATCAGATTGAAAAGTATAGAATGTTGTGTGGATTAAATAATTTGTGAAAAGCATTTAAGGGAATCTGAAGCACATGGTAAACTATGCATTTACTGTTGTTGCAAGACAAGATAAGTCATATAATGTTCATAAATCTAAACATAAAGCAGAGACTCACATGAAACTCAGGGCCAATTAACAGGTCAAGACAACATTAATTGAATCAATAACTACTTTTTATTATACTTTGCTAGATAGTTGGGATGCTACATTAAAGACTGAGTCTAGATAAAGGTGTTAGACTCACATAGCTGTGTGGTTACCAAACCCCATAAGGACAGAATTGAGCTAGAAAGCATTTGAAAATTAAAGTTCTTCTTTTCTATTCTCCTTTCCTGGAAAATATAGTCCAAACTCCATTCAGTGGGACCATCTGTGCTGGTAATTGGGGGAGTCATCATGGCACAAAGCTGGTTATTAGAGCCCTGGGGAATAAGGAAAGGCAATGTAGGGAAGGAGGTCATCTTGCGTTTCAGCAACTGAGTGGAGTGAGGAGGTTGCACCACAGAGGATGTTCCACACAGAACAGGTATAGGCCCTGCATTACACTCACAGGCCCTGATCAAAGGACAGAATGTATCAAGTCAAATGGGAACCAGGTTTTTAACTAACAAAGACAAGAGTTGCAAATAAAGAGAGAACATTAGATAAAACTTTGTGTGGGGGCTGGGGTTGTGGCTCAGCAGTAGAGCGCTCACCTAGCATGTGCAAGGCCTTGGGTTTGATCCTCAGCACCACATAAGAATAAATAAATAGAATAAAGGTATTGTGTCCAACTACAACTAAAAAATGAATATTTTTTTAAAATAAAGAAAAAACTTTGTGGTGCTGCATTACAAGCATCTGTGTCAATTCAGATTTTCCATGAATATTAATAAATATCAAAATCAATATAAATTACTGACATCGTATTGCCCTACCACCCTTGAATACTTTAGTATATTTTTCTTACCCACATGGATGTTCTCCTACATGACCCAATCTAGAAAGACAGGGTTTTCCTTCAAGGTTCAGATGGCCAGATCTGTAAATGGAGCTGGCCTTGGGACAGGGCCAGGAAAGAAAAAAAGATGAGAAAAAAGGAGATCTCTCCCATTCTCCCAGGCTTCCAAGAGCCTCTCTTCCCAGAAAGACTGGCTTCTCCCAGATCTTGTTGCCATCATCCACTGCACAGCTTTCTGATTTGGCCTGTTCTGGAGTCAAAGCTGGGAAACAGAGGAGTTGGGGGCAGGGATAGGATGTCTCACACTCATCACTGCCTTACTAGTTCTTTGTGATTTTTCTACTCAAGCTACTTGCCAAGCTTACATCTCTGAACTTACTTTGTGTGTGTGTGTGTGTGTGTATGTGAGTGTGTATGTGTGTGTGTGTGTTTTGTTTTCTTTTTTTTAAATTTCTAACCAGCCTTCAATCATTATCACTGGGATAGACTTTGTGGGCCCTAGTTCTTCCTGGTGGATACCAGCCCCAGTTTCTTTCTAGCTGTCCGCATAGGAGACCAACTTCAAGAGCTACAAGCTGTGAAGTCAGATGGACTCTGAAGCCCCGGTGCTTGGTTTAATGCTTTGTTGTTGCTGTCTTAAAATTCACTATGACTTTATCATTGAATGTGTGTGAATAAAATTCTATGAAAAAATAGAACCTGTGCATGAGCAAAAGAGACATGTACAAAAGGTATGTGAACATTATTCTTTACTGCCCCCAGTAGCAGGGAGCATCCATAGGAAGAAAATTCCAGGAGGCTCAAAATGCATAAGATGTTGGTGAAAGCAAGAGCAAGGGTATTACATCTCTACTGATTAAGTAGGGTGGTGACATCCAGGCTTTCTGTTAGAACCAGCACTGGCTTTGAACACAGAGGAAACAGGGATGTTTTAAGAAACCAAGTGACCAAGGAAACCTATCATATCCATCTTTGCTCGTGTCACTTCTCTGTATTAATCAAGAGCTTACACTGAAACTGATGACTTAGAAGGAAAAGAAATGATAATTGATCCTTTATGATATAGATCGGTCCTTTAGTCCTTCCTGACTCATCAGTAGGGCAAAGTAGAAATATTGGTAGAATGCGAGCAAAGCAAGAATTGAAATTATAAATGTGCAGCATTTCCACTGTTTTGACTAAAAAAAAAAGCATGTATGAGTTGTATGATTTCCGTGATTCTTCACATCAAGTAAATGCTCTTACATTATATTTAAAATTTATATTGTATAACACAAAGATGGATAGTAAAATTCATGCTAATAAACTTTTTATACTTAGAGCAACATTAAAGAGCACATAAAAACATCATAATAAGAAGACAAAAGACAGACAATAGAAGAAAGGAATAGTTGATATTTTACTACTTTTCTTGTTACTTCTTTCTTACATTTTGAACAAGGAGCTCCATATTTTCATTTTGCACTGGGCCCTGAAAAATTTGTAGTCATCCCTGTCAATTTAGCCTGAATTCAAATCAAATTTCCTCCTAAGGATTTCCTAGTTTATTTGCCACATGTTCCTCCCCAGTCAGATCCAGCCAAAAACACCTCTTTCTCCACCCCCAGTTCAAAAGTAGTGTTTACTTGAGGGTTAAAATCCAGAACACTTTAGAAGTAAAACAAAGCAATAGATCCTCCTTTGAAGGATCTGGAGGGACAGGCAGATTGACTTGTTGGCCATAACTTTTTACTCTATTAGTTTGCAGGAATATAGCCAGTCCTGGTTGGTTAAATATTAGAAGTAGTAAAATGTCTGAATAATCAGATCAGTTGCAAAATTAAATTGACTTTTCATTTATGACCATGATTTTCCATTATGGGCTTTTTGTAAAGATCAGTGGACCTGATTAATCAAAATAAGCCTTAGCATGTTAATTAAAATTACATGTCTTCATATGTAAAAGTACAGTGGCAATATCAACATCCAAGAATCACTCTTAGGATATAGCAGCATAGAGAAGTCGCTCAATAATGCATATATGTATTTGTACTTGGTCAATTATGAATCATTGTCTAAGTAGGTTGGTGTGGTTTCTATTATAATCTATTACCTCCTTTATCCTAGAGACCATTTAAAAAGTAATACAGCCATTGTAAAATGCTTTATGAAATAATGCATGCTAAGAAACTATATATATATATAGTTTATTGGAATAATCATATTCAAAAGAATTCAAGTTGTTCCTTGAATTAATCAGTTTCTTGTCCTTCTCTTCTTGCCTTTACCATTTTTCTCAAAACTTTAAATCTGAACATTTTCCTTTGTTCTTAAGAAACCATGGGAACTGATCAAATTCTGCTGCAGTGTTTCCAAAACTCTTCTGTCAGTTCACTGTTATGCTTTTTTCCCACCTGATCAAATCAACTTACAGAAATGTCTTGACTTGTAAAATTCATAGAGAGGAATAGACTCACCCGCTGCTGAAATGATAAGAACACTGGAGATAGCCATGATTGGAAAGCAAGTGCTGTTGTTTTATTTCGAGCAAAGGGATCTTCTAGTGGTACAGAATTGAATGCTAAAGTTACACTATTACCAAATTATTGACACATATGCATATTTTTAAAAAGTTATTTTCCAAGCACCTTATGCTTATCTCTATCTATGAAGTTAGTATTTAGTTCTATTTTATGCAATAAGGGAACCAAAAACATACACAAACTTCATAAGTTAGACTCCCAATTCATTTCCATGGTTATAGTTGTATCTATTTTGGCTTATGTCCCCTGTATTATTCTCCAGGACAGAAGAAAGACACACTAAGTGATCTGAGCTTAAGACAGGAAAGACAAGTGTTACCCAAGCAAATCGATAATTTACATGTGCCATGTAAATGCAAGTTTTTGCAATTATGTCTCAATTTTTTATGATATTAAGGGACAGGGAAGGCACAGATAAAAGAATCATAGCATCTCAGGGGTGGAAGTACTTAAAGGTCAGGCAGTTCAATCATTCATCCGATGGTTAATTTAACTCCAAATCCTACTTCGTATACCAGGTAGACTTCCAGCATGTGCTTGAATATCTTTAGTGATGGCAAAAGGCTAGCTCATTTCATCCTTGAATAATTCCATTAAATTTTGACTCAATCTAAAGGACAAATCTTCCCATCCCTCTGTAACTTCAACACCTATTCTTTGATAGTGAAAGGCAAGGACCACGATTTTCCGTTTTTGTATTTCTAGTGCTAATTACAATGCTCAACTGACATGTAGTAAGGTTTCACTGTTTGTCGAATAAAACTGAAACGTAGAGATAAAAATTGTATCACCCAGGCCTTCTTCTCTCCAGACCAAACATGATTAGTTCCTTCAGGAGTTCTTCTTTGGTCGTGAGTCTGAACTTCCTTATCATTCTGGCACCTTTTCACTGAATAAGTTATGTCATTTCTTTCTAATTGTATTTCTCCAAGTTGAAACAGAATATTGCAAGTTTGTTTTTATAAATACATAGTATATGAATTCCATCAACCTATATACTACATTTCAAGTAATACAGTTGTGGATGAAAACATCTGATATTAATAGCTACCTCCTTTATCAAGGCATTGAGATCAAACCAAATCCAGCCCTGGCTGCTGTGGCAGTACCATGTTTTTCTGAACTATGGATTTTTAAATTTTCATTTTTGTTAACACTGAACTTCAGTGAACCTTATTTGGGGCTGTAAACCTCCGGAGGCAGTGGGCATCAGACTAGCCCAGGTTTGATCCTGCTACTGCTCATTACTGACTGTGGGATCTTGGCAAAGACACTTCCCTTCTCCAAAACTCACTTTACTTTGTTAATAGGATGTGAAATGTCAATTACTTAACTATTTCTTGAGGGACAGTTGGAAGAAAAGAGGTGCCATTTAGTGATTCAGGAAATAATATAGGGAAAGAAATTTGACAACATCCTAAGGTCTGTTCTAGATGTGTTAAGCTAGATGCCTATCAGATGATGAAATTGTTCTATCAGTCAAGTAGAAAGCACATCATCACTCACATCAGTTGTTCAGGAGACAGCAATGATCCAAGCTGGAGATTAAAATTTGGAAACTAAAAAGTACAGAGGTATGAAGTCATGGTAGTTAGTAAGCTGCCAAGAAAATGAGACTAGAGAGACCTCCAGTATTGGGAAGAAAACAGAAGACACCAAGAAAGAGAGAACCCTCAGAGACAAGACGACCCCTTAGTGAGTGGAATCCTGGAAGGGAAGACCGTTCAAGAAAGAGAACTGCTGTCAAACCCTGCTGAAAGGCTGAGTAATTAGAGGATTCATACCTTATCCACATATGCAACTCCATTGTCTTACATATCATGTAGGTCCTCATGAAGTAGTAAGTGTTATTTTAGATCTTGAGTCAGTCATCTATTCTATTTATTATATCTCCCACATTCAATAGTTTGAAACTATCACAGATTTGAAGTAGAAGTCATGATGATGCATAAGAAATGGCTCTCTGGGGGCTGCAACTGATTTAATAACCAGTGTCCCTCCCCTTTGGAAAAGTCGCTTAAACAGTTATGATACTTTTAATGATGGCAATAGTCTCTCCATATTTTTTCCCTTTTGCTCCAAGGAATGGCATGGAAGATCTGACCCATGGCCCTGCTGCTGAAGAATGTTATTTGCATGTAATTAGTTCTCCAATTTTACAGCCTAGTAAGTCTAAAACAGACAATTGAGTTCATCTGATATGGTTTTTCCATAGTGAATTCATGCTGGCTCTTGATGATTCCTTTAATACTATACCTGACATCTTTATAATAATGCTTTCTCTGAACTTACAGAAGACAGAAAACAATTTTTTTGGATGACTTACATATTTTTTTCTATCACTCTTCATCTTTCAAAAATTACACTTTCTCATCTTTAAGTCTCAGGCTCTTTTCCTATTACCAATGATAATATATATAAATTGGTAACTTGATTTCACTTTGAACATCTAAGTAGATGCAACATTGGCACAATGTTAACAAACTGACCTTGGTGTTATCATTACTGATTAAATAGCTTTGATTCTCTCTGACTGTGAGGTACTGGGCAAGTTACTTAATAGCAAGAAGCCTCAGTTTTCTTATCTGTAAGGTGTGGGACAGTAATTGCCAAACTGTAAGCCTTTGTAAAATGTACATGAGAAGTTAAATAGAAAAATAACTAGATAGGAAAGTAAAGCAGGTAGCACAATATCTGCCATTGTTATTAAGTATACAGATCAAATTTCCTAACCTTTTTGGGGCTCCCAGTTTCTTCTTTCAAAGGTCATTCTGCTTGCCAGAGAAAGCAAAACCAATCAAATAAGTAGAAGTACTGCTCTCATTTAATCATTTACTTTATATCACAGGTACTCAGACATAAACCTGTCCTTCTGTATGTGTGTGTGTGTTTTTCCAACTTTTATAAACCTCTGTTCATCTGAATCTTTATTTCGCCTTTTCTGGCTACTTGTGTCTTTGTTACTTTTTAATCTTTAGTATTTTTGTTCATTTTAAAATCAGAACTAATTAGAAGGTGACTTGTTTTTCTTTTTATTTTTCAGGTATTCTTTTCTTTAGATGCCAAAGTCAAGTTAATTTAATCCTCAAAAAGTATCTAACTCTCTTAACCCAAAATTCATTTGAAAACATGGATGCATTTCGATCTTCTCTCAAAAGCTGCTACAAGGGGCTCTAGTGTATATAACCTCTGTGCCTAGCATTCCTCTTTGATATCATAAACTCCAAATTTAACTGATTTTCTTGTCCCAAGATTACTAAAAAATAAAAGAAGCTTTGTACACCTTACTTTAAGGGAGATGACATTGGCTAGCAATCAAGTATAAAGCTTTTAATATGTCATGCTTTTACTTAATGGAGACTTCCAATATATTCTAGTATAATCAAAGCCAATCATCAAGTAGATTTTTCATCTATGCCAATTTTTAATTCACTGTTAGAAATACATGACCAATTTTCTTCTCCTTACTAGGAAATCCACAGTAGTTATAACGGTATTATTATTAGTAATGAAAAGCATGGGTTCTGGAGGGTCCTTTCTCTTGGGTTCATATCTGTCTCACCAACTGTTTGGTAGGCTATAATGGATAACTTTGAACAGTTCATGCCCCAGCCTCCTTATTAAAAAAGAGGCAGATAATAGTAACAATCATATAATTGTCAGAAGTACTGAATAAAACCAACTGTGTAATGATCCTGGCCTACAGCCTATGACATAGTAAGAGGTCAATTAATGGCGTCTGTTGATGAATTATCCATTCTATTCCCTCTAGGGTTTTCTTCTTTGTAGCCATTTCATGAAATATGATAAGTCCAAAATGTTCAGCTCGTTCATTTATATTCTCTATGATAGAAGTCAATGGAATATACAAAGCATTTATACTACTCGAAGATCTTTAAGCACAAAACCTCAGTTAATTATGTGTATATTTTTCAACCTTCCCACATAACTGCATTATTCGACCGCTGCACAGCTCCATACCCTCTCCAGACTTTCCTCTGAGGCATAACATCGAAACCACGTATAGCGCCACCTGCAACTATGGTTTATTTCAGTTGCTTCTTCCTTGGGCACTGTGGCGTCATTGCTCTTCATAAACTAATGATCAGGAGTGGTAGAATTTCACGTAAGACACAGCACAGTCATTGGTTACACTCCACCTGGGTTCCTATCTGACCTCACTTCTATGGTACTAACAACATGAATGTTCACTATTCTCATACTTATGCATTCTGCTACTCCACCAGATCTCATCAATTTGAAGAGTTTTCCTGTATATTCTGATGTAACTCAAGTTAGTCCTCAGCTAATTTCCATATCTTCATCTCCTTCAATTTAGTGGCATTCTCTTTGGAACAATATTGTGTGCTCAACAGCTATTATCTTCCTACTGTAATATCAATTTTATTGCATGTTGAAATGATAAAATATTAATTATAAGTAGACTAGAAAGTTAGGTATGCATATTATAATCCCTGAGGTAGCAACTAAAACTTGATGCAAAAAGATACAAATAGCAAAAAGATACAAATTAAAATGAAACACCAAAAAACACTCAGGTAATTCAAAAGAGGACAAAAAAAGATAATTACAAAAGTCAGAGATATCAAACAGAAAAATAATAAGTGGCTATATCTAAGTACAAACATCAATAACTATTCTGAATATGAATGTTCTTGATATAGCAATAAAAGATACTGTCGAATTAAATTTAAAAGAAAAAACACATGCTGTCCACAAAACTCCCTTTAATTATAATGATATAGTGACAGTGAAAGTATAAGAAAAGACAGCATGCAAACAATAACCAAAGGAAAGCTGCATGAGCTATATGAATGTGGCAAAATATACATTTGCTATAAGGTGAATTGTCAGAGATGAAGAAATGCATTACCTAATGATAAAAAATTAGATGTTCTATGAAGACATTTCAAACCTGTGTACATACAGAGTGTAGAGTTCACAAAGCAAAAACTAATAGAACTGAAATTATACCCTTTACAAATTCTCCTGGCACTCTACATGTAACCGATAGGACAAATAAACCACAAATCAACAAGGACTATACACGACCAGAGAAACATCAAACAATGTGACCTAACGAACTCCATAGGACACTCTACCACCAATATTCAACTTTTTAAAGTATATTTGGTACATTCACTAAGGTAGACTGCACTCTGGGCCATATCTGGAAATTAAACAACACACTTCTAACTTTCCTGACCACTTCTTTGGTGTATTTCATGTATATGACACAGGGTATCAGTAAGAACAGCTGCTTAAAGGCACTACTGGTAAATTACTAATTTGAAACTTATAAAGTTTCAATCTCATAAATACTTTTGAATTACCTAAAATATAATATTTCCATCATACAGGTACAAATTAATATTGAAATAGAATTTTTACCCTGATGCCAGGGTTAAAAAAAAACAAAGTGCAAACTTTGGAATTAAAGTAGGTATCTCTTTCAAGCAAGTATTATTGACTGATAAAGATGAGTATTACTCATTCATCACAGATGCCTATTCTATAGGAAAATATTATTTGTTATAATGAAATGTACTCTGGGTGCTTGCAGGTAATTTTGATCCTGGTATTCAGAAATTATCCTTTAATCTTTGTGTCTTCAAATGACAGAATTGTATTACAGTCATCCAGACCATGGTTATTACTCTTTCTGACCACCACCATCCTCTGTTACAAACCCTCTTTCCCATTGGCTATCCAGGGCCACCGTTAACACAGGACCCCTCCTTGATTAATAACAAAAGGAGCTCAGAATGTGTTTTCTCATCTTCAGCTTCCTGGTGTTGATCAAATACTCTTGTTTTACAAGAAGTAGTTTCCTCACAGGGCTGTGAGTGTGTCTGCATAATTTTTCATCAAGGCGATAATGTAGGATCCTAAATCACAAGCATTCTTTGCAAGTCCCTTAAGTGTGGTGTAATTTGGAACCGGCAATCCATTTCAAATTTGGAAAATTAAAGGGGAAATAGCCAAGCACAAGTTACAGGAGCAGGCCTGACTCTCACACCTGCAATTTCAACCAAATGACATAAAATGCCAAGCCATTATTCTTCCAATTTAGCTTCCTCAGCTTTCATGTTCAAAACCAAATTCATTCTAAAAGTAATCAAATCAGATAAGGACTGCAGAGGGGGGGAAAATGCTAATGATGTAGTTGGAGGAAACGGTTGGAGGGTTCTGGTGTTTTAACATTCAGGTTATTTTATAGAGCATATTTTAAAATGATTTTTCCAGGTTAGTTTAATTGGAGTATCAGAAATCCTTTCATCTGTTTTGACAATTGAAATGATGATGTGCAGCCTGCACTGTGTTTATGCTGTTAGAGATAGGAACATCCATATTGATGCTCCAGCTACTGAAAATTTAAAAGGACAGGAGCAGCTAAAGGCCGATTAGCCATGGAGAACATTAGCTTCGATACTTCTTATATGGAGCCAGACATTACGTCAAGCATGACAAGCACTCTAGCAGAAAAGTATTAGTGGCCTCGGAGGCTGGGGCTTACCTTAAGTCATTTCATTAAAATACAAAATCATGTTGACCTAATTTTTAGACAGGTTTCAAAGAGAGCAAAGATTTCCTCCTTTGCCCTCCCCTCCCCTTTTCTCCCTCTCCATCTTGCTATAACTCTGGGGAGTTTGCCAGTTTCAAGTCATTGCAGAGAGCCAATCCCTTTTATTTTAATCAAGGTAGAAGCTCCGGCTTTAAATGCTTTCTCCTCTCATCACCAAACATGTATGCTGAGGCTCTTCATTGGCATGAGAACTTTCAATCGCAGTAACTCTTAATGTCCTTGGGGAGAAGAGAGCTACTCAGCATTCAGTGGAGGAGCCGGAACCGCCTGGATCGGTCTCATTATGTAGGCCATATGCAATAAGCCACGGTACCTAACAGCTGCTGGTGGTAGGATTAAGGGGAAAATATTTAATTTGATGCCGGAGCACGTGCGCGTGATTTCAGCTGTAGCTCTTACCTGCTCCCTAGGGTGTGTGTTAGATATATGGTATAACTCAGAAATCATTTAATTGTGTCAACACAATGTTAGGATGTTTGTTTAAAGTAAAAATTAGTTTTTGCAGCATAAATTGATTAGTTGACAGGCTATTTGACTGTCACAGAGGCTACTGGATACAAAGAAAAAATTGGCTTGGTTAATCTGAGCAAAGGGGAACAACTCCTTTGAGATCAGGGGAAATACAAGCAATGTAAATTCGGATTAGTCTTTGTGTTCTGTAAATCAATAAAACAACAGGGAAGTGTGGAGAACAGGCTAGATCATCTATCAAACCGGTTTTTATTGTGTTTCTATTTCTATCCCTAGTAAACATGTGCCTTCAGTTTCCCGTGAATAAAAGCATTTGACAAAGGAATAAAAATGGACTGGAGTTCACTGTAGATGCAGTGCCAGTGACAAAAGGGAGGGGTGGGGGAGGTGGCAAGTAAAGATGAGAATCAGAAAGGCTGCTTCCTGCAATCTCAAAGCTAGATCATTCTAAAATTCTCAGGTGACAGGTGGTGAAAGTGAAGATAGATTTTGTATATCTACTGCAATGAAGACTGCACCTTATGCAGAATACTAATCAAGTTTTTTTTTTTTTTTTTTTTTTGAGGCAACTGCATTGTCTTAACAGGCTGTAAAAGGAACAGAGGTGCACACATGCACACACACAAAAGAAATCAGTTAGGAGGGCTTATGTAGCAACCAAGATTTCTCCCCACCAATCGCTTTCAATCACGGAAGAAATAACTAACGTGCCGAAATAAGAAAACACTAATTTTGTGGCCCAGTGAAGGGCCCTGCTCTTTTTTAAACAGTCCTCTTGTTCTTTAAGCCCCTTTTAGAAGCAAATATTTCACCTGATTGCTTTAATTGAGGGAAATCCTTTTATCTGTGTTGACAGTCTGCATTTTCATTGTGGTTTACCTTTTGGTGCATACAGAATCCCATTCTGAGACCGCCCACCCCAAGCTGCACAGTGCACTGAGATACTGTGGAGAATGAGGAATGGGGAGAAAATGCAGGTTTTAGAACAGAGGAGCGGCACGTTATATTGCAGTGGTAGAGGCGAGCAAGGCAGAGTGGTACAAATCTTTCCTTCGGAGTGTTTGAAAGATGGGGCGTCTTTGTGGCATTATCTTCCCAGGTGCCCCAGATGGCACAGTGTACTTCTAATGGAAAACCATTCATCTGGCCCTGGGACTGTACGTGTTGTACATCACGATGGTTCATGGAGGAAACGAGCTCAGACAGCTTCAGCAGAAGGCACAGAGCATGTGGTTGCAAAGGCATAATGGAAGAGAGGCACAAAAGGACAGGCGAGTGAGTCAGAAGCCTGGGAAGGGGAAAAGGAGGCTGTTATTTCTGTGTAATTCCCCAGGATCCACTCCGGCTTGGGTTGGCAGTGAGAAAAAACAATTCAATTTGAAGGTGGTTCAGGGTAAATGAACCAGGGAATTGAGCTGCTGGAATCTAATTAGGGACCCCCCCCCCAAATTACTATTACCTGCCCAGAAGAAAAGTCAAATGTCTACCCCAGCCAAAAGAGTTAAGGGAAGTTGGCAGAATAGGCAGTCCAGAAGGAGAAGGTTTGCAAACCTTCCAGATCCTATCTCTAAAACTCTTAGAAGTGATTTAAAAAAAAAAAAATGCAAATAGCATAGGAACAGAAGATTGCAAAGCAGAAAGTGTGGCCAAGAAAAGGGCAGGTATGCATCCTGAGATCTGACAGTCTGGCAGGATCTCCACCTACTCTGGGGAAAGGCAAAACCCTGTATTCCCATCTTCTTTCTCATAACAGTGTTCTCTAACAGGAAACTTCATGAGAAAAAGGACCTATCTCCCTCCCACACTGATAAAGCAAACTCCCCAGCTCCAGAGAGCTGGTTAATGCTATTGGACATCATCAAAGGAGTGAAGGGGGGATAGTGCTGTGTTATTGGCTCTCTGAGTTGCCACTCGTTGCCTGTAATCACAAGATTCAATTCCACTTCTGATATCTGTTTACTCTAAAGGGACCTACCTTTGGGTTTTATGTGTTTCTCTTTGAGAAGAAATATGGCAGGATCTCTGGACATGGTGTAGGGAAAATAGAACTGGACCCAAAGTCAAGACATAACATGTATTCTTGATGCTCTCACAACCTGTGTAATACTGGAAAGCTATTTTGAATGTCATTTTAAGTTCATTTATTAAAAAAAAAATGGAATTGATTAGAAAATCTTTAAGATCGATTCCAGGTTCTAAACATGAGGATCTCCATCAAGGCACATTTTGGTAGTGTTTTCTCAATTAAAAACAGACCACCTTGGTACAAAGGTCACAGAACCCCTAGAATAATAAAAGACCCAGAAGCAGCTGTCACCTTTGAAACTGATTTTCTAGCTCCAACTTCAAACCCCTATTCCTATACAACAAATCAAAATTTACATAAAAGGCAAATTGTGCTTTTATTTACTGTACGATTATCACCACTGCAACTGCTGATTTCTCCCCAAAGCCTTGTAACTACAGTTGCCTAGATTTCATGTAGATCCCTGAGGGCAGAAGAAAGCCAATAAATCCAAAGGAAATAAGCAAAATGGAATATGTTACCCTTTTCTGCTCTAGCCAGGAATGTAGAATTTATGTTTCAAGATGTCAATTAAATGAGCAGCTATAGCTCCCCCACTGAATAAAGCAGGCTCTAAACTGTGTACAGGCATGAAAACAGAACACGGTAGCAAAAAAAAAAAAAAAAAAAAAAAGAATAAAATAAAATAAAATAAAGGTACCTAATCATGGAATACTTGAATAGAAAAAATAAAACACTACCACACTCTAACTGCTTATGCCTTAAAATGGGGTTGTCATACTATGTACTATGTTAATCTTAGGCTGGTTCCTCTGTTGCCTAACATATTAGGTGAATTCCTAGCACCATCAGTGGGGGTGAAACCTTACTCTATTACCTGTCTAAGCTAATCTAATAATACTTAAGCAGAGAAACTTTCAATAGGAAAAATTATGGTTCATCCCCAAAACAAATAAAAATGTTCAAAGTGTAGCCATTCTTTGTATGAATAATTGAAAATATGTCATACAATAGATTATGTGCTGACACATTAGAAAGTAGCAAATGTAACTTCACAATTTTAAAGCTTTTTTTTCTTCTTAATTTAAATCAACCAAGGTGGGGTTGGAAGTCACTAGTAGTTCAATAAAATCTGAATGATCTGAGTGATGGCAACTGACACACACCGTTGTTCCTTATCCTATTAACTAATAAGTCAGTCTTTCCCTGCATGTAACTCTTGCAGTTAATAAAGTGGCTCATTTAGTTGTCACCAGAACAATGTAAGTGAAAAGACTAGATTTAGAGAGCAGGGCAGCGGCAAGGGCAAGATGCCGGAGCACAGCTCACATCACCCTGTCACAGAGCAGGGAGCAGATCACAGTAGCCCCTGGGCATTCCTTCTGATTTGTAGGTTTGCTCCATAATCAATGCTGACAGGTTTTTTTTTTTTTTTTTATCCTGGTCAGATACTCATTCTAGCACCACATGAGCACACATATAAGACCAGGGCAAAGTTTCAAGTTTTTCTGCCAATATACCCTGTTTTCTGTCCCTAACCCATTTCCCAACTCCACTTTAAAACAACAACAACAAAAAAAAATTTTTTGGCTGGTTGTGGTGGTGCATGCCTGTAATCCCAGTGGCTCAGGAGGCTGAAGCAGGATGATTGCAAGTTCAAGGCCAGTTTTAGCAACTTAGTGAAGCCCTAATTGACTGTCTCAAAATAAAAAATAAAGAGTGCTAAGGGATGTGGCTCAGTGGTAAAGGGCTACTGGGTTCAGTCCCCAGTACAAAAAAAAATAATAATAATTAAAACTCTGAAATAGCAAATAAATCTAGAACTGTGTCTACATAAATCTCAAAATATAGTTTGAGATTCCTCTGTGCTGCAATTATAAGTCCACATAATTGACTGTATTAGCTACTCAAAGGCTGATGGTGAGAAAGGGATTGCTCACTTAAAAAGTGGTCATCCAATCCAATTAGCTTAATCATTTGACCTTAACCAGCATGATTCAGTTATTTGAATCATGAAGCAGACAGATTGGATTGAGCATTTTCAAATTGATCTTTTTTCTCCATGATTAACTTTAATGATGACATAAATAACAAATGTGATGCAAAATGAATAAACTGGTGACTTTCTGAGGAATTCTTGTTTTTCAGGATCACCAAAGATTACTCTGAGTAATAAATCCAATTGAAAAATTTATTAAGCATTTCTAAGCTCAAGATGCTGTATTAGACACTGAAGAAGCACAAAGATGACTCAGACCGAGCTCCTGACCTCCAGTGTTCCATCTTTAGCAGAACACAAGTACATACACTACAAGGGTATTTGTACTGCAAAGAACAATAGAATGGGCCGAACAAAGTTGCAATAATAAGTAATAAGAGCAATTAATTCCTAGACAAAAAACAGTTAGAAAAGGCTGAGCTGGGCTTTGGAGGGTGAGAAAAATAACTAGCAAAATGAAATGCCTCCAGAGCCAGTCAGAGGACATAAATATGAGAAGCTCAAGAGAGGTGGAGCCGTACCATCAATGCCCCACCAAAAAGATTTGCAAGTCAATTTTGAAACTTAGTTCTTGGCAACTAAATTATACCTGTGAGTAAGATTTGGCCTTCCTTGGCCTTGTGTATTCCATCAAGAAGGCAGTGCATGAGGAAGAAGCAGAGTGAGCCATGCCAGGGATTATCTGCTCCCTATCATGTGCCTCTCTCAACCCTCTGTTTATCTTAATCCTATAACCTCTGGAACTTAGATCAGAGGTGTTTGGAAGAACTGGGGCTCACACACTGGGATCTGTCACTCAATTCACTTCCCAGTGGTCTGGACTTGCCTCCAAGGGATAATGACAGGGCTGCACCCTAAACCCATCCCCCCCTCAACTTAGCTCAGCGTTTGGCACAGAATTCCTAATGTCTTCTTCAGGCTCAAATCCCTGGTTTGCAACCAGTCAGTCATCCAGTCTACAGAAACCAAGTATATAAACCATGCAGAATTAGCCTTCAGTATTTTTACATTCCATATTTTAGTGAGATCATGCAGTATTTGTCTTTCTATACCTGGCTTATTTCACTTACCATAAGTCCTCCAGGACCATCTAGCCAATGACAGAATTTCATTCTTTTTATCGCTGAATAAGTATTCCACTGTGTTGAAAGCAGATGTTTATTTGTTTGTTTTGAGATGGGATTTTACTATTTTGCCCAAACTGGTCTTGGATTCCTGGGTTCAGGCAATCCTCTTACCTCAGACTCATGAGTAGCTGATCTAAGTTCCCTGACTCTATACCACATTTGTAGGATGAATAGTTAACAAAAAAGGATATCTCAAAATAGATAAGAAGTTTTGAATATTCTCACTATATATAAATGATGCATTTAAGGTGATGAATGTGCTAACTGTGCTAATTTGATCATTAAACAATGTATACATGAATTCAATAGTTAGCATCCAGCCTGTTTTTTGTCTCTCCTCCACCCACAGCCTGAAGTTTTGACCCAAGCACCAGACCAGTATAGTAAACGATGTCACCTGTCAACAGACTTCTCTGATGCTAACTGCGCAAATCTCCTTCATCTCTGAACATTGCTTGCTGGTGCTAGGATCCTATGACTGCCCACAGGTTCAAGACTTCCTGTGGCTGCTTGCCAGGGCTACCTCCAATTGCTTGTTGGTGTACACTAGCGTAACAGAATCCTGCCCATCTGACTCAAGCTTCTCAGCATCTATGGCAAGAGCACCCTAGCAGAACTGGACCAATCCTGCTGGGGACATCTAGTTCCAGAACCCAGCCCTGTCTTCTTTGCCCCATCCTTCCCTTTGTTCACAAAGCCTTGCTGAGGTGCTGAGATATGATGAAACTTGATCTATTCAAAGCATCATGAAGATGATCTAATAAATATTCATTGTCCCCACCATGTGGCAGGCCCTGTTCTAGGTTTTGAAGACAAAATCAGAACAAAAAAATACAAGCTCCTGCTCTCTGGAGATGACATTTGTGTGAGGTGGACAACAAATAAGACTAATAATTAAAACATGTTGTGTTTTTTATAGTGATAAGTGCTAAGGAGTAAAAGATAAGCAGGACAACATAAATTGCAATGGGGGTAGCATGCTAAAATTTCAGATGGGGGGTACTTCTCTGAAGAGGAATTTTGAGGAATAACCTAAAGGACATAAGGAAGTTACTAGAGCCCTTGCTCAGGAAATCCTTGTAGGCAAGGAAACAGGGCAAATCCCTGAGTGAGGACAGTCTCCAGTATTTCTTTACCTCCCTGGAGCAAAGAGAACTAAGGGTCAGGCTGGAGTAGGTACTTTTCAGTCATGAAAAAGACAGGGTTTTATTCTAACAGGGATGGAAACCACTGGCAAGTTTCAAGTAGAGAGGTAACATGGTCTAAATTAATGACTGCACTCACCAGAAGGCCACTTACAAGGCAAATGTGGTGATCCAGGTCCAAGATGAGGGTAACTAGGATAATGCTTGAAAAAAGAAATGGGAAGATATATCAAGGAAAGATCCTGATGAAGGAGGCCTTGAATGATAAACTAACAAGACTTTATTTTAAGCTGAGGAAAGGAACTAAAGTGTTTAAATCTAAGAAAAGATATTTAGGAGAACAACTTTAGTCAGAATACTGAAAATTTGAGGAAAAGACAAAGAATGATGTTGGCAGGCTCATGGGTTATATTGGGTAAAAAATAATAATATAGAGCTGGGTGCGGTGGTTCATGGCTGTAATCCCAGCAAATTGGAAGGCTGAGGTAGAAGGATTCAAAGTTCAAGGCCTGTCTGGGCACCTCAGTGAGATCTGGTCTCAAAATAAAAAATACAACGGGGTAGGATGTAGCTCTGTGATAGAGTTCCCCTAAGTTAAATCTCTAGTACCCCACCCCCAATTAAAGAAAAAAGTAATATAGAACTCAATCAGGAGAGTGTAAGAAAAAGACTCCCAAGAAAGTCCACAGTAGGACAATCAGGTAGGTTTTAATAATCTTGCTGTTCCCAGTGTCCTCCATGGTGCCTGGAGCCTGAGACACTTAGTAAATGTATTCATTCATTCATCCAAAACATGTTTACTAAATGCTCTTAAAAGACAGATCATCGTATTAGTTTCCTGGGGATACCATAATAAATTGACATAAACCTGGTGGCTTCAAACAATACCAAAAATTAGTATATTTTTTGTTTTTACTTAACACATAGCAAATGTACATATTTATTGAGTATGACATTTTTTAAAAAATATGTATTTAGTTGTAGATGAACACACGGTATCTTTATTTATTTTTATGTGGTGCTGAGGATTGAACCCAGTGCCTCACATATACGAGGCAAGCACTTTACCACTGAGGTACAGCCTGAGCCCCGATTATGACATTTCGATATACATATATAATGTACCATGATCAGATCAGGCTAACTGGCAACACCTAATCATCTCAAAGATGAATTCCTTTTGTCATTTGTGGTGGAAATATTCAAAATCCTCTCAACTAGGTATTGTAAAATATATAATAAATTGTTGCCAACCATAGTTAACCAACTGTGCTATAGAATATTATAAGTTATTCTTCCTTTCCATCTGTACCCTTGTACCGGCTAACAATCCTCTCTCCGTCTCCCTCCCTAGCTTCTAGTAACTACCATTCTTCTCAATTTCTTTTTTTTAAATTTTTATTGTTGGTTGTTCAAGACATTACATAGTTCTTGATATATCATGTTTCACACTTTGATTCAAGTGGGATATGAACTCCCATTTTTACCCCGTATACAGATTGCAGAATTGCATCGGTTACACATCCACTGATTTACATATTGCCATACTAGTGTCTGTTGTATTCTGCTGCCTTTCCTATCCTCTACTATCCCATCTTCCCTCCCCTCCCCTCCCCTCTTCTCTCTCTACCCCATCTACTGTAATTCATTTCTCCCCCTTGGTTTTTTTTTTCCCTTTCCCCTCACTTCTTCTTGTATGTAATTTTGTATAACCCTGAGGGTCTCCTTCCATTTCCATGCAATTTCCCTTCTCTCTCCCTTTCCTTCCCACCTCTTATCCCCATTTAATGTTAATCTTCTTCTCATGCTCTTCCTTCCTACTCTGTTCTTAGTTACTCTCCTTATATCACAGAAGACATTTGGCATTTGTTTTTTAGGGATTGGCTAGCTTCACTTAGCATAATCTGCTCTAATGCCATCCATTTCCCTGCAAATTCTATAATTTTGTCATTTTTTAATGCAGAGTAATACTCCATTGTGTATAAATGCCACATTTTTTTATCCATTCGTCTATTGAAGGGCATCTAGGTTGGTTCCACAGTCTTGCTATTGTGAATTGTGCTGCTATGAACATCGATGTTCTGCTCCGCCCCTCTTCCAATTGGGGTGATGTGTCTACCATGCAGGCAGGCCGCTGGGCCTGCTCCGCCAGTCGGTCACAGGTCTGCCCGACTTGCAGCTCTTCTCAATTTCTAAGAAGTCAACTTTTATAAATTCCACATGGTTGAGATTATACAGTATTTATTTTCTGTGGCTGTTTATTTCACTCGTTAATATCCAGTTCCAATATATTGTCAAAAATGATAGAACTTCATTCTTTTTTATGGCTGAATAGTACATTACATTTTGTAATGTATCATGTCTTCTTTCTCCATTCATCAGATGATAGACACTTAGGTTACTTCCATCTCTTGTGTATTGTGAATAGTGTTGCAATGAACATGGGAGTGTAGATGTCTGACATACTTATTTCCTTTCCTTTAGATACATATCTAGTAGCGGGGTCATTGAATAACATGTCAATTCTATTTCTACTCCCCCCTCACCAGGAAATTCCATACTGCTTTCCATAATGGGTGAGCTTATTTACATTCCCACCAGCAGTATATAAGAGTAAAATTGTTTCCCTATATTCTCACCATCATTTGTTAATTTTTGTCTTTTCACTAATAGTCATTCTAACTAGGGTGAGACAATATTTCATTGTGCTTTTAATTTGAATCTCCCTGATGGTTTGTGATGTTCAGTACTTTTTCATATACTCATTCACCATTTGTACTTCTTTTGAGAAATGACTATTCATGTGATTTGACCATTTGTAAATGAAATTGTTTTTTTGTATGTCAAGCTATCCTTGCCTCCTTGAGATAAATTCCACTTGATCATAGTGTACAATACTTTTATGAAGTATTAAATTAAGTTTGCTAATATTTTATTAAGAATTTTTGCATCTATATTTATGAAGGATATTGGTCTATAGCTTATTTTCTTTCTCTCCCTCTCTTTACCACTCTTGTTTTACTTTTTCATTTTTCTTGTTGTCTCTTTATCTGGTTTTAGAACCATGGTAATACTGACCCTGTAGAATGAGTTTGGAAAAGTTTCCTACCTTCAAAAACAGACTTTTATTTTCTTTCTTTCACAGTTGGGGAGACCAGAAGTCCAAAATCAAGGTATCAGCAGTCCATAATCCTTCTGAAGGTTCTTGGGAGAATCCTCCTTGTTTTTTTCCATTTTCTGGCATCTTCTAACATAAGAGGATAGCTTCAATCTTTCCCTCTTTCTTCACATGGCTTTCTTCCTTGAATCTACCTCTTTTCATTCTCTTATGGAGAACACTCTACCACTGAGTTTATATCCCACCTTGATTCAAGATGATTACATCTCAAGAACCTAACATTAATTATATCTACAGAGATTCTATTTCCAAATAAGATTACATTCACAGATACCAGAGGTTAGGATTTCAACATATCTTCTTGGGAACTTCTGTCAGTCTATTACCTTTAAATTTAATAAACACACGCCTCTAGAATCAAACTGTTCAGTTTAAACTTCAATTCTGCCATTTAATATCAGTGTTTCCTTGGCTATTTATCCCCTCTGTAACTCACTTTACATCTGTAAAGTATAATAATATGTGTTTTATAGAGCAACTGAAAATTTCATTAAGCAACTTACATAAAGTATAAGCACTTAAAAGTTCCTGACCAGTAGTAAATACTCAAAGGTTTATTATTATTATAAAATATTAATATATGCCTCCAAGTTTCCAGAAGGTACAGAGACATAACAAATTTACTGTTTTCACAAGGAACTTGCAATCTTGGGAAAGCAACGTAAGCAAAAGATTTAATCTACACAGGGGTGCCAGTTGCCAAGATGCAGTCAGGAAAAGTGAGTCGAGGCACATTTTGAGAATATATAAAAGTTAACCCATTCAGTCCATAGCACTGAAAAAAAAAAAAAGAGGTAATCCAATACAGAAGAGATTGGGGTTTGAAGGAGGCAGAAGTGATAAGGAGCAGATGTGAGTTTCAGGCTGAGGCAGCAACATTTGTAAAAGTGTGGAGACAGGAAAGACATCAGAGAGGGTTGACAGTTTGGGTAACTATGAAAGATACACTAAAGGGAGGGGAGAACAGAGCCAGAGAACATCGGGGAAAATAAGCAGGAGTCATACCACGAAAGGCCCTGTGTATCAAGCTATGTAAGGAGTTCACATCTGTCCTGGAGGCAGTGAAGAGCCACAGAGAATCAACATCAAAGAGGAACATGGAGAGAAAGTCATCTTACAGCCCAGAGCAGCCTTTCCAGCTAAAGACTACCAAGAAAGTCTTGTCATGTGCCACATCAGTTAAAATACACCAGTGCTTGCTTATTAACATATATACTTATACATTTGTATCCATGAATGACCACAGTAATATCTATACCAATGTAAAAACCCTAGAACTCTAAACTACAGATGCATAGTTAATCATAATTTTAAGTTATTCCATTATTCATTAAAAAATATTTTTCAGCCATTTAAAAACTACCATTTTTAATAAAGCCAATATGATTTTATATTTTCCTAACTTGAAAATATGAGCTTAATGTTTTGGGAAACAGTTATTCAAAATTCACTTTATTTAAATACTTAGCAAAAATGTCTATGGTAGTATCTCTCAAAGATACATGTAGTCAAGACAGAAGCCATACAGTGTCCTGACATTGATTTTTTTTGTTCCCAACTACCAATTTTATATTTGTGAAATTAATCTCATGAATTTTTGTCTTCCCTAATGTGAGTCAGTCAGTTGTACCAGAAAGCCAATTGGAAGACATATCATTTCTCTAATTTTTGTTTTATATCC
Organism: Callospermophilus lateralis; assembly: GCF_048772815.1. Classification (NCBI taxonomy): domain Eukaryota; kingdom Metazoa; phylum Chordata; class Mammalia; order Rodentia; family Sciuridae; genus Callospermophilus; species Callospermophilus lateralis. The sequence goes on along the minus strand of NC_135307.1, from coordinate 37,944,593 downwards.
TTTACTTATGAAATTCATTGTATATTCACATGCAGTTGTACAAAGAAATCCCTTATACACTTTGCTTAGTTTCCTCTATGAGTAACAGTTTGCAAAACTATAGGCTAGTATTAGAAGAAAAGTGGTGTGTTCTGATGAGTACAAGTAAAATTGGGGAAAGCATTTGTATACTCTGTGTGTGTATTGCTAGGGATTGAACACAGGGCCTTGTGCCTGCTAGGCAAGCTTCTACCACTGAGTTACACTCCTAACCACGATATTTACTAACACAGATGTTCAGAAAAAAATTAAAATCAATTTCTTTCAAACTTTTGGGACCAGTTAAAAAATTTCCTTTTCAAAATATTTATATGAATAGATACAACAGTTGTGTTATATGTGGCAAAGATTGATTTTTGACCAAATATTATAAAATATGAACATAAAATATGAATAAAAACATTAATGAACAAAATTCATATTCAGCATATTCTCTCTATAAGCATCAGTTGTTTTCAAGAGTTAATTTCTTACCAATTGTTAACATATCACCTTTAACATAAAATTACATGATAAGCATGATTTTAAAAAAATATGTCTCCTGGGTAATAAATTACTGACAGATACTTTTCAGAGCTAATACCCAATATGGTAACTGTCTCTTTATAGTAGAAAACTACCTAAGTTAGACAACAACTGAGCATTAGTTATAAGATAAACAGTGAACTTTAGTACAAAATATTTTCATGGACATGCTCCATCTCATGAATAAGAAATTTTGAAGATTTAGAAATTTAACTCATTAAGAGAGTATACATCACTCTAAGAGGAAGACACAAACTGTAGAGGGAACACTAAATGTCTTGTTATTGTCGCTCTGGTCCACAAAGTAATAATAATGAAGCAGGTGCCAAAATTGAGGTGCTAGTCCACCTATAAAACATATGCTAAGAGATTTGGAACTAACTCCATGACCATTAGTTCCTTATCTACCATTGGACTATTTAATAGGGGATAAGGTAAAAGACTGGTCAAAAAAACTGTCTATGGGAAGAAATATCATGAGGCTCTGTGGCCTACCAAGGGCAATGTCAAGGGTGCTCTGAAGCCCAGTGAAGAACATTTCAGGACAACTCTTTAGAGCACTCCTTGCTTTGAGGAACCCAGGAACTGACAGTGACATTAGAGATGCTCTGATGTCAGAATAAGGACAGGTAGCTGCCCTAGGGTCGTCTGCACTTCCTGAGATGTTAGGGCAAAAGACGTGGATTTTTCACAGGTCAGAGTAACTCATCTTGAGACACCCAGCTCCAGGGAATTCAATGGAGTGAAAGAACACATGGCAGGAGAAAACAGTGAAGTGAGCTTGGGGAGGAGAGGCATTTTTATATCAGATGTTAGTTTGTAATTTTTATATTAAACTGGATTGGATATTTTATCATTTGAGTATACCCAGAGAAACTCAGGGACCTGCCCTGCCCTAGATTTCCTTCTGGAGCCAAGAGAGAAAAGCAACAGCACATCTGCAGAGTCTGCCAGGCAATGTCTATTCACCCCAACATGCTAAGGAAAGGCATACTTTATGACTGGGGAAATCTGTGTTTTTTTAAATTAGAACAGTCCTAGGAACATAATAGCTACTCGATAGACATTTATTATTTGATTGAGATCTGTAAAACTTTGAATACTCTTTCCTTATTCGTTTAGTGTGTTGCTGGCAGACTCCACACCTCCAACTTTTATTGAATACACTGGATCACATAGCTTCTGTCCTTTATGGCTTATTTTCCATTGGAGAAAACTTGTTTCCTCAGCACAGACCAAATAATGAGGCTCATAAAGCTTGCTCTTTTTAAAGCATTTATAGTAAAATAATTTAGTTCTCTGAGTTTGTACATTTCCCCCAACAGAACCAAGTTTTCTTTGGTAGGTTGTTCAACTAAATAATGTTGTAATGAATAATGAATAACAGCAATCTACTGCATACAAGTAGATTTTCTCAGACAGTTGCATATGGTAGAAAAGTGTTTTCAGAACGAGTAGGCCTAGGGAATATTCAGAGTGTTCAATAATGCAAGAGCAGAAAGATTGAAACTTTCTTTTGATTCAATACTGTTTGGAAGCTGGTGTGGCTGGACAAAGAACGAATAAGAACTTTAAAGAACTAGAAATTGTATTTAAATGGGATAGTACAAGAGTCTAAATCATGACTTATTCTTCTGCCTAAATTAAATGGAAATAATTCACAAATTTCACTCTTCCTTCAAGATTGAGAGCCCCTTCCTGGCCTTACTGTCCTCCAGTCATAATCCAGTGGCCCTTCTCCTTAATTTATCTATACCTCATGGCTAGCACAAGGTATTAGCTCTATCTTGAATTGCTTGTTTCTGTTCACCTGTTATGAGTACCGTTTCTGCAACTACTTTTGTATGTTTGGTATATTTCCCTGGGATAAAGACTATACAAGTATAACTCTGCAATGCGTATAGTACTTAGCACCCTACTATTTAAAGGAGCGTAAGATTAGTTGGTTAGATTTTTCTTCCACTTCTTTTTGTTAGTTGTTTTGAGCACTTGGGATTGGCATAAGACAGAGATACTAAAATCAAGGAGGGAAGGGGCAATCTATACACACTGTGTCTGCAAACCAGAGGTGTGAATAGATAGCTCCAATAGTCCACAGATAATTGGTGTCTTCCAGCAATTTCTGACATGCATTACATGCTTAAACAAGTTAGAGAGCTCACTAATGCCTACCTAACCATCCCAACGGAGATGCAGATAAAAAGAGGTAAATTATAGAAAACATTCTGATATATTAAATAGATTTAAAAATTCAATATTTAAGCTCATTCTTTGTTTATCTAAATTACTGACAATTAAATATTTCCTCATTTACACTTTGTATCTCAATTATCAAAGAGACTATCCATTTTGTAATTACTTAATTAATGTAGTTATAATATGATGATGCAATTATTGTCATATATTACCCAAGATTGACTAGTACTATATCACAGTTAATATTATGGTCATGCAGTGCCCTCAACAAGTCAGTAACAAATAACGTGTAAACCTACAGAATACATATGTATGCATACCTGTTGCTCTAAGATCAATTTAATTTCATGTCAAGGTAGTTATTTGACAAATAAAAAGTGTAGGAGATATCTTGTAAACTTTTATACATTTTAATCAATCTAATATAATAAATAGAGTTTTAGACTATAAGCCTCCCAAGCTGGAGGTCCTATTTCTTCTGTAGATCTATAAAGACCAGGTTGGGCACTCTCTATACAAAAGACTCTTTGTGATTGTTGGGGGCTGAATAGAGAGTAGAACAATAAGCAGGGAGAAGAGAATGTGTTGTTATTTTGAACGACTTTATAAAGCCTCTCTGGTTATTACTTCAGCCGTCTTACCTTGTGAAATCAACAGGACAAAAAACAAAAACAAAACAAGGGCCCTCTATTCTTAAATCAAACAAAGACACAGATGTGTTCAGCCTTCATACTTTTTAAAAAAAAATCTTTCTCATTCTGCACCAGATAACAATTCTTTAGTCAGTATAGAAAGAAACAGGTTGTTTCAGTAATTAACCATCTTCTGATTCTTTTTTTCTTTGCCCCTTTCTTTACTCTCCAAGTCACATGTCCTTTTAACATGGACAAATTATACTAGAGACTCAACCAACAAAGAATAACAGACGGAAGTAAAATAAACTAATTCCCCTGACCTCATCTACTGGAAACATATCGTCTTTTGAAATAATCACTGTAGGAACAGGAAGTCATTACTGGTTGAAAGCCTGAGAATATGATTTAGAGGTAAAGGTTACATTTGGGGATCATAAAAATATTTGTACACTATATAATGCCAGAGTGGCTGCATCCCAATCATTTGTATATATAACTCTCTGAAAGGTTAAGATGTTTTTTATTGAAAGTAGTTCCTAAATGGGCCTACTTGATATTATGGTCTGACTATTCCACAGATAATTACTTCACATTCTATAAAAATACATACGTCGATATTGTCGATATTATGATATATCTAAGTGGGTTTTTTTTTTCTTTTATTCTCAAGGCAAAGTGGTTTGTTCCAGGTAAGGTTATGACGATCCAGTACATGGAGATGTAAACTGCCCTCGCTTGTGGGTTTATTCACATTTGCTGCCCCTAGCAGGACAAGGGAAAGCAGAGTGGGTGAAGGCTTGCAAGCACAACAGCCTGGGAAACACGCTAAGCTCCGACACTTACTAGCCTTGTGCCTTCGGGCAAAATACTTACTCTGTCTGACCTCCAATTTCTCATCACACAGAGCTGAGATCATATTATCACCCCATACAGGTACTGTCAGGCTCAAATCAAGAAACTTGTGAAGTGTTTAGAAAAGTTCCAGGCACACGGTAAACACCAACTGTAGTTACTATCATCACTAACTCTGTTCAGAGTAAACCCACATTTCCCGGCTGTACACTAAGTGACATTTGCCACAGCTATTCTTCAACCCAACAGAGCCTCTGGAGACTTCTAGAATCTATTTGCCCTCCTGTCCACTTGTCCAATTTAAAGTACAGTTTCCAGGCTATTATTGAGTTATCCCTTCAGTGTTCAGTTCTCTTAAGTGCCAAAATGACAGTGCAGGTGAATAAAGAACTGTTGGTATCAGGGGTGACAGTTAGACTGCCTAAGTTCAAATCCCAGTTTTGCCATTTATTAGTCATATGACTTTGAGAAAGATATATGAATTTTCTACATTCCAGTGTGGGCACCTCGTAGAATATTGCTACAAGGAGACCATTAGTTAGTTATAGAAAGTACTTAGCAATACAGCCTGATGCCTAGTATGCTGGGAATGATCAAAGCTTAGAGATGGGGTGGGGGTGAGTCAAGGGGGCAAATGAAAAATGCTAAAGCCACAGTAAAACCCAGTGAATTCCCAGACAAGGAGATGTCCTAGGAGTTGTCTTTCCTGAAACCATAGACATAGAAAATTTCTTTTGACTTCTAGTTCATGAACTCTTGTTATTTAGTGTTTGTGGGACTCTGTGAAGCTGCACAGGGAGAAGTCTTCTGGCAACATGAAGTACAGAAAGGTTCCCATGCAAAGGGTCAGGGTACCCAGGCTCTACAGCCCTCAGAATCGTGCACTACAGCTCTGAACTCAGGGAAAGAAGAGCAGGTCCTCAGTCCGAATTCATTCTCACAAAAGTGTCTTCACTCAGCTAGTCATTTGTTTTGTACTATGTTGGAAGCTACAAGAAATGTCAGAAGAAATGATTAAACTCCAATCCACATCCCTAAAGGAAAATACATTGAAAAAAACTAAAATCAGCTCCAGTAGAGCTGGTCTGGAATCTTCCACTTCTTTACCTGGAAATCATCCAGAGAAGCAAAGATAATGGAAAAAACAAGAAATACTTAATGAAACTGGGGTTTAGATAACACAAACTCCAAGCTGCTAGTTAGTATTTCTCAAGGTTTATTTGCCCAGCAAAGCTTGCTGGAAACCTTGAGTGTTCTCTAGGGAAGAACAAGAGAAGTTGGAGGGAATATGGAGATGGCAGAATTCAGAAATCTCCAGCAAATGACATCTTCCAAAAAGGAGAAGGTCCCCTGAGGAGGAGATACTGAAGTTACACAGGGAAGGATTAGTGAGATAGACAAAAAGAAAAGGTCCAGACAATTACCAGGAATCCCCTGGAGCAAAGCTCTAACAGACTTTTCAAAAATACTTTGTAAAAGCCTATACTTCCCTCAGTGGACTGTCTGTATCCTGTGCCAGTATGAGGAAGTCCAGGGTTCTTCTGTTAAGGCTAGTCAGAGCATGAGCTGGCCAGACAGAAACCCCTGGGCTGGTTTGTATCTGCTCACCATTAAGGAACAAGAGCAAACCCTTACTACATGCTGAGCACCATTGTAAAATTATTAGCTCATTTAATCTCAACAACCCTAAGATACAAATCCTCATTTTATCCCCATTTTACTGATGAGGATACCAAGGCATAAACTTGCCCAAGGCTATCAGCTGAAAAGGGACTGCCCTGTATTGATCCATTGGCTTTAAAGTCAGTGCTATGATCCTCAAAACTGTATAGCCCCCAAGAAACAGGGATGGGGAAATGTTTGTGCATATGTTTAGGAAAGCCTTCCTTTCCCTGCAGCAACAGAGCTAGATGTCCTAAAGGTAGAAGCCCTCAAAGCCTCCTGGATACTTTTATAGCACAGAATCGTGGGCATACAAGAAAAAAAATCTGCAATTTAAGAAGGAAATATAAAAGCAACACAAGATTCCTACAGAAAAAAAAAAAAAAAAACTCACAAGAAAAATGTTCCTAAAAAGTATATAAAAGTTGTAGTCTATCCTCTGAACATGAATTAAGGAAAAAATCTTAAGAGAAGGAGTCAACAGAATTGTGAAGAAATCCAAGAACAGTAAATAAGCCTCCTGCTAACAGGAAAATATAAAATAAACAAATAGGTCTCATGATAAAATAGGAAAAAAAAAAACACGAGCTAAGAAATTAAAACTAAAAATTAAAGCACAAGAATAACAAGGAAAGTTAAATGTGTCTCAAAATCCAGAAGTTATACAAAAAAGATTCATAAGTTTGAACTCGTATAAATTAAAGACCCCTTTTTGGAAAAACAAAACAAAGGAAAACACCGTGTAAGCAAAGACAAATGTTAAATGATAAAACTAGAAAACTGTTAACAATCCATATTGCAATCAAAGGGGTAGTACTCCCAATATTTAAAGAGATCCTAGATATCAGTAAGAAAAGAACCAGTAATAGAAATATGAGAAAATGTCATGAACATAAAGTTAATTTTAAAAGGCAACATATATGAAAAGATGCCCAACTCTGTAAGGGAACATAAATTAAAACTACAAAACATGTGAGTTCTACCTATTAAAAAACCAACATTTTGACTAGCTACTTTGTTGGTAGGGCTATAGGAAAAGGGCACTTTCATGCATTGCTGGTAAGAGTGCCCTGAAGAGGGCAATTTTTTGACAAATGTACTTAGTATTTGACCCAGTGGAGGGCATTTTTTTTTTGGCATAATTAACAAAGTGACAAATGCATTTAGCATTTTGGCCTAGGAATCCTGGTCCTGGAAATGTATCCTCCAGATAATTTAACACACATGACAAATAACATATACACAAACTTGTTCATTGCAATGTTGGTTGTTATCACAAATGTTTGGAAATTTCCCAGAGCTTTTCAGTATAAAGCTAGTTAAATTAACCATGGTACACATATATGAACACATAAAAACAATTTATTATTTCTAGGATGTATGAGACTAGAAAATGAAGTAAAAGGGCAGAGGTGAGGGTAAGGACAGTGTATCTCTTGTAATATTATTCCAATAGTTTTTTGTTGTTGTTGTTATTGTGTACTTAGATTTTTGGTTTTGAGAGTATTGAGATTTTTCCTTTTTAATCCTTTATATCATTGATTTTTTTGAAGAGTGCAGGTCAGTTTTTTAAACTATGCCAATATATTACTTTTTCAAAACTAAAAAAATCAAAAAAGTATATAACATACTAGTATTTTTTCAGATTATATTAAAAAACCAGAAGATTCAAAAAGTGAAATGCTATGGTGCAAAGAGGGAGAGAAAGCTAAAGTTTTTAAAATTTTGTCTCTTTGGAAATTAGAGAAATTTTTGGATAGTTGGTACAATACTACTGGTTAAAATGGACAAAGAAACTCAGATTTATTAATGGAGAAAAAGCCTGTGGGCTGAAATAGGCACTGTCTCCTTTCCTGGGCCACCAGCACTCTCTCTCAGGCCTTCTAACCAGTCTTACAATGGCAACTGTGGAGGCTTCATGGAGGTAGGACACCAAAGCCCACCCAGTCCCTCACAACTCCCCTTCAGTTTTATCTACTCCTAAGTCTCCAGGAACAATTCTTCTTTTCTCTGGTAACCATGGCCTTAGAAGCTCATCCCTTACAGTCCAGCCTCACGAATGCAGGGTATTTTCTTTACATAAAAGGAGTCCTGGGCAGCCCTAGGCTGGGCCTTAGCAGACTTCATTTCCAGGCTCAAAATATAACTTCCTACTATGCCACTATTCTCAGAAAGCTAGGAGAAAGAGAATTAATATAAAAAATAAATGCATATTACACTTGGAAATGAGAGATTTTAGAATATGAGACTCATTAAATTCTCATTATTTACAGATGAAGCAGTTTGAATTACCTTGTAGTTTGCTTTCCCCCAATTTTTTCTTTCTTCCATTATTCTACATGCAATGGTTTTGTCATTTTAAGTGCCCAAATTTATAATAAGCATTTAATTATTTTGACAGTATACAGCAAGATGTGCATCTCACACAGGGAAAAAAAAAGCTTTGGTTTTACAAAACCCTTCTTGAATTGTCCAAGAGAGAAATCTTAGAATCTAAAAGTCTAGTTAGTAAATAATACCAAGGCTGTTAGAAAATAAAAAAGGATATGTAGAATTCAGTCATTCTTTTATAGTTCCCATTAACAGTCAATGTGGTAACAAAATATAATGCTGTAAATCCTTCTGAGTTGAGCGAATAAAAAGGCCATAATAAAGGTCAATTTTACTGCCATCAATTTGCAATGATGGGACATTTGGTTGCCAAAGGAAGCAACAAATACAACTCAGAATTATGGTATCTCTGGGGGATTAAAAAGAGCGCTACTATAGCAAGAAGTGCCTGGTGGAGATTTACATTGCACCCCACACTCAGCTCAGTTCCAAAATAATGATGTGGATTCTTTAAAAATTGCTTTCATCCTGCACAGGACAGTACAAAAGACAAATGCATTGTCGTACTGCAATGTAATAGATTCACTGTACAGAAGATGGAGACGGTATAATGGGCATTGAAAAAAAATATATATATATATATACACATATAAATAAAAAGAATAAATGGTAGCTCCATCAGCAATTAATATGATGCATAATTACAATGTGCAAATAAAGAAACCACCAGGGAACAAATGCACAATGATGAGATTTGGGGATAGAAATCCCTCTCTGAAATGGTAAGAATACAATTTTTGTAAAAACAACAACAGTCAAGACAATAGTACAAAATAAAAAGATGGCAACTACTGCTATTTTACACTGGAAAATTAAAACATCAAAGAGGCATTAAATACCTGCGCAGTGCCATGACCCTCCCTCCAACCTCCTCCTCTGCTCTCATTTATCCCCCAGATCAGACTGTGCTCTTAGCAGGGAGCCTTATATTTTGTTATAATTTTTGCTCACATTCAGAAACATCTGTTAACTGGAGAGAATTCAGGGAGGATATTTATTTGTACAACTGGCTTCTAGACCAGTAGTGATAGTCACCATATACCTAAATTCCAGCCCCTCAAGAAAAGTGATAAAATGAGATTGGAAAAAAATGACCACCAAGTCAGAGGATGGGAGAAACTTTCTGTCAAGAAGGACAGTTGAAGCTGTTAAAGGGTGCACTCTTAACAGCTTAAGAGAAACAAAGTCATCTATAACACCACTACCAAGAAATAAATACTGTAATATTTTAGTGTAAGTCATCTTTTCAGAATCTTTTTTCTGTCCATACATATGTAGCTATAATCATGGTCAGGACATACTGTAAACAATGGCCTGCAGTCATGACTTAATATTGTATTAGTGAAATATTCCCCACATGATCCCTCATAGCTGCAATGTTTTCTATTAAATGGCCAAACCACAATTTATTGAATGAATCCTTTGTTTAACAAGTATGTATTGAGCATCTACCATGTGACATGTTTCAGGCACTGATGCAGCTCTAACAATCCTGACCTCAGGGAGGAAAGTACTCACTCTGATGCCTACCGTCTGAACCACACTGTGTAAATGGTCGTTGTCCCAGAGGAGAGTGACTACCACCTTCTAGAGAGTTCAGGCAAGACTGCACAGAGGAAGCTGGGTTCTGCAGGTGAATAGAAGTTAGCAAGGCATTTAAGTGGGGATGAGAATTTGGGACAGAAGGAAGAGCACACGGGAAGGTATGGAGACAGGAAATAAATGATGAAGTTGCTACACAAGAAAGATCAGGTCTTCCTCAGGTTTTAGCAATTATTCGTGGTAATATCTGCAAAAACATGTTGAAGTGACACCACTGGGTGTTAGCCAAGGGCTGGCGCTCTCCCTTCCTCACATCTGGCATTAAAAACCCTGGCTTTACTTATGCTTCTTGTTTTTTCTGAGCAGATCAAACCATCTAGTTTGATGAGGAAAAAGAGAGAAGGAAACAATCACCAGAAATATGTGGATTCTGAACAACACTAAATATTTTACATCAGTTGGGAAGGGAGATAGAATTGGTAAACTGTATTTTATTCTAAAATAAACTGGCTCTAGTTATTAAAAAGAAGAGATGATAACTACAACAAAACAACGCTAGTTAGAAGTCAAACAGATCCCAAGTATGTGCTACATTCCAGGTTATCTAAAATACACTGTCAACTCTTGAAACCCCCAAACCATAGCATAATAGACAAAAATGGCTCCAAGGGATGTTTGGGATTAGGTACAAAGAACTCTTCTGAGACTCTTGAATCTGCAGATCAAAGTCACGTCTAACATTTCTGTCTTCCATGTCTCTCTGGAGCTATTTAGACTGATCCTTTGATTATTTACATAGAGACAGTTCACTTGACTTTGGAGTCATTTCCAATAGTCAGTAATTTCAGGCTATATCAGTATGTGACACCTTGACTTCCAGGGAGGGTTTCCTCTCAGGCACAGTCAAGTTTGGTTCCCTTTAGCGCTAGTGACCTGCCTGCTCTTCCATAAACATTTGATCCTTTAACTAGACACCTCTGAAAATGTTTGACAACATGTTAATATAAAGCAGACCCACAGACCAGACCAGAGCATTTCTAACAACGATATGACAAGCAAGATCATTGCCAAGCAAGGACTAACCATGATATCCCCACAAATGGCAGGTGGCAAGGCCAAAAGTTCAGTTCGTACTGTACCCACACCCCATTGCTCTTGATTCATCCTTCAGTCTGAAAGGAAGCTGGACCCGCAACATGTTTCTAGGTAAGAAGCCTCAGAAATGATTCTTCCTACTCCTTGCCAAGAAGGGGTGCATGATCAAACCATCTAGGTTGGTGAGGAAAAAAGAGAGAAGGAAAAAATTACCAGAAATAGGTGGATTCTGAACACTAAGTATTTTACATCAACAAAAAGCAGGGTGTTTCCAATGGGAGGCACAAGCTAGTTGAGGCTCCCCTCTGATAAGAAGCATTCACTACTGCTTTTGTCAATTTAATAGGAATCATTTTCAGCTTTTAGTGCCTGATAAGAAAATTTAATTTTATTAAGTTATTTCCATAGAAACTAAAGAGTTTTCAGAGATGTTTGGCATTTGATTTCTTAATCACATCTTCCTAAATGTTACTTTCAAAAAAACAGACTTGGAAAAAAATAGAAAATGGAAGAGCCTGATGGAAAGAAACGAGTTATTTTAAATCTCTATAATATATTAATCAGCTGATTCTTTAAAAATTAAATCAATGTGTTTATTATAAATCAGTCTCAAAAAAGAAAAGAAATGTGCCAATATGAATGTATACATAAACTGCCTCCAGATTCCCACTTGTGGTAAACATGCCTAAATATTTTTCAAGCTATAAAAGGAAACCCAAATAAATACCAGCTGTGCAGGTTTATCTAGGAACGGAAAAACATGGAAAGAAGAAAAAGAAGGCACTACTACATCATTAATGTAAGATGAAAAGATGCTAACTAGGGACAAGGGTGAGATGTAGAAGATACAGACATTAACAACTGCTTGGTTCCACAGTAGAATCTTGTCCTTTTGTCCTGTTCAGCATCTAGACAGTTGACAGGAGTGTCATAGAGTTACATAGGATCTGTATCAGTGAAAAGGTCACTTCTCTCCTGTGAGTCTCTGTGTCTTTCTGTGCCTGTCTCTTCCTCTTTCTCCCTTCCCTCTTCTGTCTTCACAAGGTTTTCTCTCTCTCCCTCCTCCCCCTTCTCTATCCCTGCACTAGACTGACTTTTATGCTTCCAAATGCACAAAAGCAAATAAAGCCCTAGGCCTTGTGTACATTACATCCCAGAGAACAAAGGCTAATTAAATTGAGCCCAGATTTTTAGATTCCCCAGAGAAACAATCGAATGCTCCCAGGTGGGATCAGGTGTATACCTTTAGTATATACAACTGAGGTCATGGGAGAGCACACAGAGTCTCCTGCTACAAATGTGGTATCAAGTGGCAGGGAGAAGAGCAGCAGACAAAGGAGCATGAGCAGGGACATATCCCTCAATGCCAGTGGCACCTTGTTCATGAAGATGTTCCCAATTAAGCTAATTCAAAAAGATGCTCCACTTAGCACTTAAGTATATGACACACTTTGGCACCTGTTAGTTGTGAGACCTTGAGAAAATTATTTTTCTTCCTGACCTTTAGTAATAAGTACCACCTCACTGAATTGAAGAGCGAATATGTGAATACAGGTGACAGTAATTATGATTGACCTTGGCACCGGGTCCGGGCTCAACAAGGGCATTACTGACTCTGAATGCTGCCCTGTTTAGGATTCCATCTTGCCTTCTGTGTCTGATGTCTTCAAAGACTCTATACTAGTTCACCGGCTCCATAGTAGCCACCCCCATACCAGACCACAGAGCAAAGCCCTAATGACTCATCAATTATGTAAATACCCTTAGGAACCTAGTAATTGAAACCCCAATGAGTATGTTGCATTTCTTATTCTGTTCTGTTCTGGGGATTTGTGAGGAGCAAAAGAAAGATGTGATCAGACATCAGGTGACAAAATAAAGGTAGTTGACTCCAAGAGACAAGGCAAGGTTTGGGTTTTTGGGGGTTTTTTGTTTTTTTTTTTTTTTTTGTTTTGTTTTGTTTTTAATCTTAGTATGGCAGAACAGAAGGAGAAACACTGAAGCACATAGTAATGTTCACAGGTATAATAAGGCCATACGTATTTGACCTTGTAATGCCTGTGGTAATCTTAACTTCTGAAATACGTTTTCAAAGGGTTTAGAGAAAAGACAAAAACCCCATCATCAAATGCTCCCAACCACACACACAAAGCAGTTTTAAGAGCACGGCACTGGTTTATTTTATTCCCTGTCCTATCCCTAGCACTGACGCATTGCCATAGCATAGGAGATGCTTAGTATAAAATGAATTATTCAAATGAATGAGCAAATCCTGACTTCACCCACAACAGGACCAGCTTCACGGACATGTGATCCATACAGTTGCACAGGGCTCCACCCCTAGAAGGACCCCAACTTGGTTTAACTTACTGTGGCCAAGATCTTGAAATTCTTAATTATTTCTCAACAAAAGGTCCCCCATGTTTTCATTATGCACTGAGCCCAGTAATTGTCTACCCAGTCCTACTCTCCAGAGTCGATGACTAATACTGGATGAGCATCAGCCTCTCACACACTGCCCAGCTGTAGGCACAAGGAAATGGCCCCAGGAATGGTGATATTTACACTGAAGCATCTGTGACGCCCTCAGGGTGATACATCCCACTCAGTCACAGATGTCCCCATCATGACACCCGATACATCCTAGAATTCCCTGAATGCTCTACTTCACTCTCCCACCTGCCTCTGGATTTGCCTCTCGAGGAGAATACCAGCATTATGGTCAAATACCTACTGGGCTCCAGCTATACTACTTCTGATTTGCTTATTCAATTTCAGAGGACAGTGCTATGACTTACGGTGTCCTCCATACTATAGTTTAATATTATGATTATTATCTGGATAATTAAGGTTTCTGGGTTTTGCAATGTAATTGTTTATAAGTATAGATTTCAAATCAAAGCAAACCAAATTACTTGTGATTCCAAATTGTGTCGGCTAACTGTGGCACATGTTTTACAGGGTTAAAACTCTAAATATCCAGCAACATGAAGAGTTAATAGAAAAAAAATTCTAAATTAATCTATACTTTATAGCTTGCCTCTACTTGACATGTTTTTCTTTTCAAATATCATTTTCCTTATTTTTTATTTTAATAGAGTAGTGATTTTCAATTCAAGCACCCTGTCTCTGATCATAATATATGTTCTCACTTTCAATGAAAATTTGCTCTTGTCACATAGGAATCCACTGTTATTAGATTCTATTGCAATAATTTATTAATATCAAGTCCTTTAAAAGATGACACACTGGACATAGAAATATATTCTAGACAGAAGAAATCATTTTCCTTCAGAATTATTTTTAGTTCCTTTAAAATTATTTAGAGTCATTAATAATTATTTCAGAAGATTTGTCATAGGAAAGAATAAGGGAAACATTTGAGACTAACAAAGACCATCAGATTCTATGTGGAAATCTGAATTTATTTATTAGTTTTAATCTTTCTCTAGCCTATCACATTTTAAAAGTCCCTATTAAAGTTATATGAAGTCCTCAAGTTATTTAAAAATCAAGCTAATGAGTGAATATGGGATTTATCCCTATCTACTGAATTATGTAGAATGTTCTCCTTCAAGCCTCCCTCAATCCTTAACTCTTTTAAGTCTTAGTCTTTCTTGGTCCAGCATAACATGTCTAGAGAAGACAAGGAAGGTGTCAGTCTTTCTGAATAAGCACTGACCACACAAATGTCTCTATTCTTCCCAGTTCTCCTGCCATGAATGACTTACCTCTCCTGCCCTTCGGTCTATAATCCATCTTTTAGGTTTAGAAAAAACACAGCCTACCCTTAACATTGAGAACCCTGAATAGAGAATGCCAAGTTCAATTTCTAAAACATTGTTGAACTAAAAATAGCTTTGATTGCAAATCCAAGGACAGTGCTGAATTGGGAAGAAACTTTCAGTAGATACATTAGTGAGTCAGCAGTGATCTCCCCTCAATAAAAACAAATGTGATACTAGAAGTACTAATAACTCTAAAACATATGAGTAAGCCATTGTTATACCAAGCTTTGACATTATGTATTAGTGGTAACTGTTTAAGGACATGCAAAACACTTGTAATTACTACTACCAAGTCATTCTAAAAACAGATACACTAGGCAAGCTTGTGCCAGGACTGAGCATATACTGTGCTATAAAACTAGGAATGATGCTATATATTAATTCTCCCATCCACTAATAGTGGCTTCCCATTACCTACAAGACAAAGTCCAGATACTCATCAGTGGTATCAAACTATACATCCTACCTACTATGGTTTGAGTAAGTGTCCCACAAAGGCCCATAGGTTTAAGGCTTAGTTGCTAGCCTCTGGTGCTAATGAAAAGCAGTGGAACTTTTAACAGGTAGGGGTTAGTGGAAGGAAGTTGATTCACTGGGGATGTGCCCTTTAAGGGATATTGAGATTCCCAGCCACTAGGAAGTAAGTGATTTCCTCTGTCATATGCTCCCACCATGATATGCTGCTTTGACATAGGCCCAAAGCAACCAGCCAACTGAACATGATCTGCAACTTATGAGTCAAGATAAACCTTTCCTCCCTGGTTATCTCAGGTATTTTGGTGCAGTAACAGAAAGCTAACTATCACACTAATTTTCCATACTCTATATGTTACACAAATTGAATGTGTCAATTACTAAACATTTGTCTCTTGGTTATAATCCTACCCTTCTAAATGTCCAAATTCATGATGCCTAAGCTAGGAGTCTACAAATAGCACTTCTGCATTGCCAGCCTCTCTCTTCTAAGCTCTGCCTACAGGGAACAATAGATGGATCATTCAAGATAAAGAAAAAGCAAAAAGAATCATTTCTTTTTGTTTCTTTCCTGTGTGCTTCCTGTTTACTTCCTGGCTTTTTTCCTGTTCCCGTGGGTACCAACCCCATCAATCCTCTTTGTCCCCGAAGCAACAATTTCTTTCCATAAAACCAGCTGAATTCTCTTTGATATTTTTTCACCACTCACAAAACCAATTTCATGGTGTGTCCCTCAAAAATACCAGCACCAAATACCTTACCCCCTCTCTTCAGATGTAGGAGTCTCAGCCACAGGCCTCTTCTGCATTCTTCTAGTTCTTAATAATTCCAGTTTCTTCCCATTTCTAGGGGAATCTGTTCCTGAAGTCCTGATTCCTGCAATTGCTACTTTTTAAAAAAAATTTTGGTGTATAGTTAAGAACTTTGTGCCTATGTTAAAAATTTCATATTAATTAGTTTCAGGCTGATCCACTGAAGTAGCAGCCATGTTAAATCTATTTTGACACTTTGGTGTTTTGGTATACTCTCTTGGAATACACCCACCATTCTCTGGAGACACAAGGCTTAACTGTTCTCCAAATCTCTTAACTATTACTTCTGTAATGCTTTTCTTGACCTCCTTAAATACAATCACTCCCTTATGATTGGTACAATTCAATTTTCACCTCCTCTCATTTGTCATTGATACTATAATTATTTATTTACATATCTTTGTTCTCTACTAGACCATGAGCTCTGGAGAAAGTTGACCTATGCTATATTCATCTCTGCACCCATAGCATTCACCATGTTATTTGGTATATAATAGAAATATCGTAAGTGCTCATTTAAAAGATATACATTTTTGTGCTAATGAACTATAGGATTCTGTAACTAGATTAAAAGAGATTCTTCAGTTTCACCATATAAAGTATTTAATTCATTTTGTGGAAAAGATACCATTTCACAGAAAATTCCCCAAATAACCAATCAATTTTGATCTAAATTCCCTATTTAGAAAGTATACACCATGGTATTATATATACAATAACAATAGCAATATTTTCATTCTCTTACTCAATAACTGACTTCAATATGATATTCAGGATACTTTTTAATGGGGATGGGGCTGAGTGGCAGAATGCTTGCCTAGAAAGTGTAAGGCACTGGATTCAATCCTTAGCACCACATACAAATACAAACAAATAAAGGCATGCATTCATCTACAATTACAAAAAATATTTTAAAAGATATTTTATAATATAGTCCCAATTATTTTATCTCCCACTAACTCATATTTTTGAGACTCCAAACCAGTAGTTGGCCCACATCAAAAGGTAGACTATATTTCTCCATTTGTAAATAAAGTTTTATTGATAGACAGCCATAATCATTCATTTATGTATTATTAGCTCCAAAGCCACCCTTCTTTCAAACTGTCTGTGACTACTACCAACATATACACTATTGTCTATGACTGTTGTCATGTTACATAAGGAGTTTATTACTTATAACAGAAATTATATGCCCCCTAAAATTTATCTGGTGATTTACAGAAAATATCAGCTTATTCCTACTCCATACTGTTGCCAAATCAGAATTACAACCTGATTTCCAATATAAGTGCCACACCACTTTCTCCCCTCCTATTATTCCTCCATTTTTTTCACTTGTCATGTGTTGTTAGTTCTTGAAATTTGTCTAACCTGTCCAACTAAAGGTATCATGAACATGAGTTTCATTTTTCATCTTAAAGCATTTATATTTCACTTTGAATGATCATTCTAAATATACTTACCATATCCTCTAGTTATAGATTCTCAGAGGATGGATTCTAGAATTCACATATTTTCTATCTTATACATACCTGGAATCAAGTAGAAACTTATAAGACATATTTTCTACCTTGAGTCAAACAGAACTTAATTTGTTACCAGCAGTTTCCCTGTGCTCTTCTCCCAACAACCTGAGAGCCTTAGAAAACATTCCATGCCACAGACCAGTTAGTGGTTCATGAGGCTAGTCTTTTTCTTTGAATTTAATAACTGTGCTTGAAGACATAATTCTTGATTTGACTATCATTAACAAGTTATATAAACTAATGAACCAAATCATACTTCAAACTGTATTTTAAGTTTTAAAACTGGGTTTATGGGAAACTATGACTGCTTTTGAGATTAGTGGGTAACGTACTAAAAGTCTTGGGATCAGAATGGGACTGTAGGCAATAATTTGAGCTAATGAGCTCACCTTAAATTCCCCCCATATTAGCCAAAGATGATGTTTATAAAGCAAGTAGGAGATTTGAACTCAGAGTAAATTGAGTCTTCTTTTATAATTAGGCATGTCTTGAGTCCTGATCTATAATTAAAGTAATTGTTTTTGTATCCAAGATAAATTGGGAAACAATAAAGGTATACAACTCAATAAGCACATCTGGTTATGTAGATACAATGGAATTCCATGTGCCAGAGGTATGAGTGCTGAAATACCACATTATTTTGTCCTAATAAAAAGAGAATTCATTCTATTCATCCTGCTTAAATATCATCGTTACTTAAGGAACTTGCTTTAAAAAAAATTTTAAAAGGGCAGATCCTTCTAGATATTCTTCTCAGTTAACAAAAGACCTCCACTTAACAAGCATAACTGGTATTCATTTTAATTTCACCGGCTTCAGAAACATTTCTTCCCAAGTTTGTGTTAATGAGTCATAGTAAAGTAATCAGCTATATGACACCCCCCCCCACCACCAAATCAAAGCAGCCTAAAATTCCAAGTATAATCCTCAAAGAGGAATATATGTGACAAGTTTGGCTTAACTCAGCATGCTTCTCTCTCTTTATATTATGATGTCCTGATATCTTGAATGATGTTAATCATATCATAGCCCCATCAATATTACCCGAGCTGTTATTTCAACTTGGCAGATTATCTCATCCAGCAGCAATGATTGAGCATCTATATGAAAAATGAGGAGGTTTCAAAAACCCTGGTTTTCATTATATTCCTCATATATGCAGTGCCACTTATCTATGAAAATGAGTTACTACTGTTCAGGAGGGGACACAAAAAGCTAGCAAATTCAGAAGAAATACAATATAGCCACCTGACCACCTAAACATGGGATATGGCCCTCAGGGCAAAACAACACTGTATGAAAAGAGTTCTAAAGAGTCCATTTATAGAATGGAAAATAAGACCTTGGGATAGCAACAGCACTTCTGTCTGACCCCAACAGCAATGCTATAAAAGAAAATATATTGATTTATATTATATTAGATGATTATATTATATTAGCTGATTCGAGAAAGACCACACAAATAACAATGCATTTGATCACAATATAAGTGTTGTTGATTATAGTTTTTGTATTTTGAAGCATACCATGTACTCAAAGATGGATA